>NC_133757.1:26766666-27069444 GCF_036562045.2 Rhinolophus sinicus | reverse complement strand
AATAAAAAAAAAAAAAAAAAAAAATATATATATATATATATATATATATATATATATATATATATATATATATAGAGAGAGAGAGAGAGAGAGAGAGAGAGAGAGAGTAAAATGGCAATAACTACATTTTTTTCAACAATTACTTTCTATGTAAAGGGATTAAATGCTCCAATCAAAAGATAGGGTGGCTGAATGGGTAAGTAAACAAAACCTTTACATGTGATCTCTACAAGAGACTCACTTCAGATCAAAAGACACACACAGACTGAAAGTAAAGGGATGGAAAAAGATATGTCATGAAAATGGAAACAAACAAAAGCTAGGCTAGCAATACTTATACTAGACAAAATAGACTTTAAAACAAAGGCTATAACAAGAGACAAAGAATGACCCAGTAATCTCACTTCTGGGTATTGATCCAAAGAAACCCAAACCGCTACTTCAAGGGGATGTGTGCATCCATTTGTTTATTGCACATTGTTTACAATACCCAAGATGTGGAGGTAGCCTGGGTGTCCATCAATGAATGAATGGATAAAGAGGAGGTGGTACATATATAAAATGGAATATTATTCAGCCTTGGAAAGGAATGGGTTCTTGCCATCTGCTGCAGCATGGATGGTCCTGGAGGGTATTTTGCTGAGTGGAATACGTCAGACAGAGAAAGACAGATGCAATGTGATTTCACTTATATGTGAAATCTAAAGAAGAAAATAAACAAAACAGAGACAAACTGATAGATACAGAGAACATTTTGATGGTTACCACATGGGAGGAGAGTTGGTGGGGGGGTGAAAAAGGGTAAGGAATTGAGAAGTACAAATTGGTTGTTACAAAGTAGTCTGGGGGATGTAGGGTATAGCATAAGAAATATAGTCAATATTGTAATAACTCTGTATGGTGTTAGATGGGTACTAGATTTATCAGGGTGATAGACGGGAGGGGGTACAGGGCAGGGTGAAAAGGTGCACCAATTAGCAGCACCAATTAGCAGTTACAACATTTCACGGGGATGTAAAGGAAAGCGTAGGTAATATAGTGAATACTTTGATGATACCTATGTATAGTGCCAGGTAGGTACTAGTCAGAGGATCACTTCTTAAATTATATAAATATCTAACCACAATGCTGTACACCTGAAATTAATATAAAATACTGAATGTCAACAATAATTGAAAGTCTTTTAAAGGGAGGAAAAAAGGTGAAGGAAATAAGAGTTTCAAATTTTCAGGTATAAAACAAGTAAGTCATGGGGATGTTTTATACCTGAAAATAATGTACAGTATAGGGAATGTAAATAATATTGTGATAGCATGGTACAGTGTCAGATGGTTGCTGGACTTATCGTGGTGATCATTGCTTTAGGTATGTGAATGTTGAATAACTGTAGTGTCCACCTGTAACTAATATATTATTGTATGTTAACTATATTTTTTTATAAAGCCTATGGTTAATTTCCCCATATGATCCCCTGCTGTAGTTTTACGTGCCACTAGATGGCAGTAAACAGCTAACAGTATTTCAACAAACTTTTGCCTTTGTACCTGTGAGTCCAAGGCAGGGGTGGCTGCCCTCAGTTGTTTGACTTCAGCTCTGTTGAGGTGATGCCTCCTCTTTACTGTAAAGAAGACGAGCACAGTGATGAAGAGCAAAAGCTTTGGAGTTAGGAAGACTAGGCTACAGAGAACAGTGTTCAGAGTATGGGTTTTAAAAGAGAGGGTTTTAAAACCCGGCAATACCTTTTATCAATGGTATGATTTCATCCTTTTTTCCTTTCTGAGCTTCAGTTACCTCCTCCCAAAACAGGAATAATGCTATTTACTATTACCTGAAAAATGGGCATAATAATCTTCCCTACCTGACAATTTGGAGTAAATCAAAGTGAGAAAATTAGTGTGAATGCTGAATGTAGTACCTGGTATACATAAATATTTAATAAATGTTAAATAGTTATTATTATTATTGTTACCTGAAATTTTTAATCTTTTCTAAGAAAGGTTTGTACTTCAAAAGGTATGTGCAGAGAAAAATAACAACATAATGACGACTTTTATTCCTCAAATGGTTTCTTGTATACTTTCTCTCTAGCTTCTAATTCCAGATCTTGTTCTCAAAATTATTTTAATGGCTTTTTAACTTCACTTGGCTTTTTCAGAGCCTTCAGCAAGTTTCAATTCCCTAACTCTGTGTGGTGTTCACTCTGTGCCTTGAGTATATTCTAGTCAGAGCAGGGCTAGTCCATATAGCACCACTGTGTGAATTATTAATAGATAAAAGTGCCCCTACCTCAAAGCACTTTAGGCATAGCTGTTGGAAAATTGTCATAACGTACTGATTTTGTTAGAATAATGTATTTTACTGTCTCAAAAATTCTCTCATTTGAATCCTCATGCTAGCCTGGGCCTAAGGATTTCTAGAATGAGTGCTGGCTTTTTACCTTTCTAAAAAATTTTTAAAGTCCTAAAGAAGGCTTTTAGAAATCTAAGACATCACATACTTATATTGTAATTTTCACATATAAAAATGTGTTACCTCAACCAACCCCCCACCCAAAGTGACTTTAACTCCTTCTCCTCATATAGGGGCCTGTGGCCTACGTATTAACCCAAGAAATTGATGAATATTTGCTTTGGAATCCATTAACTGGGCAATGTCATAAGCAGTTTGACCCATTTTGTCCTTTACAAAGTGTAGACTGTTTGTTTGATGATGGAAATGTAAGTATATGGGGGAGGGGGTGGAATCTTATCTTGAGCTGTCTCCTTGAGTCAAAGCAGTGATCCTCCACCCTAGCTCCGTACATTAGAATCATATAGGGAACTTTGAAGAAAATACAAATGTTTAATTAGAATCCCTGGGGCGTGGGGCCAGGGAAATCTTTTGTCCCTAAAGACCTTCCCAGAGGTGATTCTGTAGTCTCTAAGGATGAGAATCAGTGAGCCGTCTAATGTTCACCTAGGCCTGGAATCTCTTTACCTCCTACTTCAGAAGCTCCCTTGGCTCCTGCCACTTCATTGGGTAGTAGGACTGTAACATTTTGCTTCATCCTAACCAGCTACGGGCTTTGGGCTCCTATGGGCCTAGACTGATTTTATGGTAATGTTTTTATAGGTCTGGTTTAATATTCAACAAAATAATACACCAATGGCTGTACATTTTGACTGTTCAAAGGAAAGTTTCTGGAAACAGTTGCTTCCAAAAAATTTTCGAGGGACACAAGCACACAGCATACAGGTAAGTCATATTTTTGCAGGTGTGTAAATATGAAAGTTACCATTGATTCTAATCTTTACCAGTTTTGACAGCTCTTGTTATGTTTATATAGCTGATTGCTTATTCAATTATTTGGCAATATCAATAAAATCTAGTTTTCTCTACCGTGTTGCCCAAGTTTGGGCCACTCTGATCTCTTGCAGAAAAGAGGAATTGAGGAAAAGGTCTCATCTTAAATGTAATGTAAGTTTTATTTAAGTACAATATATATATATAGAAAAGTGCCCAGAATACTAATTCTGCATATGCAGTTTGGAAATTCTGCTTCAGTATAATAGCACTTGGAAATATTTTTTCTGCTGTGAAACATAATGTGAACTCAGTAATGCTGATCTTGCCGAGTCCTTAGAGAGTAACTGTAAACCTAATGAACAGTAGCACTGGCTAAATCTTTGACAGAAATAGTTCTTCTCCTGAGATGCTCAGAAGAGAATTTTAGCAGCTAGAAATAATTAAAATGAAGAGAAAAAATTTCAAATGAAAGGTGAACCAGAAGTCACGTGGCGGTCACGGGAATCACGTGACATCACTCTTGGGTCATGTGGGAATCAGGTAGCTATCCAAGAATCATGTGCAGGTCACTTGGAGTCTATAGCTCATTGAACTTTTTCAAAGTGAATATATATACCTGTGTAGCCAGCATGAAGTCTCTCTCTCTCTCTCTCTCTCTTTTCTTTAAATACAAATTTTACTCTAAATAGCACTGAAGGGTAATTTGTCTTTAGTCTCTTAAAGGGGCAGCAAAAAAGGGAAATTCCACCATACATCACTCCTTAAAGACCTCTCCTTATAGAACCCACACATCGATATTATACATAAAGCACCCCAGGTGATTCCTGGGGTGCAGCCAAGGTTGAGAACCACTGACCTAGTGCCATGTATAGTAATATGAATATTAAAAAATGTAATGTTAAGGACAATAAAGATGTGAAAGAAAACATACAGTACAAAAGCATTTACAGGAAGTTTGAAAACTATATGTTTATATACGTGTATATGTACAGAGTTTGCCAAAAAAATGTATACACATTTTAAGGAAGGAAAAAACTGTATTAATTGTAATACTCAATATATACCGATAACAAAAGATGAATACAAGTCACATTTGACTTCTGCAGTTACAAGAGGTGCTCAAAGTGGTTACCATCAGCATCCAGACGCTTCTGATTACGGCGAACTACTGCTTGAGCATAGATAAATCTCTTAAAATGTGTATACATTTTTTTGGCACCCTGGTATATATAGATATGTAGTGACAGTATAAAAGCGTTCATAGAAAAGATGATTGCCAAATTTTGGTTGAAGGTTGCCTTTTGGGAAATAAAGGAATGAGATCAGAAGCAGTATATGGAGTACTTCGAGTCTATCTGTAGTGTTTTACTTATTTAAAAAATCGAAAACGTAGAAAGAATGCAAAGATTAGATTAGCTAGGAGGTAGGTGTGTTGGGTTGATGTTCATTACAGTATTCTCTGTGCTTGCCTGTATATTTGAGGCAGTTCACAATATCAAAAAGAATGCATGTGGTTGTGGGGGTGGGGGGAATCAAACAGTACAAAGCATATAAAGTAAAGAGTGTCTCCCCTCTTCCACATTTTTTTCCCACTCTCTAAGAAATAACCACTGTGCATCCTTTTAAAATTCTCCATGCAGCTGCAAACATTTATTTATATGCTTTATACATTTATATGCTTCACATATTTATATGTTTCCTGTTTGTGAAGTCATTTTAAAGAAGGAAATGTGCTTATCTCTCTTAAGCAAACCACATTTACTACATTCACAGGCCAATCTTGCTTTTCCCATCCCAAAGTTGTGAGTGAAACATTGCTGCCTCCAAGGGAGAGAATGATATATTTAGAGATGAGGGGTTTTGTTTATATTAATCACTCTATGATTCATTCTGGTAATGTTTATTGAGTGCCGGCTATGAGCCAGTGCTGTTAGGTGTAGGCACCACAGGGAAAAATACATGTCTCAGTGTTCTTGGCGCTTGCATTCTAGCGGAGGAAACAGCAGGAAACAAGCACTTGTAGTGCAGAGTGATAAATGCTATCACAGAAGAAATGAATATGCTTTTGGGGAGCATAGAACAGGAGGACCTGAGGGGAAGGAGAATTGCATTGGCTTCCTGGAAAAAAGGGATGAGCAATACAGGGAGGAAAGGTGAACAGGAGCTGGGCTAACATAAGATCAAGGAGGAGAATGGTTGCAGTAGAGAGTGGGGGCAGCAGGCCTGAAGACGTGCAGTGGGGAGGAGATGTCTGTCAAGATGCTGGAAGGCCAGCTTGGCTGCTGCCAGGGCGTGAGCAGAGATGAGCTCCAATGTGAGCAGAGTCCTGGTCAGGATTTGGGCCTTTGTCCTCAGGGCAGTCAGAAGCTAGCATCACCAAGGCACGGCTGCCATGATCAAAACTGTGTTTCTAAAAGCCACTCTGGCTGAGGGTGGAATCTAAACTTTTTGCCAGGTGAAATATAAAGTATAAAACACATAGTTGCATTTGACTTGTATCTCTACTAGTTTCTTTCCTGTAGGTTAATGTCCCTTGATCTGCCGCCGTGCCATACACATGCTAGAATAGCCACTATCCATAGTGAACACTGTAATTGAGAACACAGGTTTAAGTGTGTATAATGAGAATGTGGGGATTCAGAGATGAGTTAACAGGGAAATCCTCTTGAAGTTTTAAAGGATATGAGTTCCCTGAAAGAAAGCGGCCTTTGCCAGAAAAGGAAAGTGGATTAACACCCCATAAATTTATCAAGTCAATGTAACCCAGGCCTCTATTTCAGGCCTGAAGGCGGCCTAACTAATTCTCAAGGGTTACCTGGATTGGGGGTGGGGAAAAAGAGGGAAGGGGTTGGGGGGGTCGTGGTTTGGAGGGACAGACAGTGGTTGGTGACAGCAATTGGCGTTCAGTCTCTCTGTCCTGTCTGGGGTAGTTGGTGGCCCCTCCAAGATGATGCTGGAGTTCATATTTCCTTTTTCCAGTATTTCCTGTCTCTAGTATCTGCATGTTCTACTGTGGGAAACTCCCTGTTCCTGACCCTATTCCCTGATCTAGTGGTTCTCCAGCCATGGCAGGCATCAGAACCACCTAGACAATAGACAACTTGTTGAAACACAGATTACTGGGCCTAACCCCCAGACTTTCTGATTCGGTGGGTCTGAGGTAGGGGCTGAGAATCTGTGTCTCCAATAAATTTCCACGTCCGAGATTGCTGATCTGGGGGCCATACTTTGGGAACCACTGATTTAGACCCTCACCTGACAGACTGAGCCTCTTGAAATCCTCCTGAAATTTTCTAGGACCTAGCAGCGTCCTAGCAACAAATGTTGCCCCCTTTTTAAATCACAACCCTCATTCCACTCATGAGGAGGCAATGTCTGTTCCTGTCTCTCCAGCTGCCTCTGTTTCTCAGCTCAGAAATAATTAAAGTAAAAACTCTAAATCTAGCCCCTCACTCATGTCTGTGTGACCCCTGCAGGAAGGGAGTGCTGGATTTGGAAAAGGGCTGGGCTTTAGGAGTCCTCCCCTCTCCCAGCAAATCTTGCTTGTGGGGAGGAACAAGGTAGAGCTTTGTTCTCTGCTGTTGGTCGGGTGCCTGGAGCAAAGGCTTAGGGATATGGAGATTGCAGTGGACTCGTGTGTGTGTGTGTGTGTGTGTGTGTGTGTGTGTGTGTGTGTGTGTGTGTACAAACACAAAGACCTGGCTGAAAGAAATGAATTCTCAATAACAGAAGAAAGATGATAAATCATGTTAAAAGAGTAATAATAATAACAATATCTGATGTTTATGGAGCGATGTATGCCAGACTTTACGTGTATTATTTTAAAATCTTCACAAAACCCCAGAGAAGTAGGTACTATTATCGTCCCTCTTTTAAAGATGTGGTAACTGTGACTCAGAAAGGTTAAGTAACTTCATCAAGGTCACAGTTAGTAAGTTGAAGAGAACTGTGCAGCAGCTAAAGATTATCTGGTAGGTAGAATCAATAGCATGTCAAGTGCTTGCTTAAATAAATGAATTGGGAGCAGCAGATCTGTCTTACTCAAGAAAAATAACTTTTGTAAATCCATTCTTCCTCGCATGCTCTGGTGAAGTAGTATTAAATTCAAAGGAAACACTGTGATCTATGTTTTACCTTTGTGCCTCTGTGATTCAGTGCTTTTGCCACATGAGACAGGTTTGGGTTCCCCAGGTTTGGGTCACCCACTCCAGGGGTGACCGTGATGTAAATATGGCCTCCCTAGAATCTTTTCTAACTTTCAGTTATCTGTATTTCAGCCTGAAGAAATATTTTATTCTGATACTAATAAAAGCATGGTAGAAGATCTAAAGAACAGGTATGATCTATAAAATTATATTATGATTGCTGTGTTTTCTCCCTAATCTTTCATTCAGTCCTCTAACCCAGGCTCTCAAAATGCCTATTAGATTCAGCAACAGCAGCATGAAATGGAGATTATAACTCGTTACTTCCAGTGAGTCGTCTTTCTCGACACATGCATGGAAAAGCAACTTCTCTGCCGTAACAGGCCAAGGGAAAAATGGTTGCCTCTGGAAAACATTGTGGGCTACTGTTAGGAAGTTCTCAACACAGACACCTGTTTAGCCTGTAGTTAAAATAATAATGCAGTAGCTAAAACTTCTTGAAAGGATATGAAGGTAAATGGCCCATAACTTGATAAAAATATCCAAGTCAGGTGATAGACACACACTGTTCCTCCTATCACTCCTACTCCAGATATGTCAGAAGCTTCTAGATCTGCCTGCCTCCGGTGACTCATGCTGACAGCAGACTGGCGTGTAAACCACTATCCAACTAATCAAAACAGAGCATGACAGAAATCATTTTACCACTTCCTTCTTTCACTAGCACATAACCCCGCCCCCTTTTATTCTCCTCCCTCCTCCGCAATTCTTAACAAAAAAGGATGAAGTGAAGTTGGGAAATGGTTTCCAACTTCTGGTTTTCATCAGAATTGCTTCCTGAACTATTTAAATATGCAGGTGCCAGACCTATTGAATCCATATCTGGAGGTGAAACATTTTGATGAAGTGCTAAAGATAATTCTGTTGCATAGTTACTACTGAGACTCTGCAAACTCCCCACTACTCAGTTACACGATAGACTTAGCCAAGAGGGACTTGGAGCCTGCACAGAAGACAGGCTTCCCAGGAGGGGCCGCTCAACCAACCCACACTATGTTCCATTTCTCTCCTTCCTTGGAACAGTTCATCACCAGGCAGTATTTGAGGGGCTGGGTATACAGGCAAACACCCCTGCCCTTATGGAGTGTACAATCTAGTAGGGGAAACTGATCAACATACTTGTCAGTCCAGTGCCTCATTTCCTCCCAACTCTGCTTGCAGAATTAACTGAATAACCCATCCCTGCTAACACTATCCCAGACCAGATAGCTGAATTTTTGTAAAGACAGTCTCTTGGAAACTCAATGTCTTAAGTCAAAGGAGGGTCTTGGAGAACAGAAATGTCAACCCAGTAATCACACAGTAGGTGTCAAATCACACCCAGCAGGAAGTCGCCTTCACACAAGTAACTGGAAAAGAGATGTGCCTTTGAGATCTAATTGTTGGCTATCACGGGAGGCTTCTTGCTTTCCCAAGCCAATCAAGAGCCTACTTTCCCCAAACTTGATTAATGTAAATGATGTCCAATATCCCTCCTCACAGCGGTCTGGTTTCCTTCTAAATTAAAAAAGTATCATTCTCATGCTTGAGTAAAAGTGATGAAACTCTTCACATTTATTCAATGAGTTGTAATTTTTCATAAAAATAATCTTACTGTAGGATCGAAAGGACTCTGAAATGTAAAATTATGGAATGGCGATCTAAACAGCCAACACGTTGGAATCAACAGTGTACTTTTATTTTGCAACAAATTCTTCCTAAGCTAGAACTTGGCACTGGAAGCTTTGTTTCATCTGAAGCAGAGAATGAATTTGAAAGACTACTACAATTTTATAGGGTTTGTATATGATTTAATGCATTAATGACATTTGTTTTATCAATGCTGTTAATTGCTAGATAATAGTAACTTTAAATACCCCTGAAATGCCTTTTATCTTGATCCTAGATGATAGGTGCTATGGCATTAAAATGCATTTATTTATAGACTGAGAAATTTAAAATGTAGTAAACAGCTATTACCATAACCACATTGCATGACATTTTCTTGGAATCAGTTGTATGTTTCACTATGTGTATACCACAAACTTTGGAAGGAGATGTCCAAAAGGAAACCACCTATAACTGAGAAACTAAAAAAAATGGTCTCTAGGTGGTTGTAATAGAATGGATTGCCTGTCCTTGGTTCTGGGCAAGAGGACACTAGGCAAGCTTTAATATCTTCTATATGCAAATTACTCTCAAATTTATACATCCATCCTTAGCTTCTCTCCTGACCTCTTATATATTCACCAATACATTTGACATCATCCTGGATGATAAAAGGCATGTCAGACTCATCTAGTCCATAACCAAACTTGGTGGGCATTTGGTATATTGTTAGGGTCCTCCTTTTCTTCCCCTGCGCTACCCCGACTTCTGGGAATCCTCTTACCGCCTTCTCCCTGTGAACGGGTCCAGTGGGTTTTTGAAAACCCCAGCCTCCCAAGGGTGAGATTCCTTCCCCCTACCATCTCATAGACTAGAAGATGTCTCCTAGGGAAACCCTCTGAGAGAAGAAGGGAAGGAATCTGCTGGGAGTTGAGTACTTACGCAGCCAGAGAGGGATCTGCTGGTACTATTCATTCATGAATTGGGAGGAAGTTGTTTTGTTTTGCTTTCTTTTTAATAGAATTAGGGGTAAACAGGTAAGCAAAACATAGTTAAATATAAGCCAAGCTTCAAAACTTGGAGTCCCTTTGTAAAATTGTCTATTTAATTAGACACAATCATAAACTTGCACTAAATCCTGCAGCTTTGGGTTCAAATCCTGGCTCAGCCACTCACTAGCTTTGACCAAGTTACCTAACTTCTTTCCACCCCATTGGGCAAGATAAACAGGGATAAAACAGTCATCTGTTGGGTGGTTGTGGTGAGGATTAAGTGAGCTAGTCTTTACATCCCAGCCCCCAGCACGTAGCAAGTATTTAGTAAATGTTACCTATTATTTGTGTTTTGTGTGCATTGTGCTGGCCACTGAGGTTACGACAGTAAACAGGACAGATACAGTATTGTGCATTCACAGAGACTATGGGCTGTTAGAGAGACAGACCAGAACACATGTAATTGCAACACATTTTATTAAGTAAGCTACGGAAGGACAGTGTATTATGCAACCACATGAGAAGAGCACATGAACAGATTTAAGAATCAGGAAAAGCCGCCTGAAGTAAACAATCTGAGGCCTGAAAGAAGTTTATGATTTGTCATCTGTGTATTTTAATAGATAATTTTACATAGAACCATGTTCCAAAATACTTCAATCCTGTCTCAGTTATGACTTAATAAATATAAACTGAATCAATATTAAGTAAATTCTTCCAAATACTCACTTAAATCCCTCATTTGTAAGATGAAGTAATTTCTTCGTTGGCAGTTTGCTATTCTAGAAAGGTGCTATTCTAATGAAATGTTAAGTGTGTAGGCTCTTGAATCAGTCAACTGGTTCTGCTCCTCTCTGCATAAAGTAGAGATTATAATACCATGTTTCTCTGAAAATAAGACCTAACCAGAAAATAAGCCCTAGCATGATTTTTCAGGATGACATCCCCTGAACATAAAAACCCTAATGCGTCTTTTGGAGCAAAAATTAATATCAGGCCTGGTCTTATTTTCAGGGAAACACAGTAGAAGCTCCCTCATAGGGTTGTTTTAGGATTAAATATGTATACAAAGCATTTAGCACTGTACCTAGAACATAGTAAACACCCACAAAATAACTATTATTATTCTATGACTACCATTTCTTTGAGGCTCTGTAATCTTTTTGCATACACTAATTCCCAAGTACTTATATGATTGTAATGTGGGTTTACATGTTATTCTGTCTTTTGGTCCAGGTTGCAGGATTTCCTATTCAGATGCCATACACTGATGTACAGTCAGTTATTGATGCTGTGTACCAAACTGGAATTTATTCTTCTGAATTTCCCCAGACAGAATTCGCTCTAGCTGTCTACATTCACCCATACCCAAACAACATATTATCTGTGTGGGTCTATTTGGCTTCCTTAGCTCGACCATAGTGAAAGGAAGAAGGGGAAAGGAAAAGTTGTACTATGGGCCCCCGGACAAGAAACAACCAGAACTTTTCTGGTACTTTGGGATTTTGCTGCTTATCCTCAAGTTCATCTAAGTGTGAGCTGAGTTTCTGGTTCACTCACTACTTGAGTCTTTGAAGATGAATGCAGATGACCTCCTTACCAAAGACCTTTTCAAGGAGGACTCTTCAGGAAATCTGGCTGCCTTGGGTCACTACACTAGGTCTTATTTTGGGAAAGAAGCAATTCTGGCCTCTCCCTCCAAAGCCAGTATTACTCAAATTGTGGGCCCCATGCCACCTCCATCAAAATCACCTGGAGAGCCCTGTTGAAAATGCAGATTCCCACAACCCAAGACCACTGAATCAGAACCTCTGGGGGTGGAGCTCCAGAACCCATAGTATTTTAAACAAGCTCCCCAGGTAATTCTGATGACCTGTTAAGAATGAGAACCCTGCCTTGTAGAATGCTGTAATTACTAAAGTGAGGCTGGTACGAATGTTTAGTGCTGGTTCTGATGCATTTCCAGAAAGAAGTTATTCCAATAGAAACCCTAAGGTCATTGCCTTTCATAAGAGAAAAGATAATTTCACTGGTTAAGAACAATGGGAAAACCTGCGATGTTGGGTTGAGGGCTGAGGTCAGCTTCTAGGGGCTTCTCAAAAGTTTTTACTTGGGATGCTACTGACGTGAAGTCCTTTTAGCTCCAAGGATTTGATTTGTAGGGGACTCCCAGGAAACTCTAATATGTTTCCCTGATTCTGTGACAGAGGGAGAAAATGGTCTTACCAACTCTCAGGGCTCCTTCTTTCTTGAGTGAACAGCTCCCCATTCTGCCTCTGGCACTTTCCTGCTGCTTTCCTTTCCCAGTGCCTGCCCCATGGAGGCCCATCTAGATCCTAGGAACCCCTCAAGAAAAAGTGGACAGAGATCTAAGTAGGAAGCACTGTACTTCAATTTTTTTATTGTTCTTCATTGAGAAAAGTATTTATAGTTTATTTAAATGTTATATAACAACTTTTTAAAAAAAATATCAAAGGACACAATTTTCCAAAAGTTGATGAGAGTAGTTTTTATATGATGTAAAGGTAAGAGAAAATTCACCTCTCGCATCGCAAGAGCACTGGGGATTCATGGGGCACATCCACAAGCAGAGAGCAGGGTCCTCAAATTCATCCTCAAGGACCCCTCAATCCATATCTTCTCCCTAATATGCCTGCATAGGCTGGTGCCAGAGAAGGCCTTATTTATTTGCAGTGATGTTGCTTAGACCAAACTGTAGATTACTAGAAAAGTAAAAAATGGAGGGATGTGGGTGAGGAGAATGTTTTTCTCTCCAAGGTTAAAACCTAATTGTGTGTGTCTTCTGGCATGTATAAAAAAAAACACTGATCAACATTTTTGTTTTTATTTGAATGCTTGTGTTTAAATGATGTATGAAGTTTTGTTATTAATAAGCCTCCCACATTTATTAGGGTATCACAAAATGGTATCTGTTGGAAAGACAAGGTTGTCAAAGAAATGCTGCATCCATACAGTTCATTTCTGTGGCACTTTGAGTGTTTACATAGCTATTTATGTTAGTTGGTTATGGTTTTAGAATTAATAGACCACTTAAGAGTATGGCAGTATGTGTTCATAGACAAGCACAGAAGACTTTTCTGTGTTATATGCATTTTTAAAATGTGTGTACTGTATGGTTTCTCAACTAAAAGTTTTTCCTGAAAGTTGTAATTGTCTGCAGTGAACTGTTTTTCATTTGACTGTTTTTAAAATACATTATTTTAAATGTAACATATATTTAAAGTTCTTCTAATCATTCCACAAATAATTACAGAGCATTCGTAACGTACCACATTTCAGAATGTGATGGAGTAAGCAATGAAAAAGCAAAGCTCTTACCCCTGTGAAGCTTGCATTCTTAAATTGGAAACAGACCATAAGCAAATAAACAGTAAATAAGGGAGATAATTTCAGGGTGTTAGGAGTACTATCAGGGAAACAAACAGGATGGGATGGTGGAGAAGGACTTTGGTGGGAATGGAGGATATAAACAGAGTAGTCAGGGAAGGACTTTCTGCAGAGATAACGTTTGGCTGAGATTTCAAAGATGATTTATCGATTAGAGTTGCATTCAGCTATATGTAACAGAAATCTAATCACAGTAGCTTAACTAAATACCGATTATTTTTTACGTAATTGCCAAGTCCAGAGGAGGCAGTCCAAGTCTGGTGCGGTGGCTATATGAGGTCACAGGTGCACTAACCTTCATCCTGTCTTCATCCATCTTCTTGGCCATCTCTAAGAAGGCTTCTGTCCTCTAGTTCAATGGCTCGCAAATTTCAGCCTGCATAAGAATCACCTGAAGAGTTTGTTGAAACACATTGCTGGGCTCTAGCCTCAGCGTTTCTGATTTGGTGGATCTGGAGAGGGGCCTGGTAATTTGCATTTATAACAAGTTTCAAGGTGATGCTGAGACTGCTGATCTGGGAACCACACTTTGAGAACCCTGGCTGTAACCGCACAACCATTTTCATGGCAAGAAAATGTAGAAAGGGTAGGGGGAGACAGAAGATGCAGCTGGTTTAGCCCTTTTAAAAAGCTTCCCAGGAGGCCATACCCAGTAACTTCTACTTATATCCTATTGGCAAGAACTGTATCACTCCAAGCCACAAGAAAGGTATTTTAAATGGATATATTGCTCTCCCAATAAAATCAGTGTTCTATTATTAGTGAGGAGGAAGGGGAAGGTGGCTATTGGGTAGGCCTCTGTGGCTTCCCAGATGAGAGGAAGCTAGTCATGCAAAGACCTGTGGTATTTCAGACAAAGGAAGCTGCAGTTGCAAAAGCCTTGAGTCCAGAAAGAGACATATAGGGAAGGAAGAATCATAAGATATAAGGTTGGAGAGGTAGACAAGGAATAGATTACATAGGTCATAGTAAAGAGTTTGGATTTTATTTAAAGCACAATAGCAAATCATTGAAAGGTTTTAGGGAACTGAATAAAATAACATTTTCCTTTTTTATATTTGAGATGGTTTTTTAAGTTATTTTTACAGATACTCATTTTATATAAGTGCATAAATATGATCATATTTTTAAGTGCAGGTTTTATTTTTATTTTCCTTTTTTGCTTGAGTCCCTGTCCCACTGTTCGCCTCACCTCTACCTAAATTATTCACCCCACCCAGCCTCTTACCTACCAAGTATGTATCCCTTCCACTTACCAGTCTTCTCAAATATTCATATGCATACATATATATATAGATATACGTGTATACACATATTTGCATATGTTCCTGTTTGTTTTATGAAAATGGGGCCACATTATGAGGCTATTGCTAGTGTAACATAACATACTGTTTTACAGCAAACTTTTTTTATATACATATAAGTAGAATACACTATAAAATGTTAACAAAGCATAGTAAATATATGAATCAGCAATGTCATGTATTATCACTTATTATGTACTGTAATAACTGTAGGTGCTATACTTTTATGCGACCGGCAGCACAGTGGGTTTGTTTACACCAGCATCACCACAGACATGTGAGTAATGTGTTGCTCTAGGAAGTTAAAACAGCTATGTCACTAGGCGACAGGAATGTTTCAGTTCCTTATAACTTTATGGGACTACTGTCATATATGTGGTCTGTCACTGACTGAAATGTCAATAAATGGCATGTGACTGTACATGTACAGAGAGATTCATTATAAAGAATCGCTTTATGAAATTATGGAGACTATAAAAGAACCAGTCAGAAATAAAGAATACAATAACTGAAATGAAGAATACCGGAGGTGCCCCAAAATTGTATACAAGTGGACACTTTGGTCAACATTGCTCAAGCAGTAGTTAGCCATAATCAGAAGTGTCTGGACGCTGATGGCAACTGTTTTGATCACCTCTTGTAATTGCAGAAGTCAAATGTGTCTTGTATTCATCCTTTGTTCTCAGTATATATTGAGTATTACAATTTTAATACTGTTTTCCTTTCTTAAAACGTGTATACATTTTTTGGCACCCTGTGTATATTGGGAATCAAAGGTAGATTTAGATGAAGCAGAGAATCGAATCAGTGATTTAGAAGATAATGTAGCAGAAAATACCCAAATAGAACAGCAAATAGAAAAAAGAATCCAAAAAAATTAGGATAGTTTAAGGGGCCTCTGGGACAATATCAAGCATACCAGTCAAGGGGATCACTTCTTAAATGATATAAATGGCTAACCACTATGCTGGGCCCCTGAAATTAATATAAAATAAGATTGAATGTCAACTGTAATTGAAAATTTTTAAAAGGGGGGAAAGGAAAAAGGGAATAAGAGGTTCAAATTTCCAATATCAAACAAATAAGTCATGGGGATGTAATATACAGTACAGCGAGTATGGTCAATAATATTGTGGTAGCGTGGTACGGTGTCTGATGGTTGCTGAACTTATGGTGATCACTTCTTTAGGTTTATAAATGTTGAATAAGTATGGTGTACACCTGAAACTAATATAATATTGTATGTTAGCTATATTTTAATAAAAACCTTTAAAAAAAAACAACTGAAAATGGATGTAACCAAAAATGTGTTAAAATTATAAAGAAAATGAAGGCAGGAGGAAATGTGTGAGAAGTAATGTAAAGCACCTGAATCTTTATTTTCCAGGGCAATATGTAAATATATCTAAAAATGACAAAATCATAATATAGACATGTTATTTTGAAAGATGATAGCAAATATTGTGAGAAATAGCTAAAAGAGTTCAAAGTGGTGAACTCTTTGGGACTTGGGAGGGACTGAAACAAGGAACTGTTGCTTTTCATTATTCTTTTAGAAATACTTGACTTCTTATTGGGTGTACATGAACTACCTTGATGCAATATAAATTTAAAACCTTTAAAACTGGACAACGATCAAAGCTTTATGGGGAATATTGGGCCTCTTTCCCTACAGACTTTGTAACGTGTGTGGCAAGAGCAAAGAACCTATAATGTTAAAGTCAAAAGCAATCTCAGTCATCTCTGCAGAGGACCCAGTTCACTTTACAGATGATGATCCTGAGTCTCAGGGGAGGGAAATGACCTTCTAAGGCCCCTCCACTAGGAAGCAACAAATCAAGAACCAAGAACCAGAGCCCAGGGCTTCTGGCTTCTAGTCCTTTGCATCCCGTGGAATACAAAGAAGCCATTGAAAGGAATCCTAAATGTTCTCTTATGGAATATTCACCAGAATATATAGTATGACAAAAGAATATATAGTATGACAGAGAGTGTAAAGTGCTACCGTTTGTGCA
Organism: Rhinolophus sinicus; assembly: GCF_036562045.2. Classification (NCBI taxonomy): domain Eukaryota; kingdom Metazoa; phylum Chordata; class Mammalia; order Chiroptera; family Rhinolophidae; genus Rhinolophus; species Rhinolophus sinicus. Next base: position 27,052,648 of record NC_133757.1, on the reverse strand, counting down.
CAAAATGGGGCAAGGGCATTATGTACACTCATGGTGATAAATACCTGGATTTCCCTGGAAGCGTACAAAAGAAAATAGTAATACATAATGTTGCCTCTGGGAAGAACAGGGATGGGGAGAGAAAGGGGGTTGCTAGTCATTGTATACAGTCTTCCACTGTTTGAATGTTTTACCTTTTTCATGCTTTTGTTTTTAAAAACTAAACAATTTAAAAGCAGTGGCTTTTCACTACCTAAAGTTTAGTGAGTTAGAAAAGCTCTCCAGAGAATCTGGTCCCACCCTCATCTCTTGCCAAACTTGTCTCGAGCCTTACGCTGCAGGCCCACTACACTCTGGGCAGTTTCCTTACTCTGCTCATTATGCAGAAATTCTGCCTTTTTAATTTCCATCCTTTTGTACCTTTGCTGATCACTGCTTGTGAGACTTGGAATGTGTTTCCTGTATCCTCTTCACTGGCATACTACTGGCCTCCGTGTTCATTTCCTGCCTTGTTCCTTAGGGCCTTTGCTTTTGCTGTTCCCTCTGCCTGCAACACTGGCCACCAGATAGCATATTCACTCAGCTCCCTCAGGCCTTAGCACGCCTCACCTTATCATAAAACAATGTCCACTCACTTCTACTTTCTGTTCTCTTTTTCTGTTTATTTTTCTTCACAGCACTTGTCACTATGTGACTTTGTTGTTGTTGTTCATTTATTGTATTTCTCTCTCCTCATTAGAATATAAACTCTATGAAAGCAGCCTTTATTTAGGAATTAACCAAATACTGAATTCTGTCCACCTTGCCCTAAAGGCATGAAGAAATCATAATAAACCTGAATTTTGTATTTTAGGGACTTACAATCTAAGACATACTGGGCAAATTATATATATTCATACACAGACACATTAATCTATAAAATGAATGAAAATTAAGGTATTTTCATCATAAGTCAAATCCAAAAAATAGAGTAATTTCTGAACAAATATCTCCCAGTGAATAACATCTTCAAAGTAGAAACCATGAGAAACAACCTATTCATTACACTGATGATTATAGTCTGTGACCCATTTTTTCTGAAAGCGTTCTTAAACAGGCCCGTTTAAGTTATTGGGAAGCCAAATTATTGTCATAAAGTTGCATAGTGCACATGAAATGGAACCTGAGGAGGTAGGTACTACTTAAATGCCATTATAAGTGGCATGGAGCTTTTAGTCTGATGTGTCCATCTCCTCTCTAGGGAACCCCTGCAACTGAGATAGGCCAGGGCAGCCTCTCCCTGAACAATACCGGGCTAAGCTGGGCTCTGCCAACTTCTGCTGCTGAGAGATTCCCTTGTCTTGCCATCGGTTCCTGTAGCCCTGCTGTCCTACGCATAAGCATTGTCTCCCATGGCTCACATACAGTATCTGTTCTTCAAATGTATGAAGATTTCACTGTGAGAAAACTCAAATTCATGTAACATACATTCATCACTATAGTAGCTCTTTATCATGCGTCTATTGGTACAAGGGATTCTAAGTAAAAGGGGTAGGATTCCGTGATTTAATTTTCAATATTAAAGTATTATCAGGAAAATGAGGATGACTGTCCTGGGCTGATTATCCACTTCTGTTGTGATATTGCACCAAACAGGTTAAGATACAATTAGATTTCTGCTAATCACATTTCAGGTTCCACATTAATTGATGTTGGAGTGTTTCCACGGTTTTGTAGTTTCCTGATTTACGACCATAGATGGTTAATTACATCCACTATAGATTTGACAAGCTAGGTTACTAAAGGTAATCTTAACTCCCTTCAAAGCTTTTGGGGATCTCTAAAGCACAGGAAATAAAGAAGGGGGGAGAGATTAATTAGGTTTCTAGATGAAGGAGTGGGTTTTGAGATGGAGCTTAAAAGACAACAAAATTTCAAAGAGAAAGCGCTTTAGGGGCTGTTGAAATGACTAAAGCACATATGGAGGGACTGATAATCCCACTGAGCAGCCCATGGGATGAATGGGGCTGTGGTAATGTGAAACGAGGCAGACTGAATCCAGGCTGTGAAGGCTTTTAAACGCCAAACTGAAGCATGAGACCTTATCGCAGAGCCATCGAAGGTTCTTAGCAGGTGAGTGGCATGACCGAATTGGCCACCGGAATGATGATCAACGTTATAATTTCTCCAGCGCTCTCTTCCGACCTCTGCCCACTCCTCAGGCAGGCTTCTTGGTAGGTGGTGTTGGGGCTCTCGGACTACACGAAGCGCGGAATTGTGCCTGGAAAGCTGGGTCTGCTGCCCCGACCCGGCTGGGGCCCGCAAGCCATCTCTGCACCTGGGCCCGGCTCGGCCGCCGATTGGACGGCTCGGGGTGACCCTGCTGTATCGCGAGACGAGATTGGCAGCCGCTGGGCCGCATGTACCCCCGCGCTGGCTTTGTACGCGGAGCCGCCTGCCGGTCCTTTAACAATGGGCGGCGCGAGCGCCCCGGTGCTGGGCCCGAGCTGAGGCCGGCGCTTCGCGGCCGACTGTCCGCAGCATGAGCGGGGCCGGCATCCCCCGCACGTCGGCGGGGCTGGGGCTGTGAGGGCCGCGGTTCCGGGTAAGGGAGGCAGCCGTGGGATCGCCAGGCCTGGGCGCCGGACACCGGACCCGCCCGGCCCGGCCTTTTGTTCGCCTTTCTGGGACCGCGCGATTCGGTGCGCTTCTCAGGACGAAGAGGAAGCGGCCTGGTGCGCGCTGGGCCCGGCGGGGCCGCGGGGAGGCTCCCGGGGAGGAGCGAGCGCCCGCCCGTCCGCAGCGGGAACTCGGGGCCGAACAGGCATTCGTCTCCGGGTCTCTCCTCGGGAGGTTTTCACCTAAGTGGGGCTGTGACTAGTGTCAAGTCTCTCCTCTCCTCAGGGCGGCGGGAGAATTCGAAGCTGGGACGCTGGGAGCCTGAAGCCGGTCTCCCACCTCCAGCTCTCCCGAGTATGCACCTGGGTCCGCGCGGTGGACACTCGGGCCCCAGTTGGTCCCCTTTTGCCCGGCACCCTCCGGCAGTGTACAAAATAAGCCAGTTCCTTCTGACTGGGGTAGCTCAGGCCTTCTGTCTGGCGTCAGGGAATTGGTTTGGATCGTCCGGATTGTAGGACGAGTCAGGTGAAGATGAACAGTCACCTAAGGTGGCCTGAGGTCACACCCCCTCAGGGTGGGGGTGCGAACGGTCGTGTGGAGGAGCTGGCAGTGACCGCGTCTGGGGTGTGTCTTACAGACTGAAGTTGCTGCGTCTGGCCAGGCGCGCCGCCCGGTCCCATGGAGCTGGAGGGGCAGTGGTGGCGAGGACAGCTGGCTGCCGATATTCATCAAGCGCTTCGGTACAAGGTAACCTTGATGCCCAGACCTTTCCATTTGGTGTCATGTACCAGTTAGAATCTCGGCCCCCAGGAAAGTCAGGTTCTTTAACCACCGGTTTCCAGACCAGAGAAGGCGAGTTTGCTTATTTGCTCAAGATTAATTAACTTCTTGACTTCTTTCCTGGAATGTATGAGAATAACCTGCAACTTCCGTAAGGAGGGGGGTGGGGCGTAGTTGGGAGGACGAAGGTGTGAAGGGACATTCTGATGTTCTTGTTTCCAGGTGGAACGTGGATTTGATACTGTATTTAAAAAGATATGTGCGCTGGCTTTTTATTGGACAGAGCAGCCTTGTTCTGTAGTTGCTATTGCATGCCACTGTCTCGTAGGTCACGTTGTAAATAAATCCCCCAGCCTTTCCACTTGCTGTGAGAGTTTGGACATATTACTTAATTTTCTGTTTCTCAATTTTCTCATGTGCTATGAATAATAATAGAATGTGCCTTATGCAATGATTGTGGAGATTACATGAGTTAATACTGTACATGTGCTTAGAACAGTGACTGGCATGTAGTAAGCACTAAGAAAATGATAACTGTTGTTATTCTGTACCCTTGAGGCCCCCAAATTTGGGGCTATTCAAAAAGCCTTAAGGTAGAAGGAGTTGGCTACTGCTTTCAGCTAATATCAAAGGCAGAAAGTAGACCTAGTATACTTAATAGATATTGGGGGAAATACACTTTTCTGGCATAGTGTATTGTTGCTCTGAAGTAACAATTTTACTCTGTATGTCTGTCTCAGCTAATGTGCCAGCTCTGCCTCTTTGATAACCAGAAGAGAGACCAGATCCAAAATTATCTCTATCTTGACTCAGTTTCATAATGGATAAAGAGAGCCGTTTGTTAGGTATAGAAAATTAGGAAGAAGCAAAACAGCTGACTCTTTAATAAAAAGAATGCTGACTGTTGGAGTTAAGAAATCCAGGGATGATAATGAACTAGTATCTTGATTTTTTTTTTAAACCAGGTTAAATATATTAGAAAATCTAATTCTGACTTAAATTGTTACAATTATAGCCTTTTCTACGGTTTGAGATTTCTAAATGCAGCTTATTAATTCTGACATTCAGTCTCTTGGACACACTAAATATATCTCAGTCTCCTAAAAGGTCATTTGTACCATAGAAAAGTCTCAACTGTGGAATGGTTCTCTGAAATGTTAAGTGTTGCAGGTTTTCCATCTTGAAAATTGTCCAGATACTTTTTGGAGGGCGGAGAGCAGATGTCTCTCAGTTTTAAATGTTCTTTTCTGTCAGCTCTTTATCTCTTTGGTATGTGATGAAATTACATATATATTTTTTAGTGACATGAAACTTAAAAGGTTTTTCTTGGTGATTTCCATGGTTTTTGATTCTTACATTTTATGTGTAATTTTAATCTTGATGATGACCTGAGTTCATTTTGTCAGTTGAGGTTCGAAGTAGATTTTTTTTCCCCCTGTAGATTTGTTGAATGCTTTTGTGTATTAGGTTCTGGGGAGGATCCAAGGAATAAGGCACAACTCTGTAACTACAGTTGCTTATAACTATCAGAGAACAAGATAGTGCAGACTCTGAAGGAATGCCATTGAAAGTTATCTTGGGCCATTTGTGGCATGCTACCCTGGGTTCTGGGTTGTCTTTATTTTATCTTTAAGCATTTTGTAAGCCACATATCTTGTGATGTCACACAATGGCCACACTTTATAAAGAATTTGTTAATCAGTAAAACTTGAAGACGTGAAACTGGAGAGACAACTGTTTGTAGTACATTGAAGTCAAGGAAAGTTAAAATGAACTTTCCTCTTACAAAATACATCTTAATTCCAGGCTATTAATTAGATGATTTAGTTGGATAATGAATGCTTATTTATTTACCATATTTGAGTGTCTACAATGTACAAGGTGCTATGCTAGATATTAGAGTGAATGAAACGGATGCGATCCTTGCCTTTATGGAGTCCGTCTCATATAATTCAGAGAATCTAAACTTAGGTCTTTCATTGGACAGTTGCTATTCGGATACTATGGACGGTGTTCTGTGTTTAGATCCAAGGTTTGTGGAAGAATAATTGGTGTGACTAGCATTGTTTCTACTAGGGAAGAGTGAAAGTTACAACAAATGGAAATCCTCTTCAACCCCAAATGGCAACTATACTGTTTTTATAAAATACAGTTACCTTTCCCTTACACAGCCCTCCAAAAAAACCCTACAACGCAGCTCTCCTCTTATACCTTATGTCACCTCTTTTTCTTCTGATTGTTTTACTATATATACTAGTGTCTTAGGATGCTTGGGGGAGTATTTTCAGGATCTTTTATGACATATGGAAGCAATGCTAGCTTTGTGAGAAATGTTAAGAAAATAGCCCACAGAGTTGTACTTTCACTTGTGAGTATTCCTTCTACGTCTTTATTTCCATCCTGTCTGGACAGTTAGCACATTCTGGGAAGGGGATGGCACTGGGAGTGGTGAGCTAATGAAGACTTGAGACTGGAGATGGAGATAACAGTTGAGGTCTGACTGCGCTGTGGACCTGTGGGAGCCTGCGAGGCCAATGGGAACAAGAGTGTTCAGTTCTAGGGCATCAGGAATAGACATGAGGAAAAAATGGTAAGCTGAGAGATGCATAGGTCATTGTCTCGTGCATGTGTAATTGGACAAAGAGCTAAATCTGACAGCCTCCGGTAAGCATTTGTACTTTACCATTTAAAATGATAAGAAGAGAATGTATTGGACACATTGTTTAAAATCTCCTAGGAATGGCCCTAGGGGTTCTTTTTAAAAGTCCACCAGTTTTCACAGCTGTTTCCCATTGAGTCTTTAAGACCCTGTTCAGGCCTCTTTTGCAGAAAGCCTACTTACGGGCTTTGTTTTTTCCCAACAACCCATCCTCTGAGCTGGATTAGATCTCCCTCCTCAATGTTCCTATAATGCCCTGTGATTACTATATTATATTCTAATAATTTCGGTGTTTTGGTTCACCTGCTACAGAGAGGCTTGAGTCTCTTATCTGTGGGGTTAGCACAGTGTCTGCTACATGGGAAATGCTCAATAAATGTCACCTGATGACCAGAAAGAAAGGTGAGGTTTGAAATTGTAACTCGTTTACACCATTGTGAAGATCTACAGAAATGGTAAACGAGAAAAGAAAACCCCTAGGGGCTGCATGGAAAATCAGCATATTCCTTTTATTTGGAGAAATTAATTTTTTTTCTTCAAAGTGTCAAGCCAGCTAAGCCAATGTTTTCTTTCCTCAATAGTATTTGTTTATGCTTTTCTCACTTATACAAAAATTAAAAACATAAAATGGCCCATTAATCTATGTCCCAAGTAACTACTATTAGAATTTTTTTAAATTTTAAATGATACATGCATATGGTTAAAAAAAAATTTCGGATAATGTAAAAATATTAAAATGAGTTTTCCCCAACCTTCACTATTTCCTGATCCCCTGAAGTTACCACCATTATGGTTTTTTTTCCTGAAAAGATACCCAATAAATTAGTATATCTGCAAATAAATTGTTTTTTGTTCTTAATACAAGAGGTCATAATATATAGTCAGTGTTTTGTACCTTCCTCCCACTCCAACATCACTTAGTTTATCAACTTTTCCCCCATCAGCACAAATAGGTCTGTTGCCTTTCAGTTTAATGTCCATAGTGAATCGATGTCCCATAGTTTATTTAATCAGTTCCCTGTTAATGGACGTCAGGCTTTTTTTTTTAATTACACTTTTTATTTTGAGATCATTGTAAATTCACATGCAGTTGTAAGAAATGATACCAAGATATTCCCTGTATCCTTCCTCCAATTTCCCCAGGGTAACATCTTGTAAAACTATAGTATGATTATCACAACCAAGATACTGATGTTGATATAGTCAAGATACAGACGTTTTCTGTCACCACTTGGATCTTTCTCCTGTTACCCCTTTATAGCCACACCCTCTTCCCTCCCACCCTCTCCCCCACCTTAACCCTCTTTAACCACTAATCTGTTCTTCATTTCTATAATTTTTTTCATGTCAAGAATGTTAATTATATCAATGGAATTATACTGTAGGTGACCTTTTGGGATTGGCTTTATTCACTCAGTGTAATTCTCTGGAAATCCATCCAGGTTGTTGGACATCAAGCTTTTATTCCATTATCTTGCTATTAAAAACAGTGCTGCAAAGGACCTCCTTATATATAAATTCCTAGGCCTAGTGTGCTAGTTTAAAGGATCTCTGCGTTTAAAAAAATTTCATATTACCTACTTGTCCTCCAAGAGGTTATATTGTAAACCTGACCAATAATATGTGGGAGTTGCTATTTCCACTCTTGATACCATAAACAAAAAAATAATAAAATGTAATCTGGTAAGTGAAAAACTGTATAATTCTTTAATTTTGAATGGGATAAGGCATCTTTTTATATGTTTTTGGCCATATTTTTTTTTTTCTATGAACTGTCCATATTTGTTGCCTTTTTCTTTTGATTTGTAAGAGTTCTCTAAACAAAGAAATTAGCTCTTTATCCTGTCAGAAATATTTGGTAAATTCATCTGTTCTCCCTATTTAAAATGCCCTTGTTATCAAATAGATTCTTCTATCTAAGAAAAAGGAATGTCTTTCCTATGCAAGTCTTCTATATTCCTTCAAAATTTTAATGTTATCTTCATATAGTGTTGACACATATAGATTTATTTCTAGGTGTTTTAATTTTTATAGTTACTGTATATGGAATCTTCTCTTTTCTAACCAGCTCTTAGTATACAGGAAAGCTTTTTTTCCTTTAATATTAATTTTGTAAACAGCGTCCTTACTGAATTTTTACTGTTTCTCTTTATTTTTTCTGTTGCTTTTTGTTTTTTTATGTATATATGAATTCTACCATCGAAAAAATAATAACTTTTTAAATGAAAGTTATTGTTCCTTTTGATTGTTCCTTTCCAATAATTAAACCTTTTCTTTCCCTTTTCTATTTGGATTGGTTAGTATTCACATAATAATGTTAAATAGTATTGCAACGAAGGCACTAGAATTCTAATCCTTTATTGTTTCACCTCCAAATGAGATGCTGGCTTTTATACTTGAGATCTTTTTACCTCCCTTCCTTCATCAAAGAAATATACACCTGTTATTTTTCACCTTTGTCCAGATGCTATTTTGGCATCTATATGGATGATTGTGCACTTTTATTTGTAAATTTTTATTGTGATTTATATTAATAGATTTTCTACTATCAAACCATCCTTGCATTCCTGGGATGTAATACAATTGATGATGCATTCTTTGGATACACTACTAAATTATATTACTATCATATTTTATCTATGATTTTATATCTTTTTAAGTTATATTGATATGTAACTTCCTTTTTTGTTTATTGTTATAAAATGTGCATAACGTAAAATTTACCATTTAAGTCATTTGTTTTCCCCTATGCTGTACTTTACATCCCTGTGACTACTATTTTGTAACTACCAATTTGTACTTCTTAATCCCTTCACCTTTTTCACCCAGCCTCCCAACCCCCTCTCACCTGACAAACATCAGTTTGTTCCCTTTATCTACGAATCTGTTTCTGTTTTGTTTGTCTATTTTGTTCTTTAGATTCCACATATAAGTGAGATCATATGGTATTTTTCTCTCTCTGACTTATTTCACTTAGCATAATACCTCTAGGTCCATCCATGTTGTTGCAAATGATAAGATTGCATTCTTTTTTATGGCCAAGTAATATTCCATTGTATATACTTACCACATCTTTATCTAGTTATCTATTGGGCATTTTGGTTGCTTTCATATCTTGGCTATTGTATATAGTGCTGCAGTGAACATAGTGGTACATATATGCTTTCAAATTTTTAAGTGTACATTTCGGTGACATTAAATATATGATTCACATATTGTGCTACCATAACCACTATCTAGCTTTAGAATTTTTCATCTTCCCAAACTGAAACTTCATACGCATTAAACAATAACTCCCCATTCGCCCTGCCCTCCAACCCCTAGTAACCACAATTTTACTTTCTATCTCTATAACTTGGACCATTCTAAGTACCACCTACAAGTGGAATCATGTGATATTTGTCCTTTTGTGTCTGGCTTACTTCACTTGGCATTCTGTCTTTAAGGTTCATCCATGCTGTAGCATATGTCAGAAGTTCATTCCTTTTTAAGGATGAATAATAATTCATTGTATGTATATACCACATTTTGTTTATCCATTCATTCGTTGATGGACTTTTGGGTTGTTCATTTCCACCTTTTGGCTGTTGTGAATAATGCTTTTATGAACATGGATGTACAACTGTTTGAATCCCTACTTTTAATTCTTTTGGGTATATACCTAAAAGTGGAATTGATGGTTTATATGGTAATACTACATTTAATTTTGGGGGGAATTGCAGTTCTGTTATTCACAGTGGCTTCACAATTTTATATTCCCAATAATACACAAGAATTCCAGTTTTTCCACAACCTTGCCAGCATTTATTTTCTCTTTGCTGTTTTTTTGTTTTGTTTTAGCATACTTAATGGGCATGAAGTGGTATCTCATAATGGTTTTTTATTTGCATTTCCCTAATTATTAGTGACATTGAGCATCTGTATATGTGCTTATTGGCCATTTGTACATTTTTTTCAGAGAAAGGTTTCTTCAAGTCATTTGCTTATTTTTTAATTGATTTTTGTTGTTACTGAGTTGAGTTGTAGATATAAAAAAGTTCTTTATATAATCTGGGTATCGATCCCTTATCAGATAGATGTATGATTTGCAAATGTTTTCTCCCGTTCTGTAGGTTGCCTTTTCACTTTTGATAGTATTTTTTGATGCACAAAAGTTTTTAATGGCAATGAATTGTAATTTATCTTTTTTTTTTTAACCTGTGTTTTCGGGTCATGTCCATGTTACTTCCTTCTATTGTGATACCTGTTGCATTTATTATTGGTATTATGCTGATCTCATAAAATGGACTTAGAATCTTTTCACTTTTTCTATGCTCTGATATACTTTAATAGTATGGAAACTTTCTAATTTTTAAAAAACAAGTTCATGTAATTCTGAGATTGAACAGTGATGATGGGAAAATTTTTAGGTGTATGAGAAGAAGATAGCAAAGGAGAAATCATAAAACTGCTGAAAGGGAAACATAATTAGAAGGTACTAGTGGATGAATACTAGTCTTTACCTTCCATATCCCTGCAAGTATTACATAGTATGTGACATTCTGGGAGCATGTCCACTTAGCTGTTATCTCATAACCAAAAGCTTTGAGCTTCTTGGAGGGGTATGTATGTGTGGTAATTTTTTCTGGAAACACCTGTAGAGAATATAGGATTCCTTTATTAAAAATTTTGTTTGAATACATCCATTTCATAGTGTAAGAAACACCTATAATTGGTCACGTCAGAGGTGGTTAAGAATAAGGAGAAAGTTTAGTTTAAATTTTAAATGCCATTTATTATTCTTCATCCCAACTTTTTCATTTTTGTTTCACTCGGGAAAAGTTTGCTAAAGGCACTTATAACACTAATATATTGAGGAAAAAAGTCATCTCTGCATTGTGGGAATACTTCTCCTGCAGGCTGTTAACTAAATGTCATTGCTCTCAATTTAGGAGCTGAAGTTGCCCTCCTACAAAGGCCAGTCCCCTCAACTAAGTCTCAGAAGGTATTTTGCTGACTTGATTGCCATTGTGAGCAATCGCTTCACACTCTGCCCTTCTGCCCGACATCTTGCTGTCTATTTGCTGGACCTGTTTATGGATCGATATGACATCTCCATCCAGCAGCTTCATTTAGTTGCACTTTCCTGTCTGCTTCTAGCAAGTAAGTATGAATCTGATCTACATAATTGGAATTTTCTATTGTTTATAATAAAGTAAATGTATGTAGAACTCACTAAAATACCACCAAATTCCATTCATACCAGTTTACTAGTATAGAAAATTTATGTTGAAAGCGCTCCTTGGCACAATGATTATTAACCACACATTAAAATGTGGCTCTAGAGCCTTTTAAAAATATATGTACCTAAGCTTTACATCCTGAATATTGTGATTTCAAATGGCTGGGCCACTCCAAATCTACTGACTCAGAACCTGTCATGGCGCCTGAGTGTTTTTTAACGTTGAAAGTTCCAAAGGTGATTTTGATGTACCTTTTCAATTGAGAACCATTGCCTTAAAGCAGTGGTTCTTGTCCCAGAGCAATTGTGCCCCACAGGGGATACTTGGCAATGTGTGGAGACGGTTTTGGTTGTCGTCACAACCTGGAAGGATGCTACTAACATCTAGTGAGTAGAGCGTGGGATCCTATTAATCATCTGCAGTGCACAGGACAGCCTCCCACACAAAGAATGATCGGACCTAAAATGTCACTGGAGCTGAGGTTGAGAAACTGTCTAAAAGGTACCATACTGTTGTATTGTTAGGATAGCGTCTACTGACTCCGTAGTGAGTTGGCTTGAAGAACTGAAGGTTCACATGCAGCTGCTACACACAAGACAGCTTTGCTTATGCTGTAGGCACAACTGTGTCGTAGGCTGCAAGGTGGGATCTGAGAGAACCGTACTCCTGACCCGTGCACAGTGTGCTGGTGGGCCTTTGGGGGCCTCTTTGTGTTAACATCTTTAACTCATTTCACTGTTTGTTAGTACCCCAACTGAAGAGAAAGAGGGTGAGCAAAGGAATTGAAATTGAGTTTTTCCTCTGTTAGTAATGTGAAAAGATTGTATTTGATATTGAAGTTGAATCCATTATGTATTTTTATATTATGTCATTACAATGGAAATTTAAGCCCCACTTCGAAGTAGTATGCAGAAATACCCTCTGCCTATACCTCTAACCCCTACTTGAAGATTTGGGATCCAATGTGGTTGCTCCTTAAAGGACATTTCCCTTACATCCTGCCACCAGAGGTCTTTCTAAAACCCCTTTGTGCTTCGGCCGCAAATAAACCTAAAACCAAATGCAGGCACGTGTGGTGTCTGTTCTGGTACTAACTTTGCTCAGATTTTCTTGTCCTACCCTTATTCTTCCTTTGATCTGATGACCTCAGCTACTTATTTTGTCTCCTTAAAGGTCTTTTTTGTAAGTTAGTTTACATCCTTTGTAGAGCAGGCTGAATATAAATAAATGCAGCCCCAGTGATGACTTCCCACTATCTGTGGAGGAGGGTAGAAACTCCTTAATGTAACGTTTAGAACCTTTCATCTGGACCCAGCCACCTTTCCAGTCTCATCTTCCAACCCTTTCCCCATATACCTTGAGCAAAATTCTTCCCAGAGTACTATTTCCTAAAAAAAAAAAAATCTACATTTCTCCTTTATTGTCCTCTAAGGTCCAGAGATCTCACCTGCTACCCCTCCACCCAGAAAGCCAGAGAAGTAATGTTTGTACATTTATATTTAACCTTTAATTAAGGTTTCATCTTCATAAGCAGTCATGTGTACAATTCTGTATGTTTTGTCACTGGCTATGAAGCCCTTTCTGGTTTATTAGTTTGCATAGGATTGGGAAAACTCATACTAGACACATCAGATGTATGAGTCCACAAATGGAATAGTTTCTTGTTATCCTACAGAATGTTAGTTTATTATGGAATAGGTTTATAGTAGAGAGACACTGGGAATCAGATATGCAAGTTAGGTTGTTTTTAAAACTTGGAATCATTGATGAAAACTAATTTTTTGCCTGCTGTGACCATCACTGCTATCTTTTACTACCGCCAAGCTCATCCTGCTGTATGCCTGCGATTCTTAAAGTGCCGTGGGAGCCAAATGGAAGACTCCTGTTGGTGGACTGTGAAATTCTGAATAATGCCGTCAGTTCACAGACTGACTGACATTTGTGACTACTTACTTACCAGTAAGCTTACTTACAGGTAACTTAGAAAATGAATTAGGGGGTTACTAAACGAGATGTTCATAAACAACCTGTTACCACCAGAGTTCACTAAAAACTGGAGCTGAATAGTGTAGTGAGGACTCTGGCCACCTGCGGCGCTTGGACCTGGTTCCAAGTTCCTGCAGGTCCTACAGTTTGGGAGAAAGGGTACTTTGTGTGCCATCTTAGCTTAGTTGGAATGAAGTTTTCAATGTTTTTTATTGTTAAATAATCTCTTACTGTTGGTTTAAGGTCGTGGTCAGTTTATTTTATTGAATATTATTTAATCTGTGTGGTAATATGTAGCTACTTTTTGCTTGTTTTCGAGGAGCTAGGCTTTAGGATTTGTGTTTGCTGTGGTTCAAATATGAATTGTTTATCAGCTATTACTGGAAGAGTCGGATACCGCCTCCCTTTGTCCTAGCAACACCCCCTGGCCCCTCTTTCCCTGAGAGAGAAGAATGCTTTTACATTGTTCCTTCTCCCCTGGAGAGGGAGAAAATGTGAGGTAGGTTTCCCCAGGGTCTCAGCCCCTCCCAAGTAGGCGTTGGTCAAAGAGTTCAAGCTGTCGGTTCTAAATGAGGAATCAAAGAAGCTGGCTCTTAGTAGATGGGTGCAGTCTCTCCTCACTCCAGTCTGTAACTTCACAACAGAAGTGCTGAGGATGCTTATAAACTGGTAGCCTGTTTTCAGTATCTGATGATTGTTTTAAATTTGTGGAGTTCATTCTAGTGTCTCTTACATTCTTATATTCTGTCTTCTTACATTTGGAAATCAATGGCAGCTCTCCAGTTAGTTACATAAACTTTATTCAAATAATGCTTCTGTCCTCACAGAATGATTGAATGCTATATGTCCCCCTCACCCAGCTGCTCCCTGCTTTGGAATGGGCAGCCTGTTGTATAAAAGTGAAGAACAGCTTACAGCTGACAGGACGGGGTGAAAGTTGGATTCCATTTATTAAATAGGTTGGGAGATTATTGGTAGTTTGGTGAAAGATGGAGCACAGCTTGTAAATTCCAGATACTAATGTGTATCCAGATCCCTGAGCGTCTACACTGTTAGAGGTAGGAAGAAAGGGCTCACAGATGATCTAATTGGAGGGAGGTGTGTAGTATTGTAGAGCAGGGATTATAGTGATGCATTGCCTAGGTTTGAATCTCTTGCCAGCAATATGAATTTCAACAACCCTTGAGTCTCAGGTTACTTCTCTATAAAATGAAAATAAAGACACCTCTCTTAGAAACTTGTTGTAAGGATCCAGTGGGGTGATATATTTAAAAGCAGGTAGGAAATTGAAACATAAACGTTAGCATCACAATGAATAATTCTTCCATAAACTGTTCTATAATCTTTAGTCTAGGTCTCTAGCCCTAGGGTTCTGGGTCATTCTTGAAAAGACTGATTTATCCTGGGAAATTCTCAAATTCCAGCTCTTTAACATGTATACTCTGGCTTCCCTTGGCTTCTGTGATCATCACTGAACTGTGAAGAGCATGGAAGCAGTCTTGGAGATGAGGCATTTGATAATTTGCATAAAGTCTTGGGTAGCTAAGAAATGATCTTGGAGTCAAGATGAAGCCAAAATGCGATTATAGACTTTTAGTAGTAAAAATTTGTGACAACTGCTTGTTTCTCCTTGCTTACCAATACTGGGTTGACAAAGCTTTTTACTTTACTAACTGATAGGTGAAAAATTGTTATCTCACAGTTGATTTACATCTCACTTTTTAATGAGAATAGAACTTTCTTTTTTTCCCCCCTATGAATTGCCTCTTCCTCTTCCTTATCCATTGTTCTATTAGACTGATAGTCTTACAAATCTGTGAGAATTCTTAGTATGTTGCGGATGACTTTCTTCCTACTTCGTAATAAAAGAATAGAATGTAGGTGGGCAGAGCTTATGGTGACATCTGATCCTTGCCTTAGTACCACATGCCTGCCATTCACTACTGGCTTTGAAAATTTGCTGGTTTCCAGGGCTGGTTTGAACATTTCCTATAAAGGAAAGACAACCTAATGTTTTGTTTCTGTGGCCTCTCATTCTTTATTTTCTGGGAAGCAGATGTGAATTTCCTGTGCCCTTATTTCCTGTTTGGGGCCTTTATCAATATAATCACATGGCTTCTGGTATTTCCTTTCAATTGAAGAAACTGAGCTTGTGATCTGTATGTGGTATTGTGGGTAAGTTGATTTAAAATACCCACACACATAGCATTCAGCACAACAAAAACTATGGCTATGAATGCAGGTATTCATTGATGCTATCACACATTTTGAAATTCTTTAATATCCATGTATCTGAGTATTTATGTCCCTATATATAATGAAAAGATTCCAAGAAACTTAAACCTGAATTAAAATCCCAAATATGATTATTTATGCAGTTTATATTTAATGTTGTGAATCAAGAAGCAAAGGCTTTCCAACTTGTAGTAGCCAAGTACTTTATAAATATAGAAACCCCATAGATGCTTAATAATATACAAGTCTGTCTTTCTAGTAGTTGTTGTCCCTAAATAACCCCATTTAATACTTTGGTGTAGCAGTACAGATTGGGGACTTCAAACATAAGTGTTTCTTTTGGCTTCTATTTTTAGTTTGGCTCAACTTATTTGACCTTAGATGAATTGGCAAACTTGGTTTCTTAAGCTTGAAATTGGTCATGCACAATTTTGTTTTCATGTTGAAAGTTTCAAGGAGATAATATGAAACATTCTTGATCCTTGAATTAAACAGTGAATTGTGATGTATTAATTTCTTCTGGGGAACTTCAAGCATGATATAAATAAACTCATTAATTTTTACCATATTCCTTTGAAGTATATTGCCAGTGTTGCTGCTACACAAATGGCAGGGCACTTTGAAAGCTTTAATGACTCATCCAGAGGTACTGAACTAAATTCCTAGGTCATTCTCCTTCTGAAGAATTCCACTCTGCTATACTGAGAGCTGTGTGTTCCTTTACTATATCTTTATGTAGTGATGATGCTAGATGGCTATGCATAAAGACCACTTTAGTGCTTTGAGCTGTACTAAGTATATGCTATTGGCAAAACTTGTGAAGTTCACCTTTATGTGATTTAAATTGAAAGTCTGAATTATACAAGTTTTTTGGATCAACTCCTACCTGCTGCAATATTTAGTTAAAAGTGGTTTCAATCTCAAGAAATTCAAAATTTTGGGTGCAGAAGAGAAATTATATGCTTCTTTGGGCTTTCTCCTTCAAGTTATTGTCTTACAATCTCCTGGCATAGGAGACAAAACTTTCTAGCCCAATTTCCCCTTCCTAAGCAAAGACCAAGGTAGTCAGCAACGCTTTTTCCCCAGCCCTAAGGAGGCCGACTTGAACAAACCCCACCGGCTCCAATACGCTCAGCATCTGGGCTGAGTGACCCTGTCCACTACCGTTTGTTGTAGCAGCTTCAATGTGTAACGTAAACCCATCTCTTCTGGAAGAGAAACTGCACAGGGAAACTCATCTGGTTTCTACTGCTTTGGCAATCATTCTGGCTCTTCGAAAAATGTTTTTAAATGGATAAAATACAATTATAAGGTTTCCAAGGAAAACAAATATATTGAAATAGTTATCAAAATAGTAGAACAAGAAATTTTATATAGTAATATGTAACATTCTAACAACTATCATTTTGAACAAGTGTAAGTATAAAAGCTATTGTGAAGAATCCATAATTGCATTAAGGTCACAGTGGCTTAATGCATTAAGATTTTAAACCTTAATGTAAAATAGAATGTAATACTAGGATGGTAGAAGGCTTTAGTTATAATTTCCTTTCTTCTGTGGACCACTATGGAACAAAGACCCAAAGAGACTTGAAGACAACTCTTTGATTCTATTGCTGCATCTGGAAAATCATAATAGTACTTGATAGTTTGAATGAATTTTCTCCAGCCATGAGTTCTAGAAATACCTAAAATGAAAGAAATGTGTATGTGTGTGTGTGTACATACATACACATGCATATACACGTACATACACATACATAGTTACATATATGTATGTGTGTGTATATGTATATATGTATATATATATATATGTCTTTAGAAATTAAAGTGTAAGATAGTACGTAATCTATAGAAAAGTTATTCTGAGGGTGGAGAAGAAATCTTGTTCCTCATCTTGTGCATGCGGATGAGTATTTCCTGGAAAGAAGTGAATGCCTAAAATAATGAACTTCTGTTATCAGATTGTCTTTACTCCTATTCTCCTTTGAGTAATGGGACATAAAAGTGCATGTAAAGTATTCCCCACCTCTCCTTTTTTGGAACATACATAGCTAGGTTTTTGTTTGAATTCAGAAGAAAAGGGATAATAGATTTTTCTGTGGAATGAGAATGCTTGTGATACATATTCACCCAGTTTTTTTCCCCCAAGCTTCTCTCTCTGTAATTGAGATTGTGTTGAAAATATGCCGAGATGAAACACTTAAAGCTTGGTTATTTTTGATTTCAGATAACTCTGTGACATTAAATTCTGTAAGCTTTCTTCTATTTGAAAATAATTCTCTTCCACCAACCACCAGCTGTCCCCACAAAGAAATTTCCTCAAAATATTCAGCTGATGAGATTTGAGAGTTATTTTTTCATTGGCATATGTGACTTTTGTTGTTACACAATAGGATATAGATCAAAATATCTACATGTTTCATTTTGTTTAGGAGAGGGTGAAGGGTGAAGGGTGGAGGCACTTGGAGAGAAAACGTGCAAATATGAGAACCACAGAGTTCAGGCACAATCATATCTGCCCAAGGTAGGGGAAAGAATGTCTTTGGATCTAAATCTTTGCAGTAAGACAGCAAATCCCATTTAAGTGACTAGACCTATAATGATCTCTTGCCTAACATTTTTTCTCATTTTTTTTTCTGTTTTCTTAAAAGGTAAATTTGAAGAAAAAGAAGATAGTGTGCCTAAGCTAGAGCAGCTCAACAGCCTGGGTTGTATGACTAATATGAATCTAGTATTAACAAAACAAAATTTGCTACATATGGAACTATTATTATTAGAAACCTTTCAGTGGAACCTCTGCCTTCCAACAGCTGCCCATTTCATCGAGTATTATCTCTCTGAAGCAGTACACGAAACAGATCTTCATGATGGCTGGCCAATGATTTGCTTGGAAAAAACTAAACTCTACATGGCCAAGTATGCAGATTACTTCCTGGAAGTATCTTTGCAAGGTGAGTCATTATGCAGCCAGTGAGTGACTTGTGAGCTTGTGACTTGTGAATTCTGTTGCTTAAGTTCATTTTTGATGTCTCCACAGATTATGCCTTTCTAAATTATGCACCTTCTTTAGTAGCTGCTGCATGTGTGGCTTCTTCAAGGATTATCCTTCGTCTTTCTCCAACATGGCCTGCAAGACTGCATCGTCTTACTGCTTACTCCTGGGATTTCCTAGTACAGTGCATTGAACGGTTATTGATGTAAGCCTCTTTGTTCTTGTGTTTGTGATTTCTCATTAATATTTTTCTTCATGTCTCAGGGGCCCTAGAAGCAACTTCTCAAAAGCACAGGGTATTTGCTCTGACAGCTACTGGCTGCCATGGTCAAACCACTGTAAGAGCAGTAATCAGTAGAAGGGGAGTCCCTTTTGGCTGTTAATCCAGGTAGAAGTTGTCATTGCTCGTGTGATTCTGAGTACATGATAAGGAAAGGAGCTGCTCTTGTGTGAATCCAGGATCAGGTCAGGCAAATCTTGCCTCGTTCTTCATTTCCACATCTTTGAATTGTTGGGCCCCAAGATGTACACAAAGTGGCAGCCACATTTAAGTGCTTATTGTGGACATACCTCCAAGCTGGACATAGCCCTTAACACTACCAGCAGCCAGTTTCCTAGGTTTGTACCAAGGGAAGGAGCTTTTAGAAGGATAAGAGTGAGATCTCACTGTTGTTGAAATGATGGGGCAGTGGGGCACTCCATGAAGTCAGCTATTGAGGAGTTGGGGGTAGTACATGACATTCTCACAAATTCTGCTCAAGTAACATTATTAGTTTCCTTTCTCTCCATGTTGCAGTGCTCACGATAATGATGTAAAAGAAGCAAACAAACAAAGAGGACAGGCAGGACCTCAGCCCGCACAGCTAAGTGTGTTCCAGACAGCTTCCCAACCCTCTCGGCCAGTTCACTTTCAGCAGCCTCAGTATCTCCATCAGACGCATCAGACCTCACTGCAGTATCACCATCCAGTGTCTGAACAACCAAGCTGTCAGCAGGTGGTATCTACTACGCACACCTCGTCTTACACATTACACACATGTCCTGCTGGCTTCCAAACTAGTGTTCAGGGCCTTGGGCACGTGCAGACTGGTGTTGCAATGTCACTGGCAATACCAGTAGAAGTTAAGCCCTGTCTAAATGTTTCGTATAACCGGAGTTATCAGATCAATGAACATTACCCTTGCATTACTCCATGCTTTGAAAGGTGATTTTATGCAAAGGTAACACCTGATCCAGACTGTTCTGTGACTTGAAGCTCTGGGGCAAGCTTTTCGTAAACTTCTCTAAAGGGACTCACATTGCATCAGAATGCTTCAGATACCAGCGGCAGGAGGATGGAATATGCCTTTTCATGCACCATGAATACCTGGGAGGACTAAGCAAACACTGCAAACACTTTAAAAGTATGTATATTGAATTCTGTTAAATCCCTATATGACAAAAGTTTCAAGCCCCTGCTGATGGTCCAAATATTTCAAAAATATTCAATACAGCAGAAAATTTGGACAGACTCTTAATTCGCTGTTTAGAGATTTGACCTGTGGTGAGCTCTGGGCCTAATGTTGACTTATATGTCAGAGATTAATGTTTGTCTGTGGACTTGCCAAACAGTCTTTTTATGAAGGAAAATTACAGTATTAATTTTTGAAGAGGTCCTTTTTTTTAATTCTGCAGTTTTGAGTTATATTTTTGATCTACAAATGAATTTTTTGAGTAAATTTAAACTCATGAATTGCTGTGCTATACCAGATCTGTGCAGTAAAAAAAATTTTTTAGGTGATTCTATATAACTTCCTATCACACATAGTATAGGTGTCTGGATTTATGTACTAAAATTAAGGGTGGAGTAGATCTCTTATCTTAAAATCATGGTCATAAATTGTTGTTGTTTTTTCCCTAAGTGATCAACCTCAAATCTTTAGAATTAAAACATTTAACTCAGGGAATTTGTACTACTTGGAAACACTTAACTGTAATGCAACATGTTTTGGGAATGTTATAGTATGAACTACCTTTATAACGTAGATTAAAATACTCCTTCTAGGATGTGTTTTCAAATGAGAACATAATCGTAGTTTAGAACGAATGAAATGGTTTCTATCATTCATAATACATGTATAGGTTTTGCATTTCTCAGTGCAATCAATGATTTATACTCAGATTTCATTTTACTCTAAAAAAGTTTTTTCAAGGGAAGGCATAACTGTAAAATGTCAATACTGGAATAAAGTCCTGTAGGTTTATTTTTAAGTGGAATGTGGCCAGGGTAGTTCTCAGGTTGTGCTATAGCAGCACTTTGTTATGTGGAAGACAGATTTTATAAGCACCCTTTGAATCCAGCTAGTCAGTACTGAATACTAAATTTCAGTCGCCATTTTCATCAGATTGGCCCCAGAACTGCCCTCGGACATTTCACTGTACTGGTAATGAGTGAAAACAGCAATAATAAGTCGTTACAACTAGGGCAATTTGGGGGTAGATTTTGGAGGGAGTAAACTTAAAAAGGAAAATGAAAAAAAATCGTAATAACTGAAACTGTATACATTGTGCTCTTAACTGTGGGAGAAGAGAGATTTGGTGAAGGGAAGCTTTCTGATTTAAAAATTAGTAAGGTGTGTCTTTTTGTTTGTGATTTTTAAAGATAGCACTTGAATAGAAGGGAAACTGCATGGCAGGTATGTGACTGCCATAATATGCATTGAAGACAAACTTACTATTATAAAGTTGTTGTGGGTATGCAGCAGGAGTCTCAGTAATCAAGCCAAATGGCTTCTGTTAGGAAGGGAAGGGACTCAATACAATAATAAACCGATCCAGATGGCTCCAGTGGATAAATGTGGGTGGGTGGCTTCTGCCAGCGTGAATTCTTAGAGAATGTCTTTTCCTTGAAAGAAAGGTAACTTTTATAATTAGAATACATAGGGCATGATGTGGATTTATTAGTCTGGTAGATAAAAACAAAAAACCACTCAGGTAAGAACACTCACTCATGGCGATTTTCAAGCATGAAAATTGTTTTCTGAAAGTTATCATCACTTTTCCTCTTTATAGAAGGCTGCTAATTGGATTTTGTAGTTCTTACCTCAAGAGAACTTGAATTATTTGAGGAAAAGTGGGTTCAAAAGAGAATACATCTTTCACATTCACGTTCAGAACCCAGCAACCTGGAGTCCAATTTTCAGTATTTTAACTACCTCATTAATACTATGAATGTAAGATATTGGGATAGAGATCCCAACTTGAAACAACAACTGGTGCCTATGGTAATTTAATGTCTTGTCAAATGCTTTTATTGATTGGTTTAAATGTCATTCTTATAATAGAAGAATATGCCTTTTTAAAAACCTTATAATAACACTTTCCCAGTTTATATTTAAAAAAGCTAAAGAACACTGGATTTTTTGGGGGGTAGAATAAAATAATTAATTGGTTACTATTGCTGCATACCCAGGGTGGGGTGGGATGGGGTGGTTGGAGACCAGAACTATTTTTAAAACATTAGGTTTCAGTATAACTACAACTCACGACTGCTAGCTTTGGGTGATGTGGGTGGGGGGAGTTATGTGGGTTTTGTTTTGTTTAATTTATTGATTAGTCTTTAAAGTAGATCTTTTTTTTTTGTTTTTTTGTTTTTTTTTTTGAGATTACTGGACCATCATTAAATGTGTACTGTGAAGAGATTAATGATATGTATAAAGGGCTTTACCAAAGTCCACTAAATAAACACTACTCAAGTACAGACTGCAAACCAAAATGTATCTGTTATAACATTAATTGCAAATGGCAAGTATGGTGCTAAAGTCTACACCAATGGAATTAGATGAGTGCTATGCACTTAATTTTAAAATAAAACTAGTTTTCAGTAAAATGGTTTTGGTGTTTTGTTTTAAGTATAAATTTGATGTATACTCACAGCTTCATTGAACTTGGGATCTTATTTACTAAGAGCCCTCCAGACATAGAATGTTACTGCAGCGGTGAGAAACATTTGTCCGTTCATTACGTTGTCTATACTGAGCATCAAAGCCCACAAAAATATATTGGGCACAGCTTTGGGCCTTTTGAGCTTAAAATCCGTGCTTAAAATCAGTTGTTAGTACATTAGCAATTACAGTTTATAATTTATTAAGCAATGCAAGCTTCAGAAATTTTGAAGTCTGGTCTCAAGGAAAAGTAGGGACACAAGGTGGTCAAGGGTGTGAGAAGGAACAAGGTCAACAGTGAGTGATGATGGTCTGTTCACCTAAGTATAAATGTTATTTGCTACTTAATTTAACTTAAAACTTAAAAGTAGATAGAATTTGTTTCAAACAATAAAATTTTAAGAGTTGTACATGTGAATTAGGAATTCACACTCCTGAAAAAGCATTTTTTAAATTAGTCCTGTGTATTGTCAGCTTCTCTGGCACAGTGGGAGGGTTTAACAAGATTGAAGAGAGTGGGTTAGTATACAGTGTTGTTTAAGCCTTAACTTAAGAAAAAGCAACAAGCATTCCAAACCAGGACAGGTAACTTTACACTGAGGTGATTGTGAACCCCACGTGACAAGTTTTTAGTCATCAATTGTCCTCATGTACATGGTAAAAGGCTGACCTTCCTAGCCTCTAGCAGCTTGTATTTAGTTTGTTACGACTAGTACACTTGAAGCAATTGGAATGGTATAGTCTGGAACTCAGTTTAAGATTATGTTCATTTGGGGAATCTCTCAATATCAATTTTTAAATTCCGTAGATTAAAAAAAAGGTAACAAATGCCGTCATTTGAAAGAAAGCATCAAAACCAGGCTCTGGCTTCCTGTGGGAAGGATACCTGCTGTTACCCTACCCCACTGCCACTGTTTTATTTATTTTTTCTTTTAACTTTATTTTTTAGAGCAGTTTTAGGTTCACAGCAAAATTGAGCGGAAAGTAGAGATTTCCCATGTACTTCCTGCCCCAACATGTGCACAGCCTCCTCCATTACCGACATCCCCACCACAGTGGTGCATTTGTTAACAATTGATGCACCTACATGGACATGTCATCATCACCCAAAGTCCAAGGTTTATGTTAGGATTCACTCTTGGTGGTGTACATTCTGCAGATTTAGACAAATGTGGAGTGGCATGTATTCAGCACTATGGTTTCATAGTGAATATTTTCACTGCTAAAATTCCTTTCCACCAATTCATCCCTCCCCATGCTATCCCCGCACACCCCCCACCACCCTTGGCAACCACTGGTCTTTTCATTGTCTCCATAGTTTTGCCTTTTACAGAATGTCATACAGTTGGGATCACGCAGTATGTAGGCTTTTCAGATCAGCCTTTTTAGCTCAGTAATATGTACTTAAGGTTCCTTCATGTCTTTTCATGGCTTGATAGCTCTTTTTAGCACTGAAAAATATTCCATTGTCTGGGTGGACCACAGTTTATCCATTCTCCTATTGGAGGACATCTTGGTTGTTTCCCAATTTCAGCAATTATAAATAAAGGTGCTGTAAACATCTGGTTTTACTGTGGACATAAGCTTCAGCTCCTTTGGGTAAATACTGGATCATAGGGTAAGAGTATGTTTAGTTTTGCAAGAAACTGCCAAACTGTTTTACAAAGGGGCTGTGCCATTTTGCAGTCCTACCAACAATGAATGAGAGTTCCTATTGCTCCACATTTGCACCAGCATTTGGTATTGTCAGTGTTACAAATTTTGGCAATTCTAATAGGTGTGTGGTCATATCTCGTTTTAATTTGCATTTCTCTGATGACAAAGTATGTGGAGCAACTTTTCATATGCTTACTTACCATCTGTGTATTTTCTTTGGTGAGCTGTCTGTTAAGGTCTTTAGCCAATTTTTTTAAGTCAAGTTGTTTGTTATCTTACTGATTTTTAAAGAGTTTTTTGTATTATTTTGGATAACAATCCTTTATTAAATATGTTTTTTGCAAACATTTTCTTCCAGTCTGTGGCTTGTCTTCTCCTTCTCCTGACATTATCTTTTACAGAGAAGAAGTTTTAAATTTTAAGTAAGTCCAGCTTATCAATCATTACTTATAGAATGGAAATACAGATACTAAAAGTCTGGATAAATAAATAGAGAATTGAGGGCATTATACAATCAGGGTGTTACAAAGGTAACTTGAAATAAAAATAAAACCTTCCTAATTATCAAAAGAAATATATATGGAAAACAAAGCAAATAGTCTATTTAGTAAAATATTTTTAAAAAATATAAATACAGAAAGCATAATAAAATAATATGACACAAGACCAAACATATCAAAAAATGTAAGTGGGCTAAACTCAGCTATTAAAAAGAATTTCAGACTGAATCACAAAGCAAAGCTCAAATCTATGCTATATAAAAAACAAAAATGATTTAGAAGGGTTAAAGATAGAAGGATGAGTAAAGAGAGTACTCAAACAATAAGCAACATCTTAATAACAGATGAGGCCTAATTCAGGCCCAAACGTATTAAACCAGACCAAAAAAGGGGGAGGAGGGGCACTCTATAACGTTAAACTTAACAATTCATGATAAACAGTTACGAATATCTGTGGATCAAATAACCTTGCAACAATATTAAAAACAATAGAGGATATAAGCACCTACCTGTCTATGTGCCTAAGAACGGAATGCCCTGACTGGTCTCTGCTATCTGCCAGCTAACCTGCAGCTCACCCAAGGAAAACTAAATCCTTGGTTTCCAAGCTGCAAAAATATTCCCATTTTTGCCTTCATTAGATGAAATTAATCCATTACTGTTTTCCCTTGTGCACAAATAAGCACTGTAGTGTACTAATAATTAACTATACCTAATTTTTCTTTGATATTAAACTCTAATGTGAACTTTCACAAATTTTATGTAATAATCCATAAAGAAAACAGCAATAAATCCCAAAAAGTAGGATTAATGTCAAAAACACTCTCATGAAAATGCAGTGAATAAAAAATATATATAACAGGACTCATAAAAATCCCAAACAATCCCTTCATCAAATAAGAAATCCAAGGGCAGCTGGGTGGCTCAGTTGGTTAGAGCGTGAGCTCTGAACAACAGCGTTGCCGGTTCAATTCCCACATGGGCCAATGATCTGCACCCTCTACAACTAGATTGAAGACTGAACTGCTGCTGAGCTTCCAGAGGAGCGGCCAGATGGCTCAGTTCGTTAGAGTGCGAGCACTCGACAACAAGGTTGCCAGTTCAATTCCTGCATGGGATGGTGGGCTGCACCCCCTGCAACTAAAGATTGAAAACTGCGACTGGACTTGAAGCTGAGCTGCGCCCTCCACAACTAGATTGAAGAACAACAATTTGGAGCTGATGGGCCCTGGAGAAACACACTGTTCCCCAATAAAATTTATTAAAAAATAAATCCAAACCAAAATTTCAGAGTATGTAGAAAATCACTATAATGAACATTCTACACATTCTAGGATAAAGCTGAAACAGTGCCCAAAAGAAAACATCCAACTGAAAAAGTCTGAGAAAGAACAAGTAAACGAAACAAAAACAGAAGGAAAGAAAAAAGCAGAAATTAAAAGAGAAAACGGGCTGTCCTGGTGGCTCAGGCGGTTAGAGCTCCATGCTCCTAACTCTGAAGGCTGCTGGTTTGATTCTGACATGGGCCAGTGGGCTTTCAACGACTGCCCACTGCCAGTTCAATTCCTCGAGTCCGCAAGGGATGGTGGGCTCCACCCCCTGCAACTAAGATTGAACAGGGCACCCTGAGCTGAGCTGCCTCCCAGATGGCTCGGTTGGAGTCCGTCCTCTCAACCACAAGGTTGCCGGTTCGACTCCCGCAAGGGATGGTGGGCTGTGCCCCCTGCAACTAAGACTGAAAGGACAACAACTTGACTTGGAAAAAAGTCCTGGAAGTACACACTGTTTCCCTATAAAGTCCTGTTCCCCTTCCCCAATAATAATAATAATAATAATAATAATAATAATAATAAACATAAAAAAAGAGAAAACAAACATACATGCATGCAGTGCCGTTAGACAAAAGAAAATAGAGTTTAAAAAATTGGAAAGGAAGAAGTAAAATTACCACTATTTGCAGATAATGATTGTAAACCTGGAAACTCCAAGATTATAAACTGGAAAACTTTAACAAGTGAATTCAGTAAATTGGCTGGATACATAATTAAATAGCTTTCATATATATACACAACTATCAGATTAAATAAAAGATATACTCAATTATAATGGCCACCAAAAGAAGACAAAATGCCTAGCAATAAATATAAGAAATGTGCAAGATCAGTATGAAGAAAATTTTTAAATGCTTGTGACACAAAAGAATACTTGAACAAAGCATACCATATTCTTGGATAGGAAGCGTCAACATCATAAAGATGTCAATTCTTAATCTATAAATTTACAATTTCACAAGCTAATTTTTAAAAACCAGCAAGAATAATTAGGAAATGCTGAACTCTGACATTAAACTATAAACCTGCAATAAATAAAACACTATGACACTGACAAATGAGTTGACAGATAATTCAATGAAACGATTCCAAAATAAAACCTAAACAGAAATAGACTCAGAGAACAAAACAAATTCCAAAAATAAACCTAAACATATATGGAATTTAATATGTGATAAATATGATACCTCAAATCAGTGGAGGAAAATACACATTACTTAATAAATTGAGTTGGGTCAATTAGGAACCCACTTGGAAAAATAAAACTGATCCCCATCTCAAAATTTTAAACTTTGATGAAAGGAATCATGGAAGAATTATTTCCTAACTCTGAAGAAAGGATAACCTTTCTATGCATAAGAAATCTACAAGCCTTCACACACCATATAAAAGAATAAACTCAAAATGGATTAAAGACTGAAACCATAAAACTCCTAGAAGAAAACATAGGCAGTAAACTCTTTGACATTGCTCTTAAATACACACACACACACACACACACACACACACACACACAAGGGGTGCTGAAAAAATGTATACGAGGTCTGGCAAATTAAGTTCGCCGAACTTGCCACTGTGCCAGTTACACTGGCAGCTCTGTACAAACAGCTCGGTAAGGTTTCCTAACTTTGGTATATCAGTGTTTTACAGTGTTCGTGCCAATGTGTGGTGGTGTCTTGCTGAGTGGCGTTCATTATTGTTGTTGCATGTTTCTGTGTGCCGTCGTGAGAATGAGCTTGAATTAGAGCAACAAACAAACATTAAATTTCTTGTTAAACTTTCAATAGTGGAAGTGAAATCAGGGACATGTTAGTCCGAGTTTATGGGGATAATGCCATAAAGAAAATGGCAATGTACACATGGATTAAACATTTTTCTGAGGGGAGAGAATGCATCACTGATGAAGAGAGGTAAGGGCAGCCAGTAACGAGCAGAACTGACAGAAACATTGCAAAAATTTGTCAAATTGTGCGTGAAAATCGTCGGCTGACTGTGAAAAGCATAGCAGACCAAGTAAACATTGATAAACAGGAAAAATCTTGACTGAAATCTTGGTATGAGAAAGGTGTGTGCAAAAATGGTTCCGAGGAGCTCACCGATAAAAAAAAAAGCAAAGGAGAGTCGAAGTTTGCCAAGACCTTTTGGTGTACCAATATGACCCTAAAACAAAGCATCAAAGTGCACAATGGAAGTCAGCCAATTCTCCATGACCAAAAATGTTCCATCAGTCCAAATCAAAAGTCAAAATGATGTTGCTAACCTTTTTTGATATCAGAGGGATTATTCATTATGAATTTGTACCAACTGGACAAACAGTTAACCGAGTTTACTATTTGGAAGTGCTGACAAGGCTGTGTGAAAAAGTTAGACGAAAACGACCTGAACTTTTCGCCAACAATTCATGGCTCTTGTATCACGACAATGTACCAGCTCACATAGCA
Source organism: Rhinolophus sinicus (assembly GCF_036562045.2). NCBI lineage: Eukaryota > Metazoa > Chordata > Mammalia > Chiroptera > Rhinolophidae > Rhinolophus > Rhinolophus sinicus. The sequence goes on along the minus strand of NC_133757.1, from coordinate 27,024,343 downwards.
CTGTCTGTAAGGGAATTTTTAGCCAGTAAAATAACTGTTTTGGTACACCGTCTCTATTCACCTGATCTGGCCCCCAATGAATTCTTTCTTTACCCGAAGATAAAGGAAATATGGAAAGGAAGACATTTTTATGACATTCAGGACATCAAGGGTAATACGACGACAGCTCTGATGGCCGTTCCAGAAAAAGAGTTCCAAAATTGCTTTGACGGGTGGACTAGGCGCCGGCATAAGTGCATAGCTTCCCAAGGGGAGTACTTCGAAGGTGGTGATAGTGATATTCAGCAATGAGGTATGTAGCAGTTTTTCTAGGATGAGTTCACGAACTTAATTGTCAGACCTCGCACATATTTTAAGAGATGTTATCTATGCTCAAGCAGTGGTTCGCCGTAATCAGAAGTATCTGGACGCTGATGGTAACCACTTTGAGCACCTCTTGTAATTACAGAAGTCAAACATGATTTCCTTTCATCTTTTGTTATCGGTGTATGTTGAGTATTACAATTTTAATACTGTTTTCCTTTCCTAAAATGTGTATACAATAAAATATATGGTGATGAAAGGAGAACTGACTCTGGGTGGTGAACACACAATGGGATTTATAGATGATGTAATGTAGAATTGTACACCTGAAATCTATGTTACTTTACTAACAATTGTCATCCCAATAAACTTTAATTTAAAAAAAATGTGTATACATTTTTGGCACCCTCTGTGTATGTGTGTGTGTATGTGTGTGTATATATATATATATATGTATATATATATATATATATATATATATATACACACATATATATATAAATATATAAAGTGTGTATGTATACTTTTATGTATATAAAGTATGTATATATATTTTTATATATATAAAAGTATATATATATATATACTTTTAGTGCTTTAGATTTATTTTGTAGGCAAACACTATTGAAGATTTTTTGATTGGAGACTGAGGAAAGATAAGGCAATGCCACATTTTAAGCAGATGAATCTAATTAGTATCAGGGTCTATTTAGTAACTTTGAAACTTTCTGTTTGCAGGCTATGTGGGAATGAAAATCCCAGCAGGGATTAGAGATTTGCTCATTGAGCATGAGGACAAGAAAAGACGAGAGATTAACCTGTTGAAACCTGCAGGACTGGGCACCACCCAACCTTTCTGCTGTTGATGACTTGAGTCTCTTCAGAGAACCTTCAGTGGCTGGTCATCACCTCTGGGACAGTGGACGGGGTGGATCTGTGTGTGAGTTGTGGTAAGGAATTTTCGAGGGTGAGGCTAGGCAAGAGCTGCTGCTTTTTTTGGGGATGGGGCTCCAAATAGAGCTCAACTACCTGGCAACTGATAGGTGCCTACAACAGCAGAGTATCAGAAGACTGGCTCCTATCTGGAGTGCCTACGCATTTTTTTATTAGAACAAGGGGAATTTGTTTATAACGCTGTGGGGACAGATTCAGGAGTGCAGTTCCCAGGTTCTCGACCTGACGTGGAAAGGTGCTGTCTCAGTTATTAGATGGCTATCAGCTGTGACTAATTGGCCATCAGCTGTTACCGGTTAGCCATTAGCCACTGATATAACTGCCGTGGCTAAGCTAGCAAATGGATTGCAGCTAGCAAGTGGGGTTGGTTCGTTGGCAGAGAAGCAGACGGCAGGTTGTGGATCATGTGGCCCCTGCTTCCTGTGTCTCTAACCCAGCAGCCAGCGAGAATATAGCTGTATGGCTCCGTAGGTGTTCCTTTTTGGCCTCACCATATCCTGCGTTCTTATATGGGGAGTGGGAGCTGAGACACCGCATGACACCCGGCATGACAAAGGCCTAAGACTTAATATAGCTCAGAGATCAAAGATCTACATTGTTCTCTAGACCAAAGATCTAGAGTATTTTTTCAGGACATTTTCTCTTGCATGAAAGCAATTAAGACACAATGTAAGAGCAAGAACCAAACATTTGCATAAACATTCACATGATTTCACAGTACTTTTTTTTCTAAAGGTCATCTACTAGGGAATCAAGGAGAGTGGAAGATATGACCAGAGGGCAAGAGGTGTTGTAAGAGAGGTGCCTTGAAGTCCAAATGTTTTCAAGTACAGTTCGTGTAAAAGGACACAGTCTTATATTAATGTGTGCGTTTAGTTCACAGAGTTTCCTCATAGTTTTAAACTTATTTGAGAAAGTTTATGAAATATAAAGGGGGAAAGTATTAACTTCATGTTTCATATGATAAAAACTGAAGCCCAAAGATTTTGATTGTTCCAAGTCACAGCTAGTTAGTAGCAGAGATGAGAGTAAAGCCCAGATATGTCACCTGTGGTGCATCTATGAATTTTAACGATTTTTATATTGGCTGCAATCTGAAGGGAGAAAAGAATAAAATTGTTTATTTTATATTGTTCAGTTCTTCATAGTTGTAGAATCTTAATGCTGAAACATTAAAAGTCATCTAATCCAATGTTCTAATTCAGAATTAGTAGTTCATGAAATCAACTTAGTGGGTCACAGTCAGCAAATTGAATAAAAAAGAACAAAATATATGAGTGCCTTGCCCTAGTAGGTATAAGTGTTGTTTCATTAAACTTACTTCTGATTCTAGGTCGCAGTCAAAAAAGCTTGAAAACACTACTTAATACCAGGTTCTTAAAGAACAGAGTGCGTAAGAATCGTCTGGACTTCAGGACCAAAAGATTCTGATTCAGTAAATCTGGAATGGGAATCGAGAACCTGCCTTTTAAAAAGGTACTCTGGGTGATTCTATTCTGCTGCAGATGCTCGTGAGGCTGTACTTTGAAAAACTATGCCACGTATAACGCAGAAACAAAGCAGTTTTACTGTACAGGCATATCTTCTCCATGAAGGCTCCCGAGACGGTAGGTGACATTCTTTTGCCATGACAACCACCGCAGTACAGAAGTGCAGGGCTCAGCAGCATGTGCCTGCAGACTGCAGCCACGGCCTTATACTGGCCTGCAGACTGTTCCTGTACCTACCTGCATTCCTAGATATTAGGGTACTGCGCTAGGGACTTGTCCAGGGCGGGTGACAACCACAGCTAAGGTCTGGGTACCTTTCAGTTAAGAGGCATCAGAAGTGAGCTGGTGTCAACATGTGTCTTCAAGTGCTCTTTGACCTCGGTTATTCTCACACAATTGCTAATACTTTTATTAACTACTACAAAATTAATAGGCTTCAGGCACTGTGCTTGGCATTAGAGGGAATACAAAGATGGCTGCGCCAGAAGTCTTCATAGACAGACACCACCACTACTCTCCATCCCAACACTGAAATAAAGTGACTCAGAAAATAATTTGTCTTTGCTTTTGGCAAAGATGCCTCATGGATTTCAGATCCCTGGGAGGAGGCTAGTGATAATCTGAGATGATGGGACCATACCCTCCAATTTCACCCCTTTCTTCCTTCTTGCACCCTACTGAGGGAAACACTGTTCATGTCGTTAAGGGACTAGAGCCTGTACTGGTCCTCTTATCAAAGCATTCCCAAATATTACGTCATCCTAGGAACCATGATCTCCAAGAAGTATTGAGAAATATATACTGAAAGGACTGTTTGGGTACGTGCTGCAGTATTAGCAATTAGTGCATTTAGGAAGACTCGTGTTTGCAGATATTCCTCCCCGGAAATGCTAAGTGAAGGCAGTCTTTGTATTATAGAGGCTCAAAGCCCTTCCTTAGTCACAAATCACTTTAGGGTAGCCCACTGGGTAGGCTTAACTGTTTCAAAAACCATTAATTTAATTTCACAATCCAAAGGATGTTTGTCAAAGGACTTAACACAGTTATTGCCCGGTAGTGAGGCTATGGATGATTCTTATTTTTTCCTTTATAGCTTTCTCTGTGTTCTTTTTCTACAATACATATGGATTGCTTTTACAATCGGGAAAGATACATTTTGTTTATCTTGTTAGAATAAAAAGTTTCTCAGATGAGGACACTGACTTCATCATGCCTCAGAGAGGTTCTAGATGAAAACCTTAGTCTGTGCAGGTTTCTTTATAATAGGATCCTATTCTCAATGCTCAAAGATTCTGTATTATTTAGCAGCAAAATAATACAGGACCAGCATTTTGAGAAAGACATTTATTGATTCAAAAACTGGAATACATCAACTTCACAATAAATCTATTCATTATATAATTTATAGATGTTCCAGGTGACCCTAAACATTTACATTAAAAACCAGAGGTCTCGGCTAACAGACAATAACACCTGCAAAAAAATCCTCAAGAAGATGGTGACGTTTTTCCATTTTGGAGAGAACACATTTTCAGATAAAACAGCTTTGCAGAGGAGGGGAGTCTAACAAACAGTCATGTGTTCTCACTATTTCCACAAAAGCAAAATAGTTTTTGTCAACTGTCAGGAACATGATAAAATCATAGTATATAAATTGCATAAACAAACATGTTTTATTTGTTCTATAACAGTATGAAAGGATGTTATTTTCACAGAAAGGCTTCCCCCTCTAAATCCAAATAATGTAATCTAAGGCCCCTGTTCCCACCCTAATATGCCCAAGCTTTTGGGATGCCCTATTCTGTGGCCATTTGAACAGTAGTGTGCTCAGTAGAAGTCATTCCTGTATGACTGTCTCCATGACTTTCAAAGAGCTCCCCATGTCTCTGGATACTCTTATCATAGACAATAAGTCAAAGATATTATTAGACCACTCAGAATAAGATTAGGTCCATCATGAAATCCTTTTGAGATGGTGAAACAAGGCTCCATCCATTCAAAATGTCACCATTATCAATTTTCTAAAAGTTTAGTGCTACAAGCACTGCAGGGGTGGGGGGGACTCAAAGCAAAATATTTAAAATAAGCATACTTATTTATTTTGAATTTTTACTGACTAGTAGGGTAGAAAAAGCCCACGCTGACCTTTTGTTCACCAAAGTATTATCATCACCAAAAATAGAATTAACCTCAGAATCTGACCCAGAGTATGGAAGAGCATTGCAAAAAAGATCTGAAATGACAATATTCTCAAGATTTGGGGCACGATACTTTTGTCATTACTAACAAAAGTTTCTACTGATGTACTAAGACTCCTTGAATTTTAAAATCTGGTTTCTCTCATTGTAACTTAAACATCCTTGCTTCATAAGGCACCTCTCTAGGGCTCAGAGAATACCTGGACAGGGCTGTGGGTAAGTGAATAACACAGACTACGTTACCTACCCCTACACCCATGCTCTCATTCAGCCTCAGTAACAGAACCCAAATTTTCAGCTGGGTGCATGGTCAGTTAGCTAAAAGACTTTCTCAGTCTCCCTTTCAGTTATATATGGTTATGTGACTAAGTTTTGGCCAATGAACTATAAGTGGAAGCATTGTCTGAGACTTCCAAAAAATCTCCTTTAAAAGGCAGGGGGAGAAATATGTCCAAGGTCACATAACCAGTAAGTGGTGGAGATGGGATTCAAACTTACAACTCTGTGATTCTACTGTACCCTCAGTGCATGGTGAAATCTTCTGAACCATCTACAGCAGAGTTTGGCAAGCTTACACCTGCAAGCTAAGAATACTTTTTACCTTTTTAAATGGTTGAAAACAAATCTACAGACTATTTTGTGGCAATTTTTAGGGTCCATAAATAAAGTTTCATTGGAACACAACCACACTGATTCATTTACATATTATCTATGGCTGCTTTTACAATGACAGAGTTGAAGAGTTGTGACAAAGTGTTTACGGCCTACAAAGCTCAAAATATTTATTATCTGGCACTTAACAAAAAAAGTTCCCGATTCCTGACTAGAGAAAGGGAAGGGATTTGGTACAAGCAGGATGTGTGGCTGGGCAGGGATAGTGTAACTCTGGTGGCCGTTCTAGAAGTCCAAGTGGGCCAGTGGATGAAACATCACATTGCCTAGCAAATATCAGTTGCTTATAAATATTTGTTCACTTCACAAAAAAATATAAATATGGCCAATAAGCTCATAAAAATATCCTCAGCATCAGTAGTCATCAAAGAAATACAAATTGAAACTACAATGAGATACTACTACACACCTACTAGAATGGCTGCATAGTGTTGGTGAGAATATGGAGCAATAGGAAATCGAATACATTGCTGGTGAAAATGTAAAACAGTACAACCACTCTGGGAAGACAGTTTGACAGTTTCTTATAAAGTTAAGCATCCACTTACCACAGGACCCAGTCATTTCACTTCTAAGTATTTACCCAAGAGAAATGAAAACGTATGTCCAGCAAAGGCCAGCCAAAAACTGGAAACAACCCAAATGTCCATCAATAGGTGAATGGATAGACAAACTGTGGTGTATCCATCCAGTGGAATAGTACCAAGCAATGAAAAGAAACAAACTACTGATCCAAGAACAACATGGATGAACCTCAAAAACATGATGCTGAATGAAAGACCCAACTGAGAACACATTGTATAATACTTTGTTTGAAACTCTAGGAAAGACAAGTTTCTTCCACAATGATAGAGCCGCGTCTCATGGGTGTTACTTTCTCAGTGGTTACTTGGGCCAGGGACTTGGGTGTGGGGAGGACTGAGTGAAAGAGGCGCAAGGAAACCTTTTATGTAAAGGAAATGTTCTATATCTGGATTGTGACAGTGGTTACACTAGGTGTGTATACATTTGTCTAAATTTATCGAATGTGTGCATTTTATTATATGTAAATTATACCATAATAAATTTGATTTTTTTTTAAATGGGCCCACTGCTTCAGAACCCAATGATGGGGAGGGCACTGATGCTGTGTATGGCTGTGAATTCATGCAGCCATGAGAAATCCACATAGGATGGGAGAACAGACATGAAGAGGTTACCTGCCTGACAGAGGTTTTTCTGAACCTATAAGAAGTGTTCTCAAAGTCCTCTTTGTGGCTTCTTGTCATGAGGCCTGTTTACTTAAGCCATGGAAGGCCCAAATTTATCTTGTATCAAGGTTTACGAAGCTCCTGGAAGTGAGATCTTTAATACGTGGATTTCTTTAAACTGAATAAGAAGTACTAATATCCTCTTATTCAATTTCTCTGAAGATACAAATCAGCAAGTTCCCTACTTTGATTCTTCATTAAGCCTAGCTAACACTTTCTTTAAATGTTTCTGTTGAATATAAAATGGTGGAGACTGCAAAAGAAGCACATTTACCAGCACTAAAAATGAACTCAGTTGGTTTGATCTAAGTCTCTGTGGGAAATTCGATCCATTAAGGTAACTGGACCTAATCAATCGGAAATCATGATTCACTGCCAGCAGTTAAGTCTGGTTTAGTCCCAGCTAAATCAAAGTGGTCATTCTTCCTCATAAAAAGCATGTTAGCTGCTTGGAAGTGAAAGAGTAACATTCCAGCCAATCAGACAAAGTTCAATAAAATCAGCATCTGAAGTCTCCTTTTGGGTAAAATTTGGACAATATGGAAGGCTATGCCCTGGCCTCTGAAGGTATGCAGAGATCCAGGCAGAATGGTCTTATCTGGGGATGGCCAGATGGAGCAGGTAGTGCCTGAGGAATAACAGAAAAGCTCGAGGCTCCTCCAGCAGGAAGCCTGGAGCAAAACCCAGAGATAAGGACTGTGAAGGCAGTCACCGAGGGATTTAGGTAACAGTGATGTCTATTTGCAAGCCTTTCCAGAACAAAGAGAGGAAAGACCACTTTATTTTGCTTCTCAATTGGGTTAGAAATAAAAAAATTTTTTTTTTTTTAAATACCAGTTTCAAATACAACCAAGATAAATCTCTGAAATTACAATAGAATATGATGACTCTAGTCCTAAAACAATGAGACAAGTAGGAAAACATCTTCAAAGAAAGAAAGGTAGGATAATGTCTGATTTGGGTTCTTTAAGCCAATTGTGCAATTCCAAGATAAAGGCCAGGACCCTGATCCGTAATAGGAAACAGGAAAGGGGGCTTAATGTAAGGCCTCTCAAGAGATTCACATAACTGCAGAAGAGAATGGGATTTATAAAGCTATAAATTGAATCTATTCAGTCTAGAATTCAACTGAACAAAGGTTTCAGGTCCTGGGACAAAAAGTCTTCGAAAGAAGTCAACAAAGAATGAAGAATTAGTTCCTAAACAAAGGAGCTTATGAAGACCCCTGGAGATAAGAAACAGTGCCAGAGCAGGACCCTCAAAAGTGGTGTCAAAGTTAATTTCAAAGAAAAAAGTGCAAAGCTTGTAAGCCGACTATATTTTCAGAAAGTTGCAAATTATGGAAGAAGCAGTGATGTAGCAACTGAAAGCATAGGGTTCAATTTGCAAAGTGAATCAAAAAGAAAAAATAAACAAATGGGACTACGTCATACTAAAAAGTTTTTACACAGCAAAGAAAACCATCAACAAAACGAAAAGACAACCTACTCATTAGGAGAAGATATTTGCCAACATACAACTGATAAGGGGTTAATATCCAAAACGTATAAAGAACTCATACAACTCAATACCAAAAAACAAACAATCCAATTAAAAAATGGACAGAAGACCTGAATAGACATTTCCAAAGAGGACATACAGATGGCCAATAGACATATGAAAAGATGCTCAATGTCACTAATCATCAGAGAAATGCAAATTAAAACCACAATGAGATATCATCTCACTCCTGTCAGAATGGCTATCATCAATAAATCAACAAACAACAAGTGTTGGCAAGGATGTGGAGAAAAGGGAACCCTCATGCAGTATGGGTGGTATTGCAAATTGGTGCAGCCACTATGGAAAAGTTTGGAGGTCACTCAAAAAATTAAAAGTAGAACTACCTTATGATCCAGCAATTCCACTTCTGGGTATTTACCCAAAGAAATCCAAAACACGAACGCAGACAGATATATGCACCCCTATGTTCACTGCAGCATGATTTACAATAGCCAAGATATGGAAGCAACCCAAGTGCCTATCAATAGATAACCGGATAAAGAAGATGTGGTACAATATACAATGGAATATTACTCAGTCATAAAAAAGAATGAAATCTTACCATTTGTGACAACATGGATGGAACTAGAGGGTATTATGTTAAGTGAATGAAATAAATCAGACTGAGAAAGACATACCATATGATTTCACTTATATTTGGAATCTAAAAAACAAAATAAATGGACAAACAAAACAGACATAGACTCACAGATACAGAGAACAAACTGATGGTTGCCAGAGGGAAAGGGGATTGGGAAGCTGGGTGAAAAAAGGTGTAGAGATTAAGAAATACAAATTGGTAGTTACAAAATAGTTACAGGGATGTAAAATAAGCACAGAGCCTACAGTCAATAAATTTGCAACAAATATGTATAGTGCCAGGTGGGTACTAGACTAATGGGGGGAAGGGATCACTGCATAAATTATACAAATGTCTAACCACAATTCTGTACACTTGAAACTAACATATAATAATACTGAATGTCAACTGTAACTGAAAAAAAATAATTTAAATAAAATGTGTGGTATATTTTATGTCAAATTCATTTGTGGAACGAGAATTAGTTATCTTTTTGTTATTGTCTCCATAATCTCCCCCTGCTTTTAGTGTCCACTGCTTTGATTATAGGACTGTTAGAAGGTAATAGAAGCATTGTAGTGGATTCTGGTTTCGCCTATCCTGGCATCCATTTCCCCCTTTCTCCTAACAAACTTGATTTCTTGTGTGCCCCTCCCCCACAAACCATTGGACGCTGACCCTTAACTACAGAAATGGCACTTAGAGGTCTAAGAGTAATTCATTCTCTTTGCCAGTGTGCTTGGTTCAGAAATGGGCATAGACCATTGTGTTGTTTGAGGGTAAGATACTGTTTGTTGATTTTCTCAAATATTTTTCTGATGATACTTTACATGTTGTTGGCTTTTCTGGCCACAGCAGAACACTCAACTGATTATCTCCAGAGAACAGTCTATAATTCCTTTACCCCCTTCCTGGTTCTAACTGAAAGTACAGATTTCATTAGACATACTATAAATGTAGTTGGAATAATTTTAGTTATGTTACCTTACATTTGCCCACCCCAAAACTTGAACACTTTGCTATCCATTCACAGTTTCAAAATATCTTTCAATTACAGTTTTTCCTCATTCATAACTCAGATACATTTAATACTGTTGGTACATTTGGAAGGATGGCATGCTTAATCACCTCCAGAATACTCCAAAATTTAATAAAGATATAACATTTTTCCAACTTTTGTTAAAATGAAAATATATATGAAACAGTGTTCCTATACTTTGGCCAGTTTGAAAAATAAAACCAGTTTGATTTCTTGTTAAAAAGTCTATATGCCAGTATTTCAATTTTTACTATACCTCTTCAAGGAACAAAATATACTCCACACTTGATGACAATCAATAAGTGAGCAGAAAACATAGGGAAAGAACTACTGTTTTATAACAGTACACTTCTGAATACAAGAAATATTAGCTAATTAGTTTTGCACTATTGATATTAATTTTGTTATAAATTTAAGACAAAATATTATAAATTTAAGACAAACACAATTTTTTAAAAATGTTGTATCTGTAATATGAAATGAAGATTTGTTTAATTCATTCAGCAAATAATTTACTGAGCATTTACTACATGCCAGGCATTGTTCTGGGTATTGGGATTCAGAGGTGAAAAAGACAGACATGGTGCCTACTTTTCCACTACCAAGAAGCTTGTTTTATTTTGAATCATTTACACTAAAAAATACATGAACCAACAATAAAAGGTTATAAAGTCACGTATGTCATAGAGTCAGGGTTGAAAGCTCAGAAATCACCTGCACATTATTTTACATTTTGACATCTCTGACATCAGCCACATCTTACAGTGAGGTCAGCCAGGCAGCTATAGAGATGTGCATCAAAACTTATAGAAAGAGGAGCGGCCGGATGGCTCAGTTGGTTAGAGCACAAGCTCTGAACAACAGGGTTGCTGGTTCGATTCCCACATGGACCAGTGAGCTATGCCCTCCACAGCTAGATTGAAGGCAATGAGCTGCCGCTGAACTGCTGAAAGGGTGGCCAGATGGCTCAGTTGGTTAGAGTGTGAGCTCTCAATCTCAACAACAAGGTTGCCGGTTCAATTCCCGCATGGGATGGTGGGCTGTGCCCCTGCAACTAAGATTGAAAACAGTGACTGGACTCGGAGCTGAGCTGTGCCCTCCACAACTAGATTGAAGGACAACAACTTAGAACTGATGGGCCCTGGAGAAGCACACTGTTCCCCAATATTCCCCAATTAAAAAAAAAACACAAAAAACTTATAGAATGAGTGTTGGTGTTGGAAGACCATCTGGAAAACAATGGTGAAGGCCACCTTTTAAGGATTCTTGAGAGTCAAGACTCGATAAAAATATAGTAATTCAAAGTGTTCATTTCTCACAGGAGAGGAAAATGAAATTCAGAGAGGTTAAATAACTTGCCCTAATTCACAAAGTACGGTAGGTAGGCCTAGAGCCCAGGTCTGAGTTCCATGCTTATGTTTCTTCTACCAAAGTCTTCAGCACCTAGAAGGAAAGGCTCTAGAATGTGGCTCTAGTTTTGGGACCATGGGCTAGGAACTTAATCCATTTGCCACAGTTTTTCCATCTGTAAAACAGTGAGTTTAATAGATCTAACTCACGAGGTTACTGTAAGTATTGAGATAATGTATGTATAGGACTTAACACAGATTGACTTATGGTAAGTGTTCCATAAAAATTAACTTGAGTTCAAACTTTACATTTGGTAGGAAATAATTTAAAGTGATCACCAATTACCCCGCAAATATTGCTCACTACATGAAGCCTACATGTAGTTATTTGAGTAAAATACTGGAAAACTAAAAAGACTGGTCAAATGTTTGAACTGATTAATACAATTAAAATTTCCACCTTAACAATGTTTTATCCAGGTCCACATGGTATTGTGCTAAGAACCCAGTAGACCTACCTGCAAGAAAACATACAAAAAGTAAGAATCAAGGCTATCTATGACCATCAAATTACTATGTATTCCTTATGTGTAAAAATGCATTTATAAGTGGAATCTCAAATAACACATCAAAAGAAAAAATATTTAAAATGTGTAAACAGATAATTTATTTTTGCTTTCTTTAAAATACTATTCCAACCTGTATATATTAATGCTAGTACAAGAACCACAAGTTTTGGAGGTTAAAATGTTATCAGAGGGAGACATGATTTGGCCAGAAGAGTAGTAAGTGTTCATGAGTAATATACTTATTACTTTAAATATCGTAAAGCACTTTCTCATCCATTATCAACTCAGTGCTTTGCATAGTAAGTAATTGTATAAGCAAATTTCAGGTGTTTTCTAATTATTTTATTTTCTGTTTAAACAATGGAATGTGCTGTGAGGTGGTAAATGTCTACATTTTTTCTTTTTTTAATCCTTTCTAGGTCAGCTCTTCTAATTTTGAGAGTTTACGTGAAAATCCAAATTATAACGCACTATGTTATGTAGTCAAACTTGTTTTAAATATTAGTTCTGTATTTTTGTTTCTAGAAAAAAAAGTAACATCTGTCTGTGTGTTTTTCATTATCACACTTAAAAATTAACTACTAGGAAATGTTAGTGAATCAACTCACATTTGTTCCTGTCTCACTCGATGACAAAACCTGTAGGACACCCTGCAATAAGAAAAACTAACTCAAATTAATATATTAATATTGACATCTAGAATTATTGTATTTTCAGAAGCTGCCAGCAAGCCTTATCATGAGGTACAAATCTGGTGTCTTCAAATTTTGTGAGGACTGCACAGTAGAAAAGTTCAACAATTTCCTCAGAATTTTAAATATTAGCTTATTTTCTCATACCAGTTTTTAAAAAGAATGCTTTTGGTAAAATCTCACCATTATCCAAATGTAAACCTTAAAAGAAAACCCACTGCATGACTCAAAAGCTGAGTTTTCCCAATTAATTCTGAAACTTAAAACTAACATTATCAGTTTGCAATTTTTTAAAAAACCCAATCTCATATGCACTATACAAATCCTAGATATTTTCCAGGGTCAAAGTCTACTGTTGATTATGGTTGGGTCGGCTGGAACGAGCCCTATGGCCAACTCAGGCCCCACGGTGAGGGGCATCTCAGCGGAAATGACCAGGGACCAGGCTCGAGCCGCTCAGTGGGGAGTCCCGGGATCCTCCACCGCCCGGGAATCTCCAGCGCGCTCCACCTCTCTCTTGGTCCTGGCTGCCTGCCCCCCTTCCTTCCAGGTCGGCCATTCTACTGCACGACCAGCTCCAGGGATGGGAGGAGTGACGGTACAAAGACCTGGCACACAAAGAAGGTCCGGGTAGGAAGCGAGGCCCCACCCTGCCAAGAGGAACGACTCCTCTAGAAAAAACTTGGTGGCAAATTAACAGGAAGCGCGGAAGCGCAGTTCCTAGGACAGTTTGGGGACATCTTGCTGTCCAGCAAGCTCATCTTTTAGTCCTTTGGACAGTCCCCCTTGAAGCCCCAAGCTCTGAGGGCTCTCCGGGTAACTCTTGACTCGGTCTCCATTGCGGTCCCTCACTGGTGGCAGCCATTATAATTGCATCCGGGTATTGGAGGAGCGGTGGCCGGATCCTTCCCGGAAGTGACGCGAGGGCAGAGGGCTCTGCGATCGGCTGAGGGAGACTGAAGTGCAAAGATTCCCGGAAGCAGGGCCGGTAGGGACGCTGGCAGTGGCTGGGAAAGGTTCGGGACTTGATGACAATCAACTCGTTATAATACGTTTTTACGTATCAAGCATTGTGCTTAACACCAGCGTTGCCATGTCAGTTAATCCTTTTTTCACAACAACCCCAGGAGAGAGAGATTTCCATTTTATATACGGAGAAACTTAGGCTAAGAGAGAGCCAGTGAGTGATTTGTCCAAGATCCTAGAGCTAGTATTTGGTGGAGCTGGGCTAACTCTCAGTTTGGCTGCAGAACCTGTGCTTTCAACCTCCTCCGTGTGCTTCCATTTGGAAAAGTCCAAACCCCTGCTGCTTGGCATCCTGGTAAGCCACTTCTGCAAGGGCGGTTCACCTTCAGCTCAAAATCCCGTTGCTCAGGGAATGAGGCCAGGCCACAGCCCCTGTGCTCTGAACACAAGACCAAACTCTGCATGAGGCAAGCTTCCCTTAACACAGTGACCTGAAATTTCACTTGGTTTTCTGCCCCTTGACTCTGCAGGGTTCTTTCTTGCTGCCATCACAGCGCTGGTTAACTGGGGAAACTAGCATTGGCTGTTGTTGGGCTCTGGGAAACAGTTTTAAAGTCCTGTCAGACACTTGTAAAGAGAAATATTCAGACAACTCGGGGCCTGTCATTATCGTAAAATAAAGTCTTTGGCCTTAACGAAGAACTGACAACTATTATCTTGGACTTTTCTACCAAATCAGTTATTTTTTTTCAGTTTCCATTTCTTTAGAATAACTGAGAACCAATCCTTTAATCCATGTCTACATTAATCAGCGTTCAAATAATGTGTGACTAGCTACTAAGGTTATAGTTTTGTAAAAACAAAAATTATGCATAGAAAAAAGTACTTAGAAACATCAGATTTAACAGTTATAATATTTAAAGAATGCCGTTTAATCCTTTCATTTGTTTTCTTCTACTTTGTATTTTCCATATCTGCTGTAGTATTTTAATATAGAAAATAAATTGACAATGATAAAACATTCTTAATTGCCTGCCATTATAATAAAGACAAAGGCATGGTGTCACATTTGACAAGTGACAATCCTTGATACAAATCACATAGAGGAATCCTGTTTGTTTGGAAAAGCATTGGGTTTTTTGTTGCTGTTATCAGAATAGAGTTTGGGGTCAACAATCCTTACAGGAAAAATGAACAAGTGAGTAAAAATATATTGATGTTTAGCATACACTTTTGTATAAGAATATATGACAACCAAATGTTTTTCTTCTAGAAAAAAAGAGGGGAAGGGGATTTGAGGCACTTGAAATTCAGGATAACAAGTATAGAAAGATGTTTTTATTCTGCCTTGTTTGGGGTACAGCTATAAGCGATTTATTTTGAACAGCAAAATAAAAGTTACATTCTCTATTTTATCCCTATTCTATATGGCACTGCTTGTATTTATGATATTTGATGTTAAAAAAAATTACAAAGGATTGGTTACTCAGAAAAGGTGTCTTTATCCTTTTTTTTTTTAATTTTTTATTGGGGAATATTGGGGAACAGTGTGTTTCTCCAGGACCCATCAGCTCCAAGTCGAGCTGTTGTTTTCACTCTAGTTGTGGAGGGCGCAGCTCACTGGCCCATGTGGGAATTGAACCGGCGACGTTGGTGCTACGAGCACTGCGCTCCAACCAACTGAGCCAACCGGCCGCCCTTCTATATCCTTTTTACAGATAATGAACCCAAGTAGTTGTAAGAACCCTTTGTGGCTTCTTTCACTTAGCATGAGATTCACTTAGCAAAAGGCCAGTACATCAAGAATGAAATGTAATCACTTCTTGGCCTTTTGGCTAAGATCAAATGGAAGAATAAAATGCTGTTTAAAAACAAAACGAAACAACAGAATTGGATGATTATGTCCATAGAATTGGATGTTGGATCGTCATAAAATCCAGTGATCCCCTCCAGAAGGCAAAGCTGTTTTATAATTCCTTGAGGGCTTTAGTTATTGGAATGAGTTTCAACTGTGAACACATAGTAATAGCTCCAAAATAAAAGTTATTTAAATATGACATAAATTTATTTTTTTCTTTCAAGAAATCTGTATGAATTCAGTTTGGGGTTGGTATGGCGATTCGTGGGGTGAGGAATTCCAGACTCCTGCTATCTTGTTGCCCCACTATGTGTGGCTTCCATTTTCCAAAGTCACTTCATGGTCCAAGATGGCTACTAGAGCTCTAGCCATTTCAATGAACAGGAAAGATGAAGGGATTCAAAGAATAGCACACCTCTTCCATTTAAGGACAATTCCAAAGGTTGTACACAAGTCTCTGCAAGAAAAGCTGGGAAAGGTAGTATATATCTTTTTCTAGTTCACCAGTACCCAGGTAAAACATTTGAGATTCTATTACTCTAGAACAGAGGTCAGACAACTATGGCCTATGGGCCAGCCACCTATTTTTATAAATAAAATTTTATTGGGCAACCCTGTCCACTATGGCTACATATCTTTTTAAAAAACAGCTTTATTGACATACACTTCACGTGCCATACAATTTACTCATTTAGAGTATACAATTCAGTTGCTTTTAGTATATTCACAGAATCATACATCTAGCACCACAATCAATTTAGAATATTTTTATTGCCATGAAAAGAAACCCCATCCCCTTAGCTGTTGTCACCAAGTTCCTGATCTCCTCCCACTCCCAAGACCTAGGCCATCACGAATCTACTTTCTATCTCTAGATTACCTATTTTAGACTTTTCATATAAATGGACTTATACAATATGTGGTCCTTTGTGGCTTCTTTCTCTTAGCATAATATTTCCAAGGTTCATTTTAATTGTAGCATGTATTGGTACTTAATTTCTTTATATGGCTAAATAATATTCCATTGTATGGATATACTACATATTGTTTGTCCATTCACCAGTTGATGGACACTTGGATTTTTTTCCATCTTTTGGCTATTGTGAATAATGCTTCTATTAACATTCACCTACAAGCTTTTGTGTGGATGTATGTTTTCATTTCCCTTGGGTATATACCTTGGAGCAAAATTGTTGGGTCATATGGTTACCCTATGTTTAACCATTTGAGAAACTGCTAGACTATTTTCCAAAATGACTGCACCACTTTACATTCCCACAGCAGTGTATGAAGGTTCTGATAACTCCACATCCTCCTCAGCACTTGTTATTATCTATCTTTTGTATTATAGCCCTCCTGGTGATTGTGAAGTGATAACTCATTGAGGCTTTGGTTTGCATTTTTCTAATAACTGAAGTTACTAATCATCTTCTCATGAGCTTATTGGCCATTTGTATATCTTCTTTGAAAAAATGTCTATACAGAGTCTTTCCACATTTTTAAGTTCGGTTATTTGTCTTTTTATTATTGAATGGTAATAGCTATTTTTATACATTGTAGGTGTAAGTACCTTATCAGAAATATATTTTGCAATTTTTTTTCTATTCTGTAGGGTTTTTTTCCCCCCTTTCTTTTTGGTACCCCTTGAATCGCAAAAGTTTGCAATTTTGATGATGACTATCTATTTTTTCTTTTGTTGTTTGTGCTTTTGGTTTTGTGTATGGCTGCTTTTGTGCTACAGTAGCAGGGTTGAGTAGTTGTGACAGAGACCCTCAGAGTCATATAACCATACGACAAGCCTAAAATATTTATTATCTGGTCCTTTAAGAAAAGAAGTTGCTACCCCTGCTCCAGAGGTAGAAGAGAATGAATATATTGGAGAACTGCTAGCAGTCCGTGTTGTGAGGAACATATTTGTGTGAAAACCTTTTCTAAAGCATCTTATACAGTAATGTGCTAAATATTTCCAGGATGCCTTTTCACTTTCTAATAAAAAGCCCTATTTTTGCCTCATAGCTGTTGAAAGGGTGCCAACCACCTCAGAGATTCTAGATCTTCTATAGCTTCATTGTTCTTCCAGAACTTTTAATCTTTTTTAATATTGATAGAATCATTTACTTTACCATGGTAACAGCAGAGAGAGAACTGGGACCCTCTTTATGGTGATGAACTGAAAAATTACTACCAGGGTAGCACATTATCATTTCTTCTCATCTCAATTCACATGGGTACAAGACCAAGCTCAATCACACTAAATATTGGGAATGGCACCTGGATTTATTATAGTCCATTTCTATCCTTTCTAGAACTAGAGCTGATTAGAGAGATGTTTGGATCTGAGCACATGTCTCCCAACACATGGACACAGTTTTAAAGATGGAAGCAATTACACACAGCAAAAAACGGAGATCAGCAACAAAGAGAGAGAACCCTACTGTTACTCCAATTATCTCCAAGATTGGCTCTATCCTTCCAGTATCTAAGGTTTGCTTATGTGATTAAATAAATCCTTTTTATTTGACGTAGTTTGCCCTGGATTTCTGATATTTGCAATCAAAGGAGCATCAACTAATACAGAATGTGAGCCTCCTAAAACAGTTGTGCAGCCATTGTATTATTCATGCTAAAAGGAGGTGACTATTAGAAATAAGCATCTGAAAAGTACAATAAGCTGTTTATTATCAACTGTTACAGAAATGAATAGGAACTACTTATGTCCATTTTCTCCTATTCTAATTGGGCACATAGCTAGACTATATTTTCCAGCTCCCTTGTTTCTAGGTGGAGTCACATGACTAGATGTCACCAATGTAAGAAATTATGTGTCATTTTCAGGTTGAGATAAAAAGTAGGTGTTGGGTTCTTTATTCTTTCTACTTTTCTTTTTATGAAGGCCAGATGTGGAGAATTCAGAGTACTCTGAGCCCCTCAAGGGAGGTAGAATCACTGGATTTAAGAAACCTCGGTCCTTGACAGACTGCGAAGAGCAGAAGAATCCCTTCACCCTGTTTGTTAATCCACGTTGGACTGGGACATGAGAAAGCAATAATCCTTTATTCTGTTAAGACAAGAAAGAAAACAAACTAGCAAGTAGCCTACTCTGACTAATACATCAACAGATTAAAACACTCCCTTACGGATTTTGATGAGACTGACTGATTTGAGCAAAAATATCAACCATCTAAAGAAATGTGATTAAGATTTAACGAAGATTTATTGAGAAAAGACATAGTACTTCAGTTATTGACAGTCTCTGTTTAGTTACATGTCAGTTCCAAATGAAGTTTGTGGAAAGCTTCTCAACAGTGCTAAAAGATGAACTGTTACCTGAAGATTGTGTGAACATAAAGATATGGATGATCTAAAAGACAGTCGATTACCCTGATGACAACGTGAAAGTTTTCACTGTGTGTGTTTGCTGCTGGAATCTCTCATTATTCACATTATTCTAAATGTATTGTTGACACAAGAAAACTCAGAGTATAGCAGTTTGAATGCCATATACGCGGTTCTTTACAAATCATTTCCCTTAGTACTTCCTCCCTCATGTAGGACAATCTACAGGTAAATGCACAGACTCTGGATGATTCTAAGAACCATCAATAAAGCTGCAGGGGACAACTTTCTCTAGTGTTTAGTCACCATCTCCAGCTCTAGATTTGGGTAGCAGAAACACAGCCGTGAGATACAGTGAAGCTGACATTCAAAGAGAGGCCAAGATAAGAGATTCATGGAAAGAGATCTGAAAATTTTGGTATCTCTCTTTCTGGGAGTTTCTGAGACCCAGTATCATTCCTGCCTTTTCAATAGTCATTCCCTTCCTTTCATTACAAAGGATACCATACCTTAGTAGTTTTCCAATATTTTTCAGACTAGTTCGTTTAAAACCAAAAGAAACACTCAAGCATATATGATTGTTGCAAAAAAAAAAATTATGAAGCAAAAAGTAAGATGTTTATTTGTCCACTTTAGTAATTCCCTTTATACTGAGTTAACTACTCTTAACAATTTACTTAATATCTTCCCATATTTTTTCTAGGCATATTACTCATATTAAATCATATCACTCTATAACTTACTTTTATTTACATTTTACTGTTTTACTCAGCAATATGTTGTGGAATTCTTTCTATATTAAGACATATAAAATGCACTTAATCTTTTTAATAGGTGCATAATATTCTTTTACATAGTTGTGCCCAATTTATTTAACTAATTTCCTATTAGTGGATATTTGAAAGATGTTCCCAATTGCATGGTATTACAAAACACAGATACAAAATTCTTTCGTTCATTTATTAATTCAGCAAAACTTGTTATGCCCATATTATGTGCCGAGGACTTGAATGGGCCAAACTGATTCCTGCAGTTTCTGTTTGTGAGGAGGGGAAGAAAACAAGAAAACACATAAATATGAACTAAATAATTTCACTTAGTGATAAGTTCTGTGAAGACAATAAACCATGGTGATTTGATCAAGAGTGAAAAGTGTGGGTGTGGAAGAACTTCTTTAGATAGGTGGGTCTGGGTCGTTTCCACAGGTGACATTTGACCTAAATCCTGAGTGATACAAAGGAACAAGCCCCATGAGATCATGGCAGGAGGACCACCAAGAGCAAAGCTTCTAAGGTAATAACAACTTGGCAGTTTAGAGGAATAGAAAGGAGGCCAGTGTATCAATTTTAGTTCTCAGTTAAAATCAGTGGAAAACAGTGTAACAGTTTAAGGAGAAAAGGAATTACTGAAAAATACTTGGCAACTCAGAGAATCTCCTTGTGAAGACTGGTCTGCCCAGAAGCTCTCAAAATCCCACCACAGAACTGGTCTGGCGGGAATATCACTGCTGTGACTGCTGGTTATAGACATTGTCACTTACACCAATAACAACATTGGCACACTGGCTCTAAAATTCTAATGTACCACCATCCCTCCTATTCTTTTGCAACACCAGGTTCTATTTAAAGCCTGCAGAAATGCATTGTACAGATCCTCTCTGTGTCTTTGCACATCTGTACCGATATTTCTATTGACTAAATTCCTAGAAGAACTGTTTGGTTTAAAGAGAAGCACATTTATATTTTTGACAGGTATTGCTAAATCATCCTCTGTAAAGTGTAGTGATTTACACTCCCACAAACAGTATATGAGTATGCCAATTTCCTCAAAGCCTTGTCAATTCTAGATTTGTGTTTTAGAGTAGTTTTGTAAAGCTGGAAACACATGGACTTGATTCTGGTTCCATGACTTAGTAATTGTGTGTTACTGAGTAAATGAGTCCATTCTCTGGGTCTCATTTACCTTGTATATATGACATGGAAATGGCAACCATGTTGCTGACACTGATGGTTGTCCCTTAATATCCATTTCCCCCTTCTTCTATACTTATAAAATCCCAATTTTTAGTTAGATCCATAGCTGTCCAGAATCAGCACTAAGTTACTAGTTTCTCTTAGTCATAGCTAGTATCAAAATGTGCAGACTGGGTGTCAGCTTTTGTAAGAAAAGCCTGGAGATAATAGTGAAGCACTTTTTACAGAAATGATGCATCACATTGTTTGTGCTACAGAGGATGACATTAGAAAAAATCATGTGTTTATGCTTCTGAGTTAAAGTGACTGAGAATAGGACTCTGTGAAGAAAAAACATAAGTACCTTAAATGATTTATTTTGCTTACATGTTCCTTTATATATATATGCACAGAAGAGATATATAATTGAGTTTATGTCTAAATAAAAGGTTCTATTTCAATAAGTACACAATAAAAATCCTAAGTGATAAGAAAGCATTGTCACAATTTAATGGGAAGGTTTTTTTTTTATATTCTTAGATTCAATTGAAAAATAAACAGTATTAGTCTCAGATACCCATTCTTGCCTTCTATAGTAATAGAACATTCACATTTAATGGGACACAGGGCTTCCAAAAATAAAGATTCAATCTCCCTTGCAGTTAGGTCATGCTACTTAGTTCTGGCCAATGAGACATGAGCAAAAGAGATGTGTGCAAATCCTAAATCGTCATGCCCTTAAAAGGAAAAGTTGTGCCTTTTCCTTTTCCTTCTCCCTTCCTTACTGACTGGAATCAAGATACAGTGGTATATCACTTTGGCCATAAACTAAGAGTAGCAAACTAGAAATGACTGATCAATGAATGGAAAGAATTTTGTTCCCTGACACTGTAAGTCTCCATACCAACCCTGCATTGCTTAAACCCAGTTTTGTTATATGAGAAAGGAGTAAATACCTATCAGCTATAGACCGCTGTATTTTTGGGTCTCTATAACAGTAGCTGAGCTTATATCCTAATGAATACAACCCAGTTCTATGAATTGAGATATGAAATGAGATAATGTATGTAAAGTACCTAGTAAAGGTGTGTAATAAATGTGTGGTGAAGTACCTTACCTTAAAGTCTCAAAACAAGCCATGGCAGATTTTGAAATTTAATTCAATTTTTCTCCTTTACGCATTCAATAAACACTTATTGAGCACCTACAATGTGCCAACTACGGTGCTGGACCCTAGGTACAGAATAGGGAACAGATATTAGGTTTGTGCAAAAGACATTGTGGTTTTTTCAATTTTTAACCTATTAAACAGCAATTACTTTTGCACCAACCTAATGCAAAAATATATAGTCATAAAATAGTCACAGTGAAAAGCCGGGTGCTACAGTACAGGTGTTTACTCTCCAGGAGCAGGTCTGGAGGTGGAGGAATATGTCTGATGTTACTGGGTAGCAGAGAGGAGCAGCCAGAAAATAAGCAATTCAGATACCCAGATTGGTAGCCTACCTTTGGCCCACTGCCCTCTGCGTGACACAGACCATACCCTGAGCAACTTGTTTTCATCTCTACCAAGAAGAAGGCTGCACTGAGGACTAGCAGGAAATCACAACCACAAAAATGAGTTCACATTCAATTATCATTAGCCATTTAAGGATTGTAAACTCTGAAAGAAAAAATAATAGTAAAACTCACATTCAATGAAATAACTAACAACTAATAAGTAAAATTAACATTCTCAGATAAGAGAGTATTTGATACAGAAAGCAAGAACAAATAATTTTTCAAAAAATCAAAGATTTTAGAAATGAAAAATATACTCATTGAAAATAAAACCTCAGAACATGGGCCAAAGAGAAGACATAGCTGAAGGATGATGTTGAAAATTGGTATGTTCAGCAGCAGAAAGGGAATAATAGGAAGAAAGATAAGAAGAATAGGTACTCTTATAGAGTGCTTACTATGTTCAAGGCATTGTTCTAAGCTCTTTATAGATCTAAAACTCATATCATTCTCATAACAAGCCTGTCAGGAATGTGCTATTATTATTCTTATTGTACTGATGAGAAATATAAGGCACAGAAAGGATTAATAACTCACTCAAGGTCACATATCTAGTAAATAGGAGAGTCAGGATTTGAACCCAGCATCTGATTCCAGAGTACATCTTTTAAACACTAGGCTATACTGGAATAATAGAATGTTTAAATGAAATATTGAAAGAGATAAAGGATCAATCCAAAAGCATTAGCATCCATGAAGAATTCCAGGAGGAAAGAATATAGAGATGGAGGAGAATAAATAACAAATGAAAGACATGAATTCTTAAATTGAAAGTATCCTTTCTAGTAGGAGAACTCTGACATATTAAATGTTTTACTGAAGCTTGGACAAAATGTAGTGAAATTTTAGAAAATCAAGGATGCAGAAACAATCCTAAGAGAGTACATAATAATTGTGCCCACCGATAAAAAAGTAACTAGTATGTGAGGCAATGGATATGTTAACTAGCTTCATTGTGGTAAACATTTCACAATGTATACATTTATCAAAACACCATGTTGTACACCTTAAATAGATACAATTTTTGTCAATTACACCTCAATAAAGCTTGGGAAAAAAGAGGCAATCCCAAAAGTTAGCCTACTAAAAGAGATAACCTACAAAAGAAATGAGAATCATTGAAGTCAGATTGTGATCAGCAATATTGGATGCAAGGAAAAAAAATGCAGCAATGTCTTCAAAATGTTTAAAAAAGAACTGTGAACCCAGAATTCTATTGTTAGTCAAAGCACCTTTTTTTCTTTTTATTAAATTTATTGGGAGTGACATTGGTTAGTAAAATTATATAGGTTTTTCAAGTGTACATTTCTATAAAACATCATCTATATATTGCATTGTGTGTTCACCACCCAGAGTCAGTTCTCCTTCCATCACCATATATTTGATTCCCTTTTTATTCTTCTACCACCCCCTCCCCCCTTACCCTCTGGTAACCACTAAACTGTTGTCTGTGTCTATGAGTTTTTGTTTGTTTGTTTTGTTCATTTGCTGCTTTCACTTATATCTCATATATGAGTGAAGTCATATGATTCTTGACTTTTTCTGTCTGACTTATTTTGCTTAGCATAATAATGTCAAGATTCACCCATGTTATGACAAATGGCAGTATTTTATCTTTTCTTATGGCCAAGTAGTATTCCATTGTGTATATATACATCTTCTTTATCCAATCATCTATCGAAGGATACTTTGGTTGTTTCCATGTCTTGGTCACCATAAATAGTGCTGCAGTGAACATCAGGGTACATATATCTTTACGGATAAATGTTTTTAGATTTTTTGGGTAGATACTCAGGAGAGGGATTGCTGGGTCATATGGTAAGTCTTAATTTTTTGAGGAACTTTCATACTGTTTTCCACAGTGGCTGTACCAATTTACATTCCCACCAACAGTGTTGCGGGTTCCTTTTTCTCCACAACCTCTCAATACCTGTTATTACTTGTCTTATTGATAATAGCCATTCTAACAGGTGTGAAGTGGGTGGAATCTCATTGTAGTTTGATTTGCATTTCCCTAATGGTGAAGTTGAGCATCTTTTCATATATCTGTTGGCTGTTTGTATGTCTTCTTGGGAGCAGTGTCTGTTCAGGTCCTCTGCTCATTTTTTAATTGGATTGTTTTTGTTGTTGTTATTGTTGTTGAGTACTTAAAGCCTAAAACCAAGATCAACAGTACTTCATTTTTGGGTGCTAATGTAAATAATATTATGTCTTTAGTTTCAAATTTCAATTGTTCATTGCTAGAATGTAGGGCAATTTAATTTTGTATATTAATGTGTACCCTGAAACTTTTCTATAACCACTTATTAGATAAAGGAGGGTTTTTTTTGTTAATTCTTTGGGATTTGCTACATAGACAATCATATCATCTGCAAACAAAGAAAGTTTTGTTACTTCCCTCCCAATCTGTATACTTTTATTTATTTGTATTTTTGTCTTATTGCATTAGCTAGAACTTCCGGAAGGATGGTGAATAGGAGTGGTGAGAGGGGTGATACCTGCCTCATTCCTGATGTTAGCAGAAAGCATCTAGTTTCTCAGCATTAAATATAATGTTAGTTACAGGTATTTTGTAGATGTTCTTTATCAGGTTTTAGGGAGTTTCCCACTATTCCTAGTTTGCTGAGAGTTTTTTAAAATTATGAATGGATATATTTTGTGAAATACTTTTTCTACATTCATTGATATGATCATATGATTTTTTTACCTTATTGATGTGATGGATAACAATTTTAGAATATTGAACTAGCATTGTATACTTGGCATAAATTGCACTTGATAATGGTGTATATTTCTGTTTTTTCTTCTTAATTCAAGTGGAAACTTGTTTATTTATTAAAGTTTATTGGGGTGACAATGGTTAGTAAAGTTACATAGGTTTCAAGTGTACGGTTCTGTAATACATCATCTATATATCACATTGTATGTTATATATTGTTGAATTCGATTTGCTAATATTTTCTTGAGGATTTTTGCATACATGTAGTGTTCTAGTCTTGTAATGTCTTTATCTAGTTTTGGTATTAAGGTACTTCTGGCCTTATAGGGTGAGTTGGGAAATGTTCCTTCTGCTCCTATTTTATGAAAGAGATTGTAGGGAATTGATATCATTGGTATCATTTCTCTCTTAATGTTTTGTAGAATTCACCAATGAAACCATCTTGATTGACTTTCTGTTTATTCATTATTGATTCAATTTCTTTAATATATATGGGCCTATTCAGATGATCTATTTCTACTTGTGTGAGTTTGGTAGATTGTACCTTTCAAGGATTGGCCATTCATTTAAGTTATCAAATTTGTAAGCATAGAGTTATTCATAATATTCCTTTATTTTTCTGAATCCCACAAATTTTAATGTTATGTTTTAACTTTCATGTAATTAAAAATATTTTAAAATTTCTCTTTAGACTTTTTCTTTGACCCATGTGTTATTTAGAAGTGTATTGTTTAATCTCCAAATATATTGGGGTTTTCCAGCTGTCTTTCTGTTATTGATTTCTAGTTCAATTCTGTTCTGATTTGAGAGCATACTTTGTATAATTTTTATTCTTTTAAGCTTATTCAGGTGTGTTTTATGATCCAGAATGTGGTCTATCTTGGTGAATGTTTCCTGTGAGCTTAAAAAGAAGAATATATATTCTGTTGCTGTTGGATTATGTTTTCTATAACTGTCAATTAAATCCAGTTGATGGATGGTGTTGTTCAATTCAATTCTATCTTTACTCATTCTTTGCTTGCTGGATCTGTCAGTTATTTATAAAGGTATGTTAAAGTCTTCAAGTGTAATAGTAGATTATCTGTTTCTCCCTCATGTCTGTGACACTCTGTTGTTAGTGTATACTAAGTGTTCCGTCTTCTTGGAGAATTGACCCCTTTATCTTTATGTACCACCTTATCACTGATAATTTTCCTTGCTTTGAAGTCTGATTTGGCTGATAATACTATAACTACTTCAGCTTTCTTTTTGATTTGTGTTAGCATGGTGTGTGTGTGTGTGTGTGTGTGTGTGTGTGTGTGTGTGTCTGTGTCTGTGTTCTAACATGTGTAAGTCTCAGAAGGGGAGGAGAAAATAGAATATTAGCAATGTTTGAGGACATATTGGCTGATATTTTTCCAAAACTGACATAAGCTATCAAATTTCAAAGGAGCAGTAATATGAGTGACTAATGACTTTAATGGAATCAAAGGAAGCCAGAAAGCGATAGATCAACATCTTTCAGTTGTTGAAAGAAACTATTCATAAATCTAGAATTCTATAACCAGCAAAAATGTCCTTCAAGAGTAAAGAAAATTTAAAAATTAAAGCGAATAAGGACATTTTCAGACAAAAAAGCTGAGAGAATGTATTTTCACCAGACTTTCAGTAAAACAAATAATAAAGGAAGTTGTTCAGAGAGTAGATGTACTTCCAGATGGAAATGTGAAAATGCAGCAAGGAATAAATACTTTTGTAGGTCCTTCCCACATTGAATATAGTTGGCCTCTGTAACCAAGAGGATATTGTGGAAATGAGGGAGTGTGACTTCTGAAACTATCTTATAAAAGACGATGTGGCTTACATCTTGTGTTCTGTTGGATTACTTGCTTTTGTGGAAGCCAGCTGCCCTGCCAGAGGGGCATGCAACCAATCCTATGGATAGGTCCATGTGACACTGCATTGAGTTCACCTGCTAATAATCAGCACTATTTGCTCATCAGGCTTGTGAGGAAGATACCCTGGAGGTATATCCTTAACTCTTGTCAAGCCTTCAAACAACTGCATTATTAGCAACCATGTTGACTGCTATCTTATGTGAAAACTTATGGCAGAAACACATAGATAAGCTGCTCCTAGATCCTTACCACAAAAACTGTGTGAGATAATAAATGTTTATTAATTTCATCTGGTACGCTTTGGGGTAATTTTTTATACATCTATAAATAGCTAATGCATGAAAATTTTTCAACACTGAAGTTTTTTTGTTAAAAAAGGAAACCCACAAGCAGGATAAATACAAGAAAATTGTATTCAACACCTAAGAACCAAACTACTAAAGTCGAAGACAAAGGAAAAAATTTTAAAGCAAAATTGTCTTCTTACAAAGAATCTAAAAAGACTTAATACCTTCAATGGAACGATAAATTGGTAGATGGCTGTGACTTCTCAATAGAAACAGTGGAACCCAGAGATGACATAGAGATATCTTCAATGTGGTTCAAGAAAATAACTGCCAACCTAGAATCCCATATTAAACAAAAATATTCAGTAATGAAAGTAAAACAAACATATCTACAGTCAAACAAAAACTGAAAAAAATTGTATCAACAGCAAATCCACACTAAAGGACATAAAGGGTATTTCTTTTAGGTAGAAGAAAAAGGATCCCAGATGGAAGCTTGTAGTTGCAGGACATTAAGAAAACAAGCAAATCTGAATCAATTATGTCTGTATAAAACAGTAATTACAATGTCTTTTGGGGTTTAAAATATAAAGAGAATTAAAATTCATAAACAATAATAACACATAAATCAGGAGAGATGGGATTGAACTTAAAGTGTTTTTATTGTCCAGGAGAAGGATAAAATACTAATATATATTAGGCATTAAGAAATCAAAGGTGGATAAGGTAAACTATAGGTAAAGCACTTAAAGAAGAGGAACGAGCAGGTTCACTCCTAGGTATATAGCCAACTTTGATGGGTGTACATGTGTAACAAAAGACACATAATATGAACACTCATAGCAGCATTATTTATTATTACCACAGATTGGAAACTGTCCAACTGTCTATCAAAAATAGAAAGGATAAATACATCATGGTATAGTCATACAAGGTAACGGTTCACAGCAATTTAAACATAATTAATCTATTGCTACACAAGAAAATGATGATATAATATTGAATGAATAAATACACAAAAGCACACAATCATACTGTATGGTTTTGCTTATATAATGTAAAAAGAAAAAAGGCTGAACTAATTTATGGTGAATAGACATCAGGAAAGTGATTACCTCTGAGGAGGGGAGAGTGTGTAATGATTGGGAGGAGGCCTGAGGGTAGTTTCTGAGATGCTGGCAATTTTTCCACCTCTGTGGTGATTACATGGGTGAATTCACTGAGAAAATTCATTGCACGATACGTTTGTGATTTGTTCACTTCTCTATATGTTTTGTTGTATTATTTACTTAATAATTTAATTTATATTTTCTCATTTTTTGGAACTCATTACATGGATGTTAGATTTTAATTTTTTATATTTTTTAATTCTGATATTTTTCTATTTTGGGGAGACTTTTTTTACAATTTTATTTTCAAAACTGTTTATTGAATAATTTAGAGCATAGTTTTAATTTTCAAGAGCTTTTCTTGGCCTCAGGATATCCCCTTTTCATAGTACTTCTGGTCTTCTTTCATAGATGCAATATCTTTTCTTATCTATCTGGGGGTATTGTAGTTGTTTATTATAGCTTGCCTCATAAACTCTTTCTTCAGAGTTACTTTTCCTGTTTTTTTATTTTTTTTAATTTTTATTGGGGAATGTTGGGGAACAGCATATTTTTCCAGGACCCATTAGCTCCAAGTCAAGTTGTTGTTTTCAGTCTAGTTGCGGAGGGTGCAGCTCACTGGCCCATGTGGGAATCAAACCAGCGACCTTAGTGTTATGAGCACTGCACTCTAACCAACTGAGCCAATGGGCTGCCCCTTTGTTTTTTCTCACACAAAAAACTGTATTCTTACAGCCTTTTAAAAACATGTCTGGTTATCCTTGGGTCCCTAACGTTTATATTTAAGTAAGGCAATTCATTAAACATTTTTTGGGTTGGTTATTGACTTTATTGTGGCCTTTATTGTGGACTCTTAGAGTTTTATTGAAAGACCCCCTAAATGTTAATTTCTATGAGTGTTTTTATTAAGTTCTTCCATTTCACTCGAGATGGGGGAAAAGCAGTGGTGTAATTTCAGTCTACATGTGGGCATTTTTTCATTTACATCTATTGAATCTCTACCATTTGTCCTGAAGACCAGTTCCTTTTGCATATCCCTGGTTCCTTGTTTTTGAGAAACATTGACAACATTGGCAAAAATTAAAGTGAAGACCTGTGGTCTATAGATACAGGAGTATGTCTCATTCTCGGTTGATTTATTCAGCAAATGCAAAACTGATTCTCAGGATAATGCCTCCCTTTTCTTCTGTAGTCTGGCTGTTCCTCTAGGTTTCCTCTCCTGTTAGGAAATCAATGAAATAAAAAATGACTTTATGCAAACTTTGAAAAATATTTTACTATGGAACATGTAAAAATGTAAGGCATACATAAAAAGTAGACAGAATTTTATAGTGGTTTCTCTGTACCCATCTTCCAGGGTCAACAGTTATCAACTCAGGCCAATCTTACCTCATCTCTACCTTTATCTACACCTCTACCTCTTTACTTTGAAGTAAATCTGGGACTCACTATCAATTTCATCTATAAATCTTTCAGCATATATCTCTAAATGATAAACTTTTAAAACATAACAATATATTTATTTCACCTAAAAATTAAAAAGATAATTCTTAATATTATCAAATAGCCTCAGCCTTCCGATTTCCAACTGTCTCATATATGTGTATGTCATAAATGTGTTTTTGCCTGTTTGCTTGAATCAGGATCCAAGTAACTACCACATAAAGTGACTGAATGATGTGTACAAATATGTTAGGTCTCTTTTAATAAATTGGTTTCTCTTCTATCTCTTTTCAGTTTGGTTGAGAAAACAAATCATTTGTTTTGTGCAGTTTCCTAAAGCTCATTGCTGATTTTGTACCCATGGTGTAGTTTAATATGTTTCTCTGTATATTTCCTGTAAGATGCTAAGACTACTTTGTAGGCACCTTTTCTTCTTCCATGATGCCTGGTTCTCTCTCTCTTTTTGTGATATTAACAGATGCCAAACATCTTTAATTGCCAACTAAAAGTTATCTATCCTTCCTCCTTGCTAGTTATCTACTATTTTTTCTCAGGTGGCAGTTTGCTCAGTTCCAGGGTATAAATCATGGTTGGTTTAAGTCAATCACAACTATCCAGTGTTCCATTGCCATCTCCTTTGGTCTGGAAGAGAGTACATTACTCAGTTCTGGCCAACAAAATATAAGGAGAAGATTTTGGAACTGATAAAATTTCTACATCATTTCAATGATTTCTTGTTTTATATGCTATAATATCTTCCCTCCTCTTTTTAAGTGTATTTTGTATGTTTATTTTATTCTTTGATGTAATAATTCTTCTTTAGGTTGTATATGTGCTTTGGTTTGATATCTTTCCGTTGATTTTCCTTTGTGTGTCCTGGGAGCTTATGCTCTTCTTTCAGGTAATGTGTTATTTTGTTTTGTTTTGTTTTAATTAGCAGTACTGGTATTTATTTTTTAAGAATTTTTTTATTTTTCAATTACAGTTGGCATACAGTATTTGTTAGTTTCAGGTGTATAACATAGTGGTTGGATATTTATTTAACTTATGAAGTGATCACCCTGATAAGTCTAGAACCCATCTGACACCATGTATAGATATTACAGTATTATTGGCTATATTCCCTATGCTGTACTTTACATCCCCATGACTATGTTTTTTGTGTTTTTGATCAGATTGAAAACCAGGCCCTAGTTAATGTGTGTCCATTAGTATATGTTTCTTGGTGTGTGAGTTTAAGGAGAGAGGAATGAGACAACCCTAGAGCTAAGAGACTAGGTGTCCCAAAGCGACTGCTGATTACTGTTGCCAGTGCACTCAGCCCATCACATCAAGAGCAATTATTTCCTTTTAGCTGATTAGCTTCATGTTCACCATAATAATTATTGTTCCTGACTTTCTTTCTATTAAAGAAAGTTTAGTTTCTCTGAGCAAGAGCAAGACAGGTCAAACATTTCTGAGATTATTTGCTCTTAACAGGTAAGATTTCCAGTTTTCCTTTATCAGTACAGTGACCAAACAATTATTGTACGAACTGGGACACTTTTGACTCTGATAGAGTGAGAGCTAGGGAAAACAGGTATAAATCAGGGCTTTCGTGGGCAAACTAAATTGTATAGTCCTTCTACTTAACATTGATAAACTTTGTGTCTGAAAGTAAGGGCATGTAGTTGTATCATCTAGCACTTTCTAGTCATTCAGAAATGTTTATTGAATTCTGGGCCACTCTCGTAATTTATGTTGTGGTAGTATCATCATCTATCTCCTCCATCTGTCTGAATCTATTCTGCCTCTATTCTCATATGAATCCTAGATGTGTTTTTGTCTACCTTTATAGTCATCCATATGCTCTCCTCTGTTTTCAGCCTCCAATTGGATACCTCTCCATATATAGTATATTAATAAAGTTTTAGAATAGAGCTTTTCCATCTTTTTTTGCATTCTTTCCTCTTGAACAAGTTATGCTCTTCCCATTGATGTACAAGTAGTATACTCTTAAATCCTGTTCTGTCCTAGCTCTTCAGGGTTGTCTCACTGCCTTGAAGTTTCCTAATGTTAACAGGACCAAGGCATATAAAACTAAATGAAATGAGTTATTTGTTCTTTTTCATTTCATAATTGTTTTTCATTTATTCTGTCAGGCATTCTACAAGGATCTATCTCCCCCAACCCCTCCCACTTCCCCAACAAACAACAAAACAAAGCAAAACATTAACATTAACACAACTTCAAGATTTCTGATACATCATATATAGCAGTATTAAGGCATATGCTTATTCAAAACAAGAAAGTAATCTGGGTTTAGGTTTTTTTTTTAAGAAAAGAGAGAAATTTCCAGGTGGCTATAACTTGGAAATTTTAGAGTAATGAGCCATAATAGTCTTCTCTTACAAGTTCTTAACTGTAATTTATTGATATAACATGGTCCAGTGTCATTGGTCTCACAGAAATTAATTTATTCTTAAAAAATTTCCCCCAAATAATCAAATTAATTTAGTATTTGGTAATATTTAATCTCCATCACCACCACCAC
Organism: Rhinolophus sinicus; assembly: GCF_036562045.2. Lineage (NCBI taxonomy): Eukaryota > Metazoa > Chordata > Mammalia > Chiroptera > Rhinolophidae > Rhinolophus > Rhinolophus sinicus. The sequence continues at coordinate 26,992,065 of NC_133757.1, read as the reverse complement.
CACCACCAGCACCACCAACAACACACACACACACACACACACACACACACACACACACGAGGGAAAAAAAGGCAAAAGAGAAGCAAAAGCCCTGTATTTAAAAAAAAATTTTTTTCCGGATGTATGTACATCTTTATTTAGTAGTTTTTAAAAATAGTGTCATTCAAATTTTTACCTTTGTTAAGCAAGTTAAAATCTCGTAGTATGATTGTATGCTTTTTAATTTCCCTTTGTAGGTTTACAAATGTTTGCTGTATATATTTTTCCTAGTTTTCTTACCTTTATTAAATTTATTGGGGTGATGTTGGTTAGTAAAATTATATAGGTTTCAAGTGTACATTTCTATAATACATCATCTATATGTTGCATTGTGTATTCACCAACCAGAGTCAGTTCTCCTTCCATCACCATATATTTGACCCCCTTTACCCTCTTCTACCACTCCTTCTCCCCTTACTCTCTGTTAATTACTAAATTGTTTCTGAGTCTATGATTTTTTGTTTGTTTATTGCTTTCAATTTTATATGCCACATATGAGTGAAGTCATGTGGTTCTCGCCTTTTTCTGACTTATTTTGCTTAGGATGATAATCTCAAGAACCATCCATCTTGCCACAAATGGCAAGATTCCATTTTTTTTCTTTATGGCCGAGCAATATTCCATTGTATTTATGTACATATCTTCTCTATTTAATCATCTATTGAAGGACACTTTGGTTGTTTCCATTCTTGGCCACTATGAATAATACTGCAATGAACGTAGGGGTACATATATCTTTACGGATAAATGCTTTCAGATTTTTGGGGTAGATATCCAGAAGAGGGATTGCTGGGTCATATGGTAATTCTATTCTTAAATTTTTAAAAAGATTTTATTGGGGAAGGGGAACAGGACTTTATTGGGGAACAATGTGTACTTCTGGACGTTTTCCAAGTCAAGTTGTTGTCCTTTCAATATTAGTTGTGGAAGGCGCAGCTCAGCTCCAGGTCCAGTTGCCGTTGTTAGTTGCAGAGGGCACAGCCCACCATTCTTTGCGGCAGGGAGTCCAACTGGCAACCTTGTGGTTGAGAGGACTCCGACCAACCAACTGCGCCATCTGGCCACCCGGGAGCTGAGCGGCAGCTCATTGACTTTATTTTAGTTGCGGAGAGCGCATGTGGGAATTGAACCGGCAGCCCTGTTGTCCAGGGCTTGCGCTGTAACCAACTGAGCCACATGTCCGCCCTATTCTTAATTTTTTGAGGAACCTTCATACTGTTTTCCATAGTGGCTATACCAATTTACATTCCCACTAGCAGTGGATGAGGGTTCCTTTTTCTCCACAACCCCTCAAATACTTGTTTTTACTTGTCTTGTTGATAATAGCCATTATAACAGGTGTAAGGTAGATAGCATCTCATTGTGGTTTTGATTTGCATTGCCCTAATAGCTAGTGAAGTTGAGCATCTTCGCATATATCTCTTGGCTGTTTGTATGTCTTCTTGGGAGAAGTGTCTGTTCAGGTCCTCTACCCATTTTTTAATTGGATTGTTTGTTTTTGTTGTTGTTGAGTTGTACGAGTTCTTTATGTATTTGGATATTAGCCCCTTATCAGAGGTGTTGTTTGCAAATATCTTCTCCCATTTGGTTGGTTCCCTCTTTGTTTTTTTGATGATGTCTTTTGCTGTGCAGAAGCTTTTTAGTTTGATATGGTCCCACTCATTTATTTTTGCTTTTACTTCCCTTGCCTTTGAGGTCTAATTCATTAAACCCTCTCTGAACCCAAGGCCCATAAGTTTAGTACCTATGCTTTTTTCTATGTAATTTATTGTTTCAGGTCTTATGTTTAGGTCTTTGATCTATTTTGAGTTCATTTGGGTATATGGTGACAGATAGAAGTCTAATTTCATTCTTTTCACGTGGCTTTCCAATTTGCCCAGCACCATTTATTCAAGAGCCTTTTTTCTCCATTGTATGTTTTTGGCTCCTTTAAGCTGATCTAAAAATTGTTTAAATTTTAAATAAAGAAATGTACTATACATATAAAAGAGTATACAAATGGGTATATATATGTGTACCAGCTTTGTTCTTAAAAGAAATATAATTAATATAAGCATTCAATTTCCTCTTTTTATTTTTCTAGGGACTTGAATTATCTGTGCCATTTGTTCTTTTGCCCTTAGGGTACAGAGATCTTTGGAAGAATTTGATGTGATTGGGGACAGGAAGTGGTACCCTAAAATATTTAGGTTAAGGCCAATATTGTTTATGTACTTTAATGTTCTTTACAATTGGATATAATATCCATTGAAAGAGCTAAGAGGGACTATATATTTGATTTAAAAAGCAGCATATCCAAAGTCTTGGTCATCTAGAAAGTGTGAGTTGAGGGGAAACCGACAGGGATGCCTACCTTAAAAAATTATTTTTCGTGACCTGTCATGTCTGAAATCCCAGCTGTGGTATTGCTCTCTTGAATCATTAAATTTTTTAGCTATTTAAGAATCTCCCATTGAATTGGTGACTCCTTGAGAGATCATGCCTTATTTATTATAGCACAGTTTCTGACACATAATAGGTGTTCAAGAAAGAGTGTGCTGAATAAATATTGCATGAAAATGTCGCAAAGGACATTGGTAAGGATAGTACTTGAAGTTCATGTTCAACTAATACTTGTTTGATAGACTGTAGGGAGTAATAAACCTATAATATTCCTGACCAAGGAGTGTGCCAATTTAAGCTAGATCATCCAAACTCTTGGTATTTCTATTTTTCCAATGCTGGTTGCAGTTGATTACATGTTGGAGATAGGGAGTCTGGACTTGAGTTGAGAGATCAGCAAAAAGGAGAGAGCCATTTTTACAAGACTCTTGCTCTTCAGATTAATATAATTTAATTTTTTAATTATGAGTGTAACAGTTACCATTTATATAATGCTTGTAATATACCAAGCCATAGTTAAAAGCATGCTTACATTTTCTTTTTTTTGTAAATGTATATATGTTTGTTGTAACTTTATTATGGTATGATGTTATCTATGATTCAGAGGTGTGAATCCCTAGAGTGAAATGTAATTTCCACTAATATACCGTGTTACCCCCAAAATAAGACCTAACCGGAAAATAAGCCTGAGCATGATTTTTCAGGATGACATGACATCCCCTGAACATAAGCCCTCATAACGTCTTTTGGAGCAAAAATTAAGGTAAGACCTGGTCTCATTTTCGGGGAAACACGGTATTATATTTTAGGAAAAAATTTCACTGTCTTGTAGTGATCTGCTTTAGGACACAGTGTCCATGAATTATATATTGAAAAGCAGAAAACAGTTTGTAATCAAGATGAAATCTTTGTGACTATCATCATCATCATTACTTCTACCATTTGCACTGTGGGTACAATGGAGTTGATTACTCTCTTCAATCTATCAACTGTGTTATTTATGTATTGCATAACTCTGTGAATCTCAAAGCTTAAATGCCCTCAGCTAGTAAATAGTAGAGTCAGGTCTTTGGTGGAATCAACTATTTCAAGCATCAATTTAGCTGCCTTATCCCCATTAACTATCTTTCTCAAGTACAAAATATCCCAGAATCCTTTCTTAAGCTATAATTTAACTTTCTTCCCTTTGTATTCTTCCTCTCTCTTAATTATCTTATTTCCTTTCTTTCTGTTTTACTCCCTTTATCTGTGCTAACATCAATGTTCAAAATCTAAAAAGAGGGCAAAAGAGTGGGTGGAGGTTGTGTGATGCAGATGGAGGAAGGAGAGGGGAAAGATAAGGCTGGGGCCCAATAACTTTATTTACTTAAAAAATACACGCATTCCAATTCTTCCATAGCATATACACAGTTTGCAAGGTTTTGTAGGTGAATACATAGTATATGTGAATACTACAGAGGAGAGGGGTACAATGTCTTAATCTGAAAAACAAGAATCACATTGAAACACAAAACAACTCTGTCCACGTTTCCAAATATCACTTTTTGCTATTAGAAAGAATTCATATCCTCTGTGGTGTGTATGCATGTCAGACTTGTGTGGAAATAAAGACCAGAGAGAGGGGAATGATGTTTAATGAAAAATAAAATCCATTTGTAAACGTTTTTCATTCCATAATGGCATCCCTTTTGATATTTACGGAATATTTCTCCTGGTGTGTTTTATAGAAGCGTAGGAGCACAAGATACATGAAGCACCTCTAATGTGGATTACCTCTCAATTGCCTTTTCCAGGAGGACTCATAGACCAACAATGATCTAAGAACGCTTCCTAAGGACAAAGTGAGGATACGTCAGTGTACTTTTATTAAAGCAGAGAGAAAATCTTGTGTATGGCTATAGGTCAACATTTTCAAAAGCAGACTTTAAGACAGTGAAAAAATGCTTATGATAAACTTAAAATTTTCTTCGATTGTAAACCCCATGTGTACTTACTAAAAAAAAAATGGGGCATAAAAAACAAAAATTCTAATTTAGTTTCACTTTTAATATTTTGGTGTATCCCTCCGCCCCAGTCTTCTTTTTCCCCTTTGTTTTCCTCCACATAGTAAGTAAAATAATTTGTGTAAAAAGTGAGGTGAATTAATAAGCTGGATTTCAGAAATGCTCTGAAGAAGACAGAAGGAGCCATACTGGCCTTTGGGGGAAACCCACTCATAATATTAATTGACCTCTTCGTTCAGGCCTGTCGTGTGATGGAGTCCTTTGATGCGGAGGGATCCTTTGGTGGGGATGGGACCCCACCTTTTAACGGTAGTTTTCACATGAATTATTAATATATATGTTTGGAGTTCACTATGTCTTCCAGAGCCGCTTGTGGCAGCTCCCTTCATTCAGATGGGCTGCAAAGGCTGCAAAAACCTGTGTGTCAAAAACAAGGGGTGGGGGGACGCCATTTGCAAAGCCGGAAATGACTGAAATCCCAGGATTAAGACCATTCCCAGTCAGCAAGGGCTTGCCCAGACCACAGTTCCTGCTTATGGTGTCTACTCTGAAGAGCATAGAATGGATCATTCCATTGGCAGTAGAATCTTTCCAGCTATTGGTGAGCAAAGGGGGAGAGTGAATCCATCACTGGCGCGGGAGGCACCAGGGGAAGTGCGTTAATTTGAGAGGTCAGCAGCGAACTCAGTTCAATGGCCTACCCTCGCCAGTCTGAGGCGAGGACCCTGCCGGCCTCCGTCCTCTTCCGCTTTGCCCAGGTGCAGTGCGGATCCATCCGCCCCAGCGAGAGCTCCCGGTAGCGCGGCGATCGGCTTTCCGGCAATACCCGGATGGAAATGTAATGGCCGCCATCAGGGACTCGCAGGCAATGGGGACCACGACAGGTATTCCCTGTGAGCGGGACCGCCCAGATCTGTTAGGATGAAGGGACTTCTAGAGGGTTTGCCAGGGGGCAAAGGGCGAGCTTGTGGGCCGTCAGGGTCCCCCCCAACCGGTTCAGGGATCCGCCTCTTGTGCTAGGAAGCCGCCTGTTAAATAGTCCCGGCCATTCAGCGCTTTCGCCTAACTTCCCGCAAACTTTTTCTAGGAAAGTCGGCTCTTTTACTCCGTGTTGTTGCACGCTGCTAGAGCTAACCTTCCGCCTCTTAGCCTGTGCTTGCTTTACGTCGGGGCTTTTTCAACTCTCCACTGTCCCACAGCCTAGGAGGTGCGACGGAAGCAAGGCGACCGTGTGCCTCCGCGCGCCCGAAGGGCAGTCGAACCCCGGAGGAAAGGGCGGATCGGGTGCGGTGTTTGGTACGGAGCTGGGTGCGCGGTGTTGGAAGTACCCACTCGGGCGCTGGAAGCACCCGCTCGGCTCATTCCGGGGCTAGTGAAGACAACATGGGCAACGCTCAGACCGCACCCCTCGAGCTATAGGTTCGCATTCCCACTGCAGCCCGACTCGACGGCGTCCCTATTGTGGGTCCAGTCTATGGTCTTTGGAGGTCTTTTCTTGCAGATACACTCAGTTCTCTGACGCGCGCTCCTTTTTGCAGTTGGCCAAAGGCGCTCTTCCCTGCAAAACTCAACCACACCCAGTGCCAGATGGATTTCTTTGTAACTGGCTTTCTCACTAGTAGGGTCCATTTTGAGTCTCTTAACATGGTGTCCTCATTGCCAAGTATAGTCTCTTCCTAGATGGCTATGATGACAAAGTATGTAGGGTGAATGTATATAAGGTAGAATGTTATAACTCTTAAGTAGACCAACGAAACAGATGTGGTAGCTTTAAGGTGAAAAATGTAAAAGTTAAGGTTCAGTTTTCTTAGATTTAAATTTGGGGGCGTTTAGTGTTTGTGAGCTATTTTAGCGAAAACATTCGTGGGGTATGTTTGGTTATCAAAAGTTTACAAATCCCTAGAAAAATAAAGTTCAGTGTTTAAGGAATTCATATGAATGTTAAAAACTTTGTACAGTTGTCACAATGATGAAACATGAAGACACCAAACTTCATCAGGGTCGGAATTTCATCAACTTGAGCAGTTGCGTCTTAGACCTAGTTTACTGATACTGCGAATTGTTTTTTTATGCAGCAAGGGATCTGTTTTGAGTGCACTCTGAAGTTAATACCCTTTAGTTAAATAGGTAGAAACCATTTAAGTTGATTCAGTGAAATACCCTGACATTTTTCAGAGTTCAATTGCCAGTCAATAGAAATGGATTCATTATCTTTGAGCAAAACTATTCTGAAATTCATTAAGACATTGCATTATTTTAACATTTTTAGGATGTTAGCATTTCATAGGGAAGGGCAGCATGTAGATCATGTTAATTTCTGTTAAAATTCTCGTAAATAATATGAGCCCCTTACCTAGAAAATTGTTAACAAAAGGGGAGGGAGGGATAAAAATATAGGTGTGTAACAACCTGTTTTGCACATTCAGATTTTTCCTTATTGTTGCCATGAAAGTAAGTGTAAATATCAATTCAAAGCATTTTATATTTGGTTTTATGAAAGGGTAAAAGGACAGCAACCACCATAAATACCTACTGTGCCCATTGATAATGTATGAGCTTTTAAATGCTTGAGAATTTTATCACCATCACACTTCGAATCCCATCCTATCCTCTCTGGAAATAGTATACTGTGATCCCAAAAGTTTTTATATCTTGAAACATTCCAGAGGGGATATATTTTAGTATAAATGTACAGCTTGACTTTAAAATATACTTTAAACATGCCCTTTTAATGTAGTTTTATTGTTTACTTTTCGGCTTGGCATTGTTCTTATTGAAGAAGCATTTTGTGCTTTAGATTACTTAATACAACATTTTTTTTTCTTTTTTAAATGATAAAAATCTTGAGTCTTGTCCAATTTCCTCCAGGTACTCTACTAAGTTTTTTGGCAAAGAACTATATGCAGAAGAAAAAAGTTAAAGTTGAATTTTTTATTAATTGTCTGATCCAGGTATGTAGGCAGTGAGTATTTCAGTTCTATATGGCAGATTGGTTTCACATGGTGAGCAATTTTCGTGGGATGGTAGGTATAAGAAGTGAGTATTCAGAGGTAGCGTTGTGGTGGTAGAATAGCTGGGTTGGAATCAAATCCAGATTTTAGTTCTAGGTTTGTGACTTTGGGCAAGACTCATTTTCCCTGTCATGTAATAACTGAAGATATTGAATTAGGTCACTTCTAATCTCCGAGTTTTGTGACTTTTGTAAATTCATGATCTTATCACTGCGTTTTAATAAGTTTTTTGCCTAAGTGCAAAGAGGTTTATTTTTCTAAATTTAAACACATAATTTGAATATAAAGCATAACTGAAATGAGGGTATAAAAACATTTTACTAACAGTTTTTGCAGTCAAAGTTTAAAAATTTTGATCTTCATTTCCAGGTATCATCTCTTTTGATCACTGTTCCTGATTGTGGCTTTGTCCAAGCATTAAATTGTGTGCCTTTTGTTCCTCGAAGAAAGAGGTATGGTAAAATTCGAGTACTACATTATATAGTCTATTAAGTACTAAGTTAATTATGTTTTAATCTTGGACAAAATAAAACAGTTAATGTGTATGAGTTTTCTTAAGTTACAATTTTATTTTTGGTATTAATAAAATACAATACACATGATGGGTTTTAATTTTAATGTAAGCAGCAAAGTAGTTTTTGGTTTCACTGTTTATTATTTAACATTTCATTAGCAATCTTAAAATGGTTTTAATTATTATCCTTCTAAATATAAAGGTGGCATAAAGGGCTTTTAAGTAATAAATGATGGAGATAAATATGGTAGGAAGATGTTTTGAAGCTATATAGATGGTCAGAAGAATGTTTGTGTTTTGCTCTAGTAAGCACAAAGTAATGCACCTAAAGAAAATTATTTATATTATGATTAATGGCATCTACATTCTAGGTCAAAAAAGGGACTTAATAATCACTATAGAGTTATGACTGGTTTTGTGGAGACAATCATTTAAATATCTTAGTGTGTACAGAAAGAAGGAAAATATCTGCCAAGAAATCCATGGTATTATAAGAAAAACTTTGTAAACTCAGTGGAAAATATTGTACCTTTGGGAAAAAACACCCTGAAACACAAGTGTCTTGAAGCACAAGAGTCTCTTGCTGTTTGTGCTGGACAGGACCTGGGATGCCACAGTACATTATGATTTCCCTCCTCAAATGCACTAAGTATACCCATAAGTGTAATCCTCAATTAGGAATAAGAATGTCTGTGTAACTACTAAAATAGCCAAAGTAGATAATACCAACTTAAATTATTACTTTAGTTCCATGAACTTTACCAGCAGATGGCTTTCTTTTCAGATCCATTTGTCACAAATGCATGATTTTTAATTCTATTAGACGTTAATGTCTAACAACTACCATGAGTTAGAGAGCAACAAAGCTGAATCAAGAGACCAGGTTATCATTTATGTTTGTTTACCTGTATAATTTCTTCCTGTATAACATTTGTTTGACTTCTTTCCACATGAGATTTACATGGGTATTGTGTTATTCTGGAATTGAGAAAGTAAATGCTGAGTGCTAAGAATTTTCTTTACTGTGTTTGATCCAAACTACTCAGAAAAAGTAATATGATGAAGAGTGAAAGCTTCAAATATAATGAAGTAAACAAGAGGCTGCTATATGATGACTGGCCAAAATGATTTGGATTATTCCATCTTGAAAAACTGTGAGCAAAGTCTGACTGAAAATATAAAATTGTGATTGGTATGACTGCATGAAACAAGTGTCAGAATGTAGAATGAAGGTGCATGACTTGAAGCTTAAGAAGATTAAGTGAGCTTCATACGGGTCTCATTTCAAGAAGTGGTGATAGCAACAGCTGAAAACAAATGTTGGCTTTATAGAAAGTCAGATAATTTCAAAATGTGGTGAAATCACCAATTAAAATTGGGTTGTTGGAGGTTGTGGCTAGTAGAAGATACACACACACACACGCACAGGTTTTGTCAACTCAGTATCTCTACATTTGGGGAACCATCTCTTCCCTATTGTGAATGGTTGGTGGGCTATTAGTCAGTCTTATAACCCAAGCTTAGTCATCTCTATCGCAGTAGTGATTGCCTATTACTCAAGCAGACCCAATCAGAATCCTTTGAAAGTGATGTATGAATTCTAGGAAAAGGATGCTCCCTTCTCTCTAAAGTTGTTAATTAGAGAGGGTGCAAGTGACATTCTTTCTCACATGTATGAGAACCCATCTGTAGTAGGAGGAAGTAAAGCCACAAAGAAATGGGAGATGGATGGCGATAGATTGCCAGTTTCAGTTAGGGACTATGGTGTGATATATGAGTGTTTTTCTTTTGATTCTACCAGCTATCCTGGTATACCTTGGGCCAGGGTATAAATTAGTTTGAATTGGATGGCTGCAGAAAGGGTTTAAGATCTGTAACTTCAGGTTGATCGTTCACATCCATCTACAATTTGCCCTTTTTCTCTATCTTATAAAAGATCCCCTTTATTCATCATTCATGCATGAATGCAGTCCTTCTTTCATTCAACCTAACATTTATTAAGTGTTATTTATGTACAAGTATGTATACTAGGCTGAGTAGATGGTGGACTTTCTCTAATGTAGTACATTTTTGTATACGTAGGTTACACATACCAACAAGCATGTGTTGAGAATAATCAGTGCTGTGCTTAGGATTTTAGTAAAATGTAAGAATAAGCGAGTTGTTTACCTTCCAAGTGCTTCCAGTTAAAGCATCCAGATTACGTGAAACACAACATAAAGAGCCAAAACAGATAAATGAGAGCACTGTTGTATGGTATGGATGTTAAGTCTGAGTTCTGATAGGAAGGAAGTTAGTGAGAGCCAGCCTAGTCTAGGAAGATTTCCTGAAGGAACTATAATTTCAAATGCGTTTTGACTTCTAAGTAGCGTTTTGATAGACATGGAGAATAAATAAAGGACAGAGTTAAAAATGATTAAATCCAGTGGTCAATTTTCAGTCCTGATATAACTCTGCCTGATCTTGGAAGCACTTCCTTCATTTTACTTTCAGGATACCGCTCTCCTGATTTACCTTCAGTCTCACTGGTCATTCTTTCATTCTCGCGAGCTGGTTCTTTCTCATCTTTTTCCTCTAAATGTTATTGTATCGCAAGTCTCAAGCCTTGGACGTTTCTGTTTACTTACCCATTGGTGATTCATTTAGTTTTATATACATAAATACATATACACAGAAAGGTACACACCGATAACTCCCAACATTTTGTCTTACACCTAGACCTCTATTATACCCGTATATTTAACTACACATTCCACATTTTTACTTAGATGTCAACTAGATACCAAATTATGCATGGCTGAACTCAACTCTTTTTTTTAAATATTTCAAATGTTCATTTTTAAAATTAAATTTATTGGGCTGACATTGGTTAATAAAATTATATAGGTTTCAAGTGTATAATTCTATAATACATCATGTATATATTTCATTTTGTGTTAACCACCCAAAGTCAGATCTTCTTCCATCACCATATAGTTTCACCCCCTTTTCCTTCTTGTATCTCCCCACTCTCCCTTTGGTAACCATTAAACTGTTGTCTATGAGTTTTTGCTTATTTGTTTGTCTTGTTCATTTGTTGCTTTCAGTTTTATATACCACATGAGTGAAGTCATGTGGTTCTCGACTTTTTCTGACTTATTTCGCTTATGATGATAATCTCAAGATCCATCCATGTTGCAAATGGCAGTATTTCATTTTTTCTTAAGGCCGAGTAATATTCCATTGTATATATGTACCACATCTTTATCCAGTCATCTATTGAAGGACACTTCAGTTTCCATGTCTTGGCCACCATGAATAATGCTGCAGTGAACATAGGAGTACTTACATCTTCACGGATAAATGTTTTCAAATTTTTTTGGCAGATACTCAGAAGAGGGATTGCTGGATCTAATGGTAATTGTATTCTTAATTTTTTGCGGAATCTCCCTGCTGTTTTCCATAGTGGCTGTACCAATTTACATTCCCACCAGCAGTGTATGAGGGTCCGTTTTTCTCCACAGCCTCTCCACTGCTTGTTATGACTTGTCTTGTTGATGACAGTCATTCTAACAAGTGTGAGGTGATATCTCATTGTGGTTTGATTTGCATTTCCCTAATGGTGAAGTTGAGCATCTTTTCATATATTTATTGGCCATTTGTATGTCTTCTTGAGGGAAGTATCTGTTCAGGTCCTCTGCCTATTTTTTAATTGAACTTTTTGTTGTTGTAAACTCAGCTGTTGATGTACTTGCCATACCTACTACTCCCACACAGACTTTTCTATCTTAATAGTAAATAGCAACTCATTTCTTTCAGTTGTTGAGGTCAGAACTTTTAGAGTTATCCTTGACATGTTTCTTTCTCTCATAGGCCAAATTTAGTCCGTCAGAAAATCCCATGGGCTCTTTATTCAAAATGTATACAGAATCTGACCATGCCCCATTGTCTCCATCAAGACACTACCATCTCTTACCTAGGTAATTGTAGTGTAATAATCTCCAAACTGGTCTCCATCCTTCCGTTCCTCCCTCCCTCCCAAATACTCTGTTCTCAACTAGCAGCCAAAGTGATCTCTTTAAAAAAATAATTCAGCCCATGTTAATTCTCTACCCAGAATGCTCTAGTAGCTTCCCATCTCCTTCATAGTAAAACCAAAGTCCTTACAGTGTCCATCAAACCTTGTTTAAGTCTCCTTGTTACTTCTTTGACCTTATCTCTTATTCCTTTCCCTATGGTGCTTTCTGCTTCAGTCATGCTGACATTCTTCTTGCTATTCTCCAAACATTTTAGGCACACTCTGCACTCAGGGTGTTAGCACTTAACTATTTCTTTTTTTGGAATGATGTGTGCTCCAGTCCTTCAGATCTTGGCTCAAATAAGACCTTTTCAAGTGGGGTCTCCCTGACTTCATATTTTAAATGGCAACTTTCTGGTTCTGCCTATTCTTCCCTGCTTTATTTTTTTCCACAGCACTTGTCATCTTTTACTATATTATATCATTTACTTTATTATCTAAATAACCAGTAAAATGTTAGCTCCATGAGGGGAGGGATTTTTGTCTGTTTTGCTCATTGCTGTATTCCCAATGCTTAGAACAAAGAGTGGCACAGATTTGGTACTAGCTACGAGCTCAGCTGTATGCCAGGTGCTGGTGATACAGCAAAGAAATGACAGATGTCCTGTGCTTATGCAGCTTTTGTTCCAGTGGTAAAGACAGAAAATAAATTGTCAAATAAATGCAATAATGCAGGAGAAAAAGTATTACAAAAAGAAATGCAAGGGGCTAAAATAGAGAACGATTTTTTTGTGTTTGAGGAGAGGATGGTGTATAGGTTGGAGAAGGCCTTTCTGAGGTGGTGACATCTGAGCTGAGACCTAAAAGAGAGAAGGATTAGCTTTAATGAAGAATGGGAGAAAGAATACTTCAAGCAGGGAACAGCAGGTGCAAAAGCCTGAGATAGGAAAGAGAGAACAGAGAGACTCTGGTAGCTTGCTGCAGTATATTCTCAGATGGGAGAATGGTGTGAGATGAAATTGAAAAGTCCAGGACTAGATGTCACTGTTACAGGCTTTAACAAAGAGATTAAATTTTATTTCAAGTGCTTCAGGAAGCCATTAAGGAGTTTTTAGCAGGGAAACTGTGATCTGCTTGTATTAAGATCACTTTTCTCCTGTGTGGAGAATGGATTCAGAAGAGGATGGTGGGCAAGAGGGAAGCATAGAATGCCAGTTAGCAAGACTGTTATTTTAATCCAAGATAGAGATGACAGTGGTCTAAGATGACAGTGGAGATGGAGAGAAGTCAAAATGAATTATGGAGATAGAATTGCAAGGACTTGCTTATGGATTCATGTGGGGAAGTAAGGGAAAGAGAAATCAAGAATAATTGCTTGATTTCTGGGTTTAGTAACTGAATGGATTGTGGTGCCATATATAAGATGCAAAAACCTGGGGAGTGGGATTTGTTTTCTCTCTATAGAGACAGGTGTTTTATAAAGCCAGAGAAAAATTGAACAGTTTATACTATTTTGGAAAGCTGAGAGGAAATTTATTACATGTTGATACATGTTCTCCCAGTCAAGTAGCAGTAAATCTTTTGATTCTTCCCCTCCCCTGTGTGTTCCAAAATCTTAAGTAAAATCTCCCTGTTCTCCTAAATCACTGCCACAGCAAAATGACAAATGGAAGAAGAAGGAAATGAAATGAAGATAATCATTTTACATTCAGTGGTCTTTATTTAACTTTGGACAGATTACTTCAGATTTCTGTCCTAAATCCTACAAATTAAAAATGTGATTTCTGACTCTGTGTGTGTGTGTGTGTGTGTGTGTGTGTGTGTGTGTGTGTTTTAAATTTCATTGCAACAAGAAAAGTTTACATGACTTGTATAGCATTTGCTGTAAAGTGATTTAATCTGAAATCACAGGAAGTCAGATATTTGAGTTGAAAATAAAGGAATAAATGAATTAAGAATGTGTTAGCAGACAATAGTTTAGTGGTTACCAGAGGGTAAGGGGGGTGGGAGGTGGGAGATGAGGGTAAGGGGGATGAAATATATGGTGATGGAAGGAGAACTGACTCTGGGTGGTGAACACACAATGGGATTTATAGATGATGTAATACAGAATTGTACACCTGAAATCTATGTAATTTTACTAACAATTGTCACCCCAATAAATTAAAAAAATAAATTAAAAAAAAAAAAAAAGAATGTGTTAGGTCCCTGAGTATCCATCCAGTCTTGGTTTTTGTGAGGGGTAAATGAGAAATATGACATAGAACTTGTCTTTAAGAAACTTATAAATTATCTTGGGAGGTAAAACAAGAAGTGAAATGATGTAATTATAAAGCAGTTTGTAATAAAGTGGTGCTCAGTGGCTATCCTTTAAATGGAAATTCAGAAGAAGGGAGAGATTAGTGTATATTACAGAAGGTTTCATATTCCTACAGGAGGTAGAGTTAGAAAGGAAGTTTGACCAGTATTGAATTAAGATAAAAGAGGATGACAAACCTGGTGAAAGGAAATGATGAACAAAGTTAAATAAAGGTGTATGAGTGCGGGGAGCAGAAAGCATCTTACATATTGGGGTGGTGGTGTGGTGTGTGTGTGTGTGTGTGTGTGTGTGTGTGTGTGTGGTAAGTAGTCAAAGTCTGAGAGAGTAATAAGACATAAGATTCACCTGAACCAGGAAGTGCTGTATTTTAATTTTCCTTAGTAATTCATACTCTTTTTGTAATTCAGCTCCTTCATAATTTTATACCAGTGTCACCTGCCTACCTGGGTGGTATGTGGTTCATATGTACACTAGCATTTTGAACATTTCTAGATCTCTAATTAATTACATTTGCATACTTAACTTCCTTTCTTTTTTCTGTGTTTAAGGTGCTCATTAGGCCACAATGGCTTTCATTGTATATATGTAAGTTCTACAAAATTTATTTTTTTTACTTGTTTAAGATAGGCATTAGCTCCCTAGGTAAACTTTTTAAAAACTTAAAACAGCTGAAAAAAAAAAATCTAAAATGTTTGTTCCAAGTCATGAAAAGATAATAGTTATTTTAAGGGCAGTAAAATAGGTTCTGCTTTGAAAATGAGAGTTTTAGGGGTTTTTTTTGGTGTGTTCTAGACTCCTTTTAGGCAGAACCTTTTATTTTTCAGTAAGCTTTTCCTGCCACATTCTGCTTTTGTTCCATATCCATTTATATATTCATGACCATTTTCCATTGAATTATCTCTGTAGAAAAAACTTGATGACTAGAAATATAATAGGTATAAAAGTAATGACTAATTACATTAGCTTTCCTAGCTCTGTATTGTGACCAGTTAAGTTACACAGCTATATGCTCAGTCACAAACAAAGAGGGGTAAGCTAAAATCAGAGTTTTTCAGTTCTTTGTTTAATGTTTAAACAACTAGAATGTAGTGAGTGGCACATAGATTCTTCCTTTTTATACCATTTCACTGAAGCTAAAGACTGTAGAACGTCTTTGCTTTTAAATCTGTTAATACTCATAGAAAGCAAACAAAATTCTAGGAATGGTACTTTTTCATGTTCTGTATTCCAGTCTTCCAATCCTTGGCATTTTACTTCGGGAATCGTCTTTTTAAAATTTCCCTGTACCTTCTGTGGGATTCCTAACCTATGTTTACAGTGCAGCTTGTCTGGATCCTCACTTTTTCTTTAGATTACCAATTAGTCCTCTAATTTTCTCACTATTATATTTCTAGTTTTTACTCTCTCTCTATCGTATCTTGCTTTCTAGTACCATTCTAATAATATTTCCAAGATATAATTCTAAAATAGGGCTTTTATAACTTCTCTCTGCTTGTGAAGTAACAGTGGTTCCTGGTTACCTTTCATTTCAAGGTTCAGGTCTGTCCTCTGCAGTCTGTTCTTTGCTTAACCTCCTCGTTATACAGTCTCTTTTTGATATAGATCCTGCAGTGCCGTAAAAGAAAAATGCTTTTCTTCCAACATTTCTTTATTCTGTTTTTCTGGTCTAGATAACCTTTGCTCCTTGTTACATGTTTAAGTCCCCCTGCTCTTTAAAGAATCATGTACTTTTCTGTGAAGTAAACACAGTCAACATTGATTTAGCTTTTGGTTACAAGTAATAGAACTAGCTTAAGCTAGTTTAAGCTGAAAAGGGAGACTTATTTTAAGGATACAGGATTTCCTAGAATTCAGGGGCAGGAATATACAGGCCTCAGTAAAGACTTGTAGTGACATTGCCCTGTTGGTTTCAATCAGGGTACCTAGACGAGCCGATGATTCTCTCCCTATTGTTTTAATTGTTTTGTTGCTATCCCATGATGTCATTCCTTTAAAAAAAATTAACCTGTTTTCAGTAGTTTGGAGGATATCTTTCTATGATTTGTCTATGTTTGTATAAACATATAGGATCTTTCCTCTGATATAAAAATAAGGATCTTTCCTCTTAATTTAAAAAGTATTGTCTTAATCTTCACTTCCTTTTTTTGAAGACAAAAAAATTCACAATATCTTTCTAAATCAATTCAATACGTATACCTCTTCATAGTTTTCATGTGGATAATTCTATAATTTACTTAGCCTTTTTCCATGGACATTTAAGTGATACTGCTGTGCACTTATTTTTAGGATAGATTGTGAAAAGTGATTGAAAGTATACTTAGAAAATGTGAAGGAAATTGATTATTTTGAAGGTAAATACAAATTGCCAAAAGTGACTCAAGCAAACCCGAAGAGCCCAGAAACCATAGAAGAACTTGCAAAGTTGTAAGGCCTAAAATCTAAAGAGCTACTGCCCCCTATGGTGGTGTTGGTGAAGTCTTACGTAATTTTAAGGAATAGGTAATTCTCATGTGTAGTCAAATATTCTAGAGCAAATGAAATGGTAGAAAGTACTCTGATTCTTTTTACAAAGTCTCCACAGTACCAATAGCAGAACTGCTAAAGATAACATCAAAAAAGTAAATTCTAAATAAAATTTTGTCAGATCAAAACCAGACTTTATTAAAGACTGATGTGCTTTAATTCAAAAATAGTTCAGCATCATGCTTGCTATTCATTTCTTTGTATAGTATATAGAAAAAAAGATTGATGTTATAATTTTTACTATTTCTTTTTCTTTTAACAATGTACCAAGATCATGAAGCATATTATTAATTGAATATCATTTGTTTTCTGCTATTCTGGTGGCACCCATTCCTTTTACTTACTTTTTAGGTAACATCATGGCTCATAAATTGTTAAGTAAATAAAAAATCACTTTTCTTGTATCATGAATTTATAAAGCATGAGTGATACCTAATAGCCTAATTCTTCATTCTCTGAGTGTTACACGTTTGCCATTAGCTTTGTGGCCATTGTTACAAGCTTTTCTGCAGTGGTGTAGTTGGATACCTACCTGTGTGTTGATTATGAGGAGTACATCGTTAAAAAACCTCTTTTATTTTGAATTCTTCTCCACCATAAATTTTGTACTGGCTCAGGTTTACTATTTTAAGTCTCTCCAGGAAAAACTCAGTTGGTTTACCACAAAAGTCACTTGCTTCTGTTTGAAAATTTCAAAATTTTCTTGGCTTCATGCCATTTTTGATAAAGTTTCATAATAGAGGCAAAGAGATTGTCATTCTCCTTACATCCAAATGTAGCTATTTGCTTGTACTATGATAAGGAAGTACAGTATGCCATTGTGGAAGCCATACATTGCTGTCCAAGGACAACATTTTAAAAAACACTGACCTAAGAATAACCAGTAATCACTATAAACACTTTTATGTGTGTACGCTGGATTGACTATTTACTGTGAGTTTTTTGGGTCCATATGTCTGTTTATCCATCCGTTCTCTATCCATCTATCAATAGTTGAATAAATTGAAACGTAATATATCTACTGTCTGTTTTCTGTTTTTTCACTTAATGCATCTTGGATATCTTATAAATGTGTGTTTATAATGCATTGTTTTAAAAAGTGAATAATATTCCATTGAATGAAAATACCATAATTTATTTTTTGGTGGACATTTATTTATTTTTTTTAATTTTTAAAAAATTTTTATTTTAAGTGTGTTTTTCCAGGACCCATCAGCTCCAAGTCAAGTAGTTGTTTCAATCTAGTTGGGGAGGGCACAGCTCACAGTGGCCCATGTGGGGACTGAACCGGCCACCTTGTTAAGGGCACCGTGCTCTAACCAACTGAGCCAACCAGCCGCCCCACATTTAGTAAATTATTTTTAATTTTGTGATTTTGTAAAAAATG
This sequence comes from Rhinolophus sinicus, assembly GCF_036562045.2. Classification (NCBI taxonomy): domain Eukaryota; kingdom Metazoa; phylum Chordata; class Mammalia; order Chiroptera; family Rhinolophidae; genus Rhinolophus; species Rhinolophus sinicus. The sequence goes on along the minus strand of NC_133757.1, from coordinate 26,973,889 downwards.
CTGCAGTGAACATCTCTGACTGTTACCTTTAGGATATATTTCTAGAAGTGAATTAGAAGTCAATGTACTTTCTCCCCAGGTACTTTAATATTTATATGTGTATACACACACACACACACACACACACACACACATATTATTATTGTTATATTTATTTTATATATATGTGTATATATGACTTCTTTATAAAGGTTATGGCAGCTTATGTTCCCATCATTAGTATATCATAGTGCCTCTATTACTGGAAAATTAAATTTTAAAAATGAAGGCATATAAAAGAAGTCCAAATTTTTATCGTTAGATTCAATAGACATAAACTTAACTCTATAGAATTGCTGTAATAGTTTCTACATGCTTACTCTCACTGAATTTCTGTACATATATTGTTACAGATTAGTGATGACAAACAATTCATGGACCATCAATAGGCCGTATTTTTTTAAACTTTTTAAATTTTTTATTGGAGCATATTGGGGAACAGTGTTTTTCCAGGGCCCATTAGCTCCAAGTTGCTGTCCTTCATTCTAGTTGTGGAGGGTGCAGCTCACTGGCCCATGTGGGAATGGAACCGGCAACCCTTCCGCTCAGAGCTTGCGCTCTAACTAACTGAGTCATCCGGCCACCCCAATAGACCGTATTTTTAGTAGCACTGTTTTAGCCTAGGAAACAACCTAGGAGAAAAAGGGGGTTGGGGATGAGGTTTGGGTCTCATAGGTATATGGTTATGTAATACTCTTGCTTGTTGTATGGTACCCACTCTCTCAGGTGTCTGGTATCACCTATTTCAGAGACTGCTTTACTTTCTGCAAAGAATAAACCTACAGACTTTTGCTGTGGTGGTGGAATAGCAGTTACATAGTATGGAGTAGGGAAGGGAATCTTAGCATCTAACCAAAACTCAAGCACCTTTCTCCACATTTCTCTTTATTTTAGTTTCCTCCCCCTCTCCCATTTCTGTTATGTGTTGCTGCTAATTCCTAATCCTATTGAAGATTCAGAGTGTAAAATGAGTTAGTTCTTAGTTTTACCCACTGTCTGCCTGGGATTGTTTTCTGACCTGCTTTCCAGCATCTAGAATTTTGTTGCTATTGTCACCTCTCATGTTTCCCATTGTTAATTTTTCTTTAATGGCTTCTTATATATTTATTATATTGCAAATGTTCCCCTTCTCCCGTCTTTTCTCCTTTCTTAACTGTATTAACAAAATATTTACATTTATTTCTATTTTGTAGATTTTATTGTTGACAGATATTTCTTTTATCTCACATTATTTCTTTTTTCAGTTATTTTCTTCCAATTGAAATTTTATTTTGCTGAAGTATTTACTTAAAACTTTTCCCCAGAAAGAATACGTATGTAGTATATTCTCTGAATCTTTGCCTATTTAAGATTGTATTTTTCCCTCACATTTAAGAATTTTCCTGGGTACAGAGTTAATTCTTGCGTTAATGTTTTCCCCTCAGAACTCTATAAATATTATTTCATTGTCTCTAACATATAGAATTGTGAGTAAAATATCTGATTAATATTGCTGTCTGCTTAAAGTTGGCATTGCTGATGGAAATCCAAATACCTTTTTAGGTAACTCTCCTTTTCCACCTTTTTCTTTGTTGTTGTTGCATTTCATTTTTATCTTATAAACTCAAAAAAATTTCACTGGGATAAATTATAGATACTGAGTTTTATACTGAGTTTTCCCATACTAATAATCTTGCCAGGCATTTGGGGAGCCTTTGATTTTGAAAATTCAGGTCTTAAAAAACAAAATAGAAACTTGATGTAATTTTTTTCTCGTTTTCAAAATCAGTATTTCTCCTTCATCAACTTTGTTCTCTCTTTCATGGCAGTATGTCCTTTGGTGTTTTTTTTGTTTGTTTGTTTTCAGTCTGTTATCTCAGGTCTTAAGGAGATTGCCAATTATTGATTGATTTTTTTTTTTTTAAAGCTTTCTCCTTTTTCCTATAGTAAAACCTTCATTGTAGTTACTGTTTTTCACTGATGGGCCGGAGAATAGAAAAGAGGTTTCTTTGAGTGTTCCAAGTATTTGCCCTTTTTTGAGCAACTGCATCCAATGATGTTTCTGCCTACTTATGTTTCTTGATGGCATTGGCAGTTGAGATAAATTCTTAGAAAATAAACCAAGATTTTCTGTTTTTTACTTAGATGGAAGGAAGGGGAAGATAATGTAATGATTTTCTAGCAGCTTGGAGATAATAATTTACATATGTGAACAAGAAGGACAGAACTCTGAAGAAGAAGAAGATAGGGATATAGAAAGATTTTTCTTTGTTAGAAATAATTGCCTCTTCACATCTCTCCTGACAGCTGGTGCTAGCAACTCCCAATTCTGGTGGCCCTCTGGACCCAGATCAAAGCTCTGGATTCATCGTCTCCCCCCCCCCCCAATACCTCAGCTAGAGCCTTCTGTCACCCCAGAGGGCTCCACGCAATCTTAACGCTGAAGCCCTCACTTCCTCTCCCAAGGTATGTTTAGGGGAGGGAGTAGGCTTTGGAATTATGTTACTCATTGCCTTACTGTGGGCAAAATAGATAGCTACTGATTAAATGTTGGTTGAATGAATGTCCCCTAGTAGTCCTCCTCTTTTAAAGTGGTGCTTGGCAGTTGGTCAACACTTGTTTTCACTCTTCTCTCTGGACCATTTCCTACCAAATACCTTGCAGTATGTGTATGGAATGTTTTTCTAGTTTTAAGACAATTTTGTAGGATTTTCTTTCTTTTTGGTTTGTGTTTCAATAGGCATTTGGGAGGGGAAGGAAATCAAATGGCTTAATTTTCCATCTTGATGCAGGAATCTTTCCAGGTTACTTTAAAGGGCCAGTCATACCTTATACAAACAGTATTATTTCAAGACTTGATGAGATGTTGGTCAAGTTTTATAAGGAAATAATACATATACAGGAGGCAGTAGTTTAAATAGGAGATTTAAAATCAATAATCCTTATTGATGGGGTAGAGATTAGACTATAGTGAGAAAAGTATTGGCTAATAAGTTGGAAGGTTAAAATTTAATAATATTTCTCTTTGCTTACGTTATCTGAGATGTTCACAACATACAATACATTTTGCCCCAAAGGTGGCAGTCCTGGTATAATTTGTTACCAGGTATCATCTTTAATTGCTTACACATACTACACAGGTTGAACATAGTTGAAGACAAAATAGATTCTCCAAATTTAAAATGTGAAAGCAAATAAACCCAAAACGGCCTAAAATACACGAACTCGCTTCATGCTGTGTTGTATATGCCATACATTAAATGTAAAAAATATTGACCTTCAACATTAATTACTTAGCAGTTATCAAACTTAAGTAATAGCTAAGTGGATATCTTAATAAGCAGATCCTTTTTATCAGCTTTGCTTTGCCTATGAGGAAAGGCCATGCACTTTAATGCATTAACTTTGTGGCATTTGGTTTGGCTGCCATGCATCCTACTTAATTATTTCATATTCTTTATGTACTGGAAGGGTGAGGTTCCTGGATGATCACCTCTGAATAAGCAATGTATTAATGTATGTGTCCTGCCTCCTTTTTTAAATTGTAAGCTGCAGTAGGGTAAGGACCATGTTTTTGAAACTCCACAGCTCCCATCAAAATGCTTCACATTCATAGTAGGTATTTATTAGTGTTAGTTGATTGAGTTATTTAAAATCATTTTTTTATATTAGTTGTCAGACTTTGGGATGTGTTTTTTCTTACATGAAAAAATTTTAGTTGTGTAGATATTTCAAAATGGAATGAATGGTATTTAGAACTATCAAAATCTGTAATTTTGTAGCATTATACATGCATATTTTTTGGAGACATATAATATATAGCAATTTGCCTTTTATAATGAAACTCATGATATAGTCTCCCTTAATTATATATAATAATAAAAAAGCTTGGTATGGGATAATCCAAGATGACCACAATATGGCATTCTGGCAAATGGGGAAAAACCATTATGGGTGTGCTTAAAAAGTTTCACATGTTTAAGTGAGAAAATTAATGCTACATATGTGTAATGGGAACTGAAGTTTTTGGGCTCTATTGTTAAGATTTTTTTAAGTCCTGTTCAAGAAGCTAGCATCAACTTAAGATAAAAATCTTGGAACTTAAGGACACTTATCCAATTGTGATTTTCTTTAGATGAGGAAACTGAGGTGCAGAGAAGTTGAAGCTTGCCCGGTGCCACAGAGCAGAGCTGGAAGTAATGCTTGTATTCCCTGACTTCCAGTTTAGCATTATTTCTACTTCAAACTATTGCTTCTTGGTAAGCTGTTCTTAAAATACTTAACAGGTGTTTTTATTTATGTGTTTGAGCAACATTCCTACATTGTGTCAAAATGAACTTAAAAATATTAAATTTACTGATACTTTTGTGATGAAAATTTCAATTCTTTGTTTGGTTTTAGGTGAGTTAATGTGGGAAAAATCCTGGTATTTTGAAGATGTCTCGGCACAGTATTGTTTCCTGTTTAAATTACAAGTAATTTCAAGAGTTTTCAGAAAAAAAAGAAATTGGGATTTTTATTTATTTGTTTTTTTTGTTAAATCATGCCATCTGAACAGAAACAGTTATTTTTTGATAAAAAACAAGCTACTTTAAAAAAAGATTGTGATGTGAAAAATGAGATTGTTGATACTATCAGATCGGTACATAAACCAAAAATTTCAGAAAGTAGTTTTCATTATAAACTGAAAAATGCAAAAATTGATTTGCCGAAGATCAATATTCCAAATGAAGTCTTACTGAAGAATGAAGTTGACAAATACAGAAAATTATTTCAGTGTAAACCACAGACTGCAAGAAAATCTGTCAGTATAAAGACTGTAAGCTGTGTAGAGGAATGTATGTTGCTCCATAAGTCTGAGAAAGTTGAAGAAGAGGGTATAAAAATGTCTGCAAAAATACTCAATTTCAACTGTTTAAAATGCCGAGATAGCACTCTGTATAGCCCAAATGATTTACAGAAACATTTTCAAATGTGGCACCAAGGTGAATTACCTTCATATCCTTGTGAAATGTGCAGTTTTTCAGCAAATGACTTCCAGGTATTTAAACAACACAGACGAACCCATAGAAGCACTTTAGTAAAATGTGACATTTGTAACAATGAGAGTGTATATACTTTATTAGACCTAACAAAACATTTTGTATCCACACATTGTGTAAATGGCAGTTTTCAATGTGAAAAGTGCAAATTCTCCACCCTGGATGTTGGCACATTTGTTCAGCACATTCATAGACACAATGAAATCCATTATAAATGTGGTAAATGCCATCATATATGTTTTACCAAAGGAGAGCTTCAGAAGCACCTTCATGTTCATTCTGGTACATTTCCCTTCACTTGTCAATATTGTAGCTATGGCACCACAAGGAGAGAAAACCTTGTAAGACATGTTATAACTTTACACAAAGAACATTTATATGCGAAAGAAAAACTGGAAAAAGACAAATATGAAAAAAGGATGGCAAAGACTTCAGTAGGACTTAAGCTAATACTGAAAAGATACAAAATAGGTACATCTAGGAAGACATTCTGGAAACGTAAGAAAATCAACAATGGAAGTGACCGAAGTATAGAAGAAAACACTGAAGTGCTTAAAAAGGTGACTAAAACACGGGCTAAGGCTGGAGACCGGAGCCATCTGATTCAAGAACGTTTAAATGAAGAAAAGGATGAACGACTACACTGTGAGAATAATGATAAACCTGCTGAGTCAGAGTCAGAAAAGCCAACTCTTCTGTCCACTGGGCATTGTAATAAAGCTGAAGAGGGATCCAGTTCTACTTCAGGTTTCTTGAAGACTGCTGTACAAGGACCTACAGTGTTAATGGTGAAAAATAATAGAATAACAATTCCAGCTAACTATAGTGCTAAGTTTATGGGCTTCAAGATGGTGGATGGAAAACAACATATTGTAATAAAATTGTTGCCTACCAATAAACAGAATTTATATTCACCAGGCTCACAGTCAGATGCTGCAAAGGACAGTACTACTAATTTGCAGTCCCAGACTTTGGACACCACTGGATTTTTAACAAGAGTAACAACTGTGTTAAGTGACACAGTTTACATGAAAGCAACTACTCCATTTTCATGTTCATCTCCTATACTTGCAGGGAAAGTAACTTCAGAAAAAGAAATGGCTTTGCTCTCTCCAACGAGTAGTACACTTCAAACAGTGGATAATGAAAAAAGTGTATCTTCTTTGCCAACATCATCAGAATTAGTTACAACATCAGTGAATTTGACCACAAAACTTGAAACAAGAGATAATGTTGACTTATGGGGAAGTCATATTACTCAGAGTCACCCTGAAGTTTCAGGTACTGCCATTAAAAGTCCAGATAAAGTCAACTGTGCTACCAAACCAAATGCATACAACAGTGAAGAGATGCATAACTATTGCATTAATTATGTCAACGCTGAGTTACCTATTGAATCTTCCAACCAAGGATCATTACCTTTTCATAATTACTCAAAAGTGACTAATTCTAATAAACGTCGTAGGTTCTCAGGAACAACGTGTGAAAGCCCTCAAAAAGAATCTTCATCAAGCAAGACAGTTGTTCAACAGCCAATAAGTGAATCAGTTTTATCACTCGTGAAGAAGGAGAGCTCAAACCCAGATAGCCTATTAGCATCTATTAGCCTTTTAAATACTAAAGATGAAACTTTAAAAATTCAAGCTGAAACTGAAGACCAGTGTATTTTAGAAAAAGGACAAAACATTGATGAACAGACCCTATACACGAATGAAAATCATTTAGAGAGCATGACTGAAACATCTAAATGGGATGACATTTCCAGTGTTGAGTCACCTATGATGCCTCGAATCACATCTGTATTCTCTCTCCAGAGTGAACAGGCTTCAGAATTTTTGCCACCTGAAATAAATCAGTTACTTCAAGACATATTAAAAATAAAACCTGATGTAAAACAAGACTCTGGTAACACTCCCGATAAAAGCCTGCCGCTTCATTGTGATCAGTCATTTCAGAAACAGGAGGGAGACGGCGGAATTGTTGAATCTTCAAAAGACTTCAAAATACAAGACATCTTCTCACTTCCATCTGGCAGTATGGGGATTAATGTGCCTACAAATGATCTGAATTTCAAATGTAGTGGCAAAGATGCACAAATGCTGTCAGTGTCACAAGACGTCAGAGATTCAGAGAAGACTCCTAGAATTTCAGGTATTGGCACACTACTTAAGACTCAGTCAGATGCAATAATAACACAGCAGCTCGTAAAAGACAAACTCCGAGCCACTACACAAAATTTAGGTTCTTTCTACATGCAGAGTCCACTTGTAAATTTAGAACCAAAAAAAGCTCTATTTGTTCAGACTCCAAAAGGCTTTTTTGTACCGTTGCACCTTGCTAACAGGCCTGGATTACATGTTGTTTCAGGACAACCACTGGTTAATACTCAAGGTGTACCTGCTTGTCTTCTTTTAAACAAGAAGCCTGGGATGATTTTAGCCTTTAATAATGGGAAATTTGAAGGTGTTAACACTGTCAAAACTGAGAGTGCTACAGCTTGTGGAACTACAACTAAAGAGACTTGCAAAACACCTTTTTTAAAGGTAGAACCAAGCAATAATTGTCTGACACCTGCACTTTGTTCCAGCATTGGCAGTTGTTTGAGCACGAAAAGTAACTCAGAAAATACTTTGCCATTAAAAAGCCCTTACATTATTAAAACATCAGCAAGTTCTTCCGTGAAAGCTGTTCCTACTCCTACTACAATATCTGAGCATCAGGGCACTAAGTCGAATATCTTGGATTCAGCAAAACAGCAGAATGAGATTTTTCCAAAACCACCTCTTTATACCTTCTTGCCTGATGGCAAACAAGCGGTTTTTTTAAAGTGTGTGATGCCAAATAAAACGGAGCTGCTTAAGCCTAAATTAGTCCAAAATAGTACTTATTATCAAAATGTACAGCCAAAGAAACCTGAAGGAACACCACAGAAAATATTGCTGAAAATTTTAAACCCTGTTTTAAATGTGACTGCCGCTAATCTGTCAGTAAGCAACTTTGCATCCTCATTGCAGAAGGACAATGTGCCATCTAATCAGACTGCAGGAGCAGAGCGGAAAGAGCCAGAATCTTCTAGAGATGCCTTACCCTTCTTACTAGATGATATGATGCCAGCAAATGAAATTGTGATAACTTCTACTGCAACATGCCCAGATTCTTCTGAGGAACCAATACGTATTGCTGATGGTTCAGAGGCTAGGGTATTGAGGTGTAAGACAAATTGTACAATTGAGAGAAGCTTTAATAAAAAAAAGACTTCCAAAAAAAATTTTACAAGAATGAAAACTCATGTAAGAAGTAAAGATTCTGAAACTGCCTTTGTATCTAGAAACAGAAGCTGTAAACGAAAGTGTAGGGATGGTTACCAGGAACCTCCAAGAAAAAAAGCAACATTACATAGAAAGTGTAAAGAAAAGGCTAAGCCTGAAGATGTCAATGAATCATTTGGATTTAGCAGACCTAGGCTTTCAAAAGATTCAGTTAGAACTTTGCGACTTTTCCCGTTTAGTTCCAAACAGCTTGTGAAATGTCCCCGGAGAAACCAACCAGTTGTGGTGTTGAATCACCCTGATGCAGATGCACCCGAAGTAGTAAATGTAATGAAAACTATTTCTAAATTTAACGGACGTGTACTTAAGGTTTCATTGTCAAAAAGAACTATCGATGCTTTACTGACACCCGTTTGTTGTAACCCTCTTAAAATAACTTACGGTGACTTTTCCAAGAGGCACAAAACATTTAAACCTGTGAGTTCTGTAAAAGAAAGATTTGTGCTAAAATTAACACTCAAAAAGACAAGCAAAAACAATTACCAGATAGTGAAAACTACCTCTGAAAATGTTCTGAAGGCTAAATTTAACTGCTGGTTTTGTGGTCGAGTATTTGACAATCAGGATGCTTGGGCTGGTCATGGGCAGAGACATTTAATGGAGGCTACTCGTGATTGGAATACATTTGAATAATTTACTGTAACTCCCAAGGAAAAGAAAAGTAAAATATTAGAAGAAAAGAGCGGATTGGATTACCTACATCAGACATTTTCTATTTCAGTATAGTACCTGAAATGAAACATTTAAAAGTTGGTTATATTTCCATAGGAGAGAAAAAGTTTGTGTGATATTTGAAAATACTGTCACTGCACACATAACTTTTGAAAGAAATTCATCACAGCACAGATGTACCTTGATTTAATTTTTTAAAATGTGTTCTTGGGAAGTTAGGGCTAAAGAAAATTTTGATAAAACAGTTTTCCAATTTAGTACTTTAGTGACAGTAGAGGGATAGCCCCATTCCTTCTCTTCTTCCACCAGCCTTGTGTGTATCTGGTAAGTATAGCTCCTCAGAAGATGGAGAGCTCTTTCACCATGGAACTGAAGGAGTTTCTCATCATTTGTGAAGATATACTAAGAGCTTAGGTGAAGAACTTACTCTACGTCTGCTAAATACAATTCTTTTGAAGGGTATAGATTCCTTTGAGAATATACTTAATTCACTACAGTTACACCTCATGATGCTTGAAAAGAGTTTTTGACCCATAAATCTTGTTTTTCCTCATAAGCTGTGTCCCATGTCAGAGATTGAGATACCCTCCCAAGGTAATTGTCTTTTTCTGAATGGCTGTGGCAAGGATTGCAGTAGATGGGTATCCTTCAAAGAAGAATTAAACTCTCTTGGTTTAGATTGAAGTCCAATTAAAGAACTTCAACATTTCTGAATTTGTGTTCTCCAGTGATCCCCTTGCATAGAACTAGGCTTATTTGATTTAAATTGTCCCCCGTAAACCAAATGGCCCATTTTTCTTGGTTGCCATCCCTTTAAAAAGAGTGGAATATAGAAGCACTTCCAAGAGAATGGCTTTTCTCGAAAAATAAAAATTATTCTACAGAAACAATATTTTGAAGCAAGATTAGCAAAGCACATCATTTTCACCTGTTTTAATTATTATAGTGTCGGAACATGTCCACATTGGGACAAACTGTTTTTGTTAGCAACTTTTTGGTATGACTGACAACCCAAAGCAGATTATTTACTGATTGTTGGAAATAAAGAAGCATTAATAGTGGACTCAGTGGTAGTGCATAAAACTTCAGGATAGATTCCTAAGGGACGTGCCCGACAGAGGAATAGTTTTAAAATGGATGTTTTCATGACAAGAGAATCATTAAACTTTTCACCTTTAAGTTTGGATCAAATTTTGTTGGATCATTGGATAATACAGTTCTTGTTGTATTGCAAAATTACATACTATATAATTTTTTTGTTACATGTTACTACAAGTGTTAATGACATTTTCATTGAAAACTTCAGGGCTTCTTTTCTGTATATAACAAAGAATTTAAACCTGTACATATTTTTGTACCTTTCAGTTTGTTATGTAAATTTTGCACAGAAAGTTTTTGACAAAAAGTTTATTTTTTTTTTTCAATTTAGTTCTGTGCATGCACTAATAAAACTGGTTGTTTAATTTAAAAGGACTATGTAAGACTTTACCCATGTTATTTTCTTGGTTTTTATTTCAGAAGTAGAATTTTTTTGGGGGGGTAAATTCATTTTTCAGGGATTGAACACTATTGTTAGCAAAGTGCCTAAAAGATGTGAAACAGTTTACATATGTCAACTGTAACAGTAGGTCCCAAATGGGCCCATTCCCCCAATAGTTTTATTTTAAAGAAAGCCATACATAGATGCTTCAAGCTATCTTGCTATGCATATTATACATGTACTGTGCAGTTTTGTGCAGTTTGTCTACTTTCTTAGTGAAGTATTTTTTTGTATAAAACCTGTTACAATTGTGTTTCTAAAATTGAGCCTAAGAATGGAGTTGATTGGAAGTATACAGTATATATTAATAATGTATATGGTGTTTAAAGAATGGCAAGCATTGTTAATTTCTGTAATGAATGTTTTCAATTAAATCTATCTTAAGTTTTGTGTTTACACAATATTTTTTTTACTGTGCTAAAATTGAATGGGAATTTTATTCTAATGGGAATTACTTAAGATTTCAAAGGTTTTTTTTTAATTTTTTAAAAAATTCTTAGTGAACTATGCAAAATAAAGTGGAAATTTTTTCCCCCAAAAAAATCACAGGTGAAATTTTGTTTGAGAAGGGTAACATTTACCATAATTTTACTATGGTTGTGCTGGCAAGGAAACCATAAAGAGGCTTATGCTCTTCAATACCCTAACAGCAATAAAATTGAAATACTCTGTTATTGATAGATCTATTATGATGCATCGTCATCTGTGAATAGAGAAGAGAGAAGGAACTTATCTTGCCAATCAGTGTTTGCAACACTATAAAAATACGTTTCAGAATAGCCATTCCAGAGCAAAATAATGTTGACATACATACTTTTTGCCTTAAAGTTTTAAAAGCCATTTAAAAATTACTTCATGCCCCAGATAACTCTAGTTAGTACTTTTTCTGACTTTGTTAACTTAGGTTATTCTGAAGGAGGCAAACCTGCTTGGAGCTGTTTTATTGCCAGAGCAGAAAATCTGAAAACAAAACCCTTTATCCTTTCTTTTCTATCAGCTGAAACTGAGCTAAAGATGACTTGCCAAAATACGTTTCTCAGTAGTTTGAGGTGCTTTTTACAACTGGAAGAGTTAGTTTTATTTCTGCAATCCAATTTCTAGGTTAGGAATTTGTTTCATTTTCCCCTATTTGTCTATCTCCATTGAAATAGGCTTCACTATTTGGCAGTCACTTACAAATTAGTTTAATTTTTAAAGAGTTTACCTTTTTATCTTACTAAACAATAAAAGATCGAAACGTAATGGTATTTTATGAAAATTTTTGGTTTTAAAGGGTCAGTGAGGTTATTCGGTAAAGGATCAGATAGTCAATAATAGGTTTCGTAGTCTATTTAAGTCTGTCATAACTAATGTCTGTCATAATGCAGAATAGCCATAAATAATTCATTAATGAATGAGTGTGCCTATGTTTTTTTTAAAAATTCATTTTTAAAAGTAGGCAGTGGGCCAAATTTAGCCCACTAGTTTATTGACCTTTGCTGTCTTAAAATTCTCTTAAAGTGGGATTTTTATTAAAAACACGTTTGAGTCTTGTGATGTACACCAGCTATGTAAAAGTTACAAAGTTTAAAAACTGAAATGTATGTGTGTAAAGTTACTGTGGGGACAGAGCCCCAGAGAGCAGTTTTCAGGCTCTCGGCCTCACGTGGAAAGGTGCTGGCTCGGGTAGTAGATGGCCATTAGCTGTGACCTGTTAGCCATTAGCCACTGATATAACTGCCTTGGCTAAGCTAGCAAGGGGGGATTGTGGGTTGTGGATTGCAGAGAGGCAGATTTCAAGTTAGCACAGCGGATTGCAGTTAGCAATTGAGGTTGGTTGGCAGAGAAGCGGAGGGCAGGTTGCGGGTCGTGTGGCTCCTGCTTCCTGTGTCTCCAACCCAGCCACCAGCGAGAATATAGTGGTGTGACTCCCCTAGCTATGGCTCCGTGAGTGTTCCTTTTTGGCCTCACCATATCCTGTGTTCTTATGTGGAGAGTGGGACCAGAGACCCCGCGTGATACCCTGGATGACAGTTACCAACTTAGATGTGTTTTTTCTTGAAAGTGAAGAAAGTGTAAGTATAATAAAAATGATGACTGGGTGAAGTAGGTAGGTCATTTGTGTGCTAAGGGTGATGCAACTTATGGAGGGATTAAAGGTGAAACATTACTGTGAGAATTTATGATCAGGTTACATGAGAAGTAGATACTAGTTTTAGTGATTTGAATAGCTCTTAAGAAAATGCATAGGAATTCTTGGGATGGGGAGAATGGAAGTAAGCTGAAAGCAGAATATTGTATTAGTTCCATACCGCTAATTCCTGATTTATTATTATTGTTATTATTACTATTATTACGATAGTAATCACTTACTAAGGTAAGTGATTCTTTTCACCACTGAAATCTGCTTACTTAGGATATGTCCCATTTTTGCTGGGGTATTGGCTCTGTTCCTTGCCATAGCAATTTGTTAGGATCCTTGTTTTCAGCAAAGCTCTTGAGTTTATTGAGGATCTCATCTAGTGAAACTTGCTGGGGGGATTTTTAGGGCATTGTTTGTTGCTAGTTAAGAGTGTGGCATTGATTAGCAGAAAACGTTCCCTATAATGGAGAGTTGAAATAGAATCAGCTTGGTTGATTTTAGTGTTCATTGATTCAAGTATGCTTCCCTTAATAACTGGACAATTGAGAAGTAGTCAGTATCTTGGGAAAAGTGTTTGACAAACTCTTATTTGAATTATTGTTTGACTAGTTCTCTAATAGGTCTTCTATTAATAAATACCCAGAATTTAAGAATCTTCTTTCTTTACAAAATGAACGTCATTACGACTGTAAACTTTGGCGTAAATAATGTTGGAAAAATGTTAACATAATGTTCATCAATTTTAAAAATCATGATTTTAGTCAATCCCAAGAATGTACTTACAAAAAAATACTCATTCCTGGTAAAGACAATTATAATATGTTAAAAAGAATTCTTCCTCAGTACTTTAGAGCCCTTCAAAATGGAGGTTATGTTTAGTTTGAAACTCAAATTGCTGCTTTCAATTAAGGAATGAAACATAGGTACCTGCTATCATCTGTTATTTCATGCTAATATAAAAGGACAGGATAGCAAAATGAAAAACTTGGGGAGACCAATGTACTATTTGCAGATGATTTGATTTCAATATTTTGAAAATCCAAAGGAGTCTGCTGAAAATTAGCTTTCCTGAATACTTAACAATAATCATTTGGGAAACAATAAAAAGACCCATTTATAAGAGTCACAAAATAATAAAAGTGAAGCTGCCAAAAGAAAAACCACAAAACCTAACTGGGAGATAGATAACACAGTATTTGGGTGTTAGGTTAAATATACCCATTTGGTAGATCTCATTTTCCACACCTGTGTCCCATAGCAAGCTTATATGGAATGGGTGGTGGCAGCTGGTTAGTGGTGGCTATTACTGTACTCCCAACTCCTGCAATATAGAGAATCAAGGCAGGACAGCTAGTGAATGGTACAGTCCCCCTTTCCCACACAGCTCTGTTGCAAGAGACCTGTCTGGGTGGGTTTGGCAGCCAAGTGGCAGCTTACATCTCCCAGCTTTCCTGGACAGAAGTGTTATTCCATATATATTTAGCAGCTGGTGTAATTGGCAGATTGCATCCTCCCTGGTTCTGGGCTATACTGGGAGGTGGCAGCAGATTCTCCCTTGTGCCCTCCCCCAACCTCCAACACATCTGTGCTGCAGGGAGGATCTGAGGTCACATTCAGTGAAGAGCCCAACGTTTTTCCCAGCGTTCCACACCCCCACTCCCATCGCTGCATCCTGCTCCACAGCACAAAGGCATAGAGATTCTGTTCAGGGGAGGGGTGGAGTGAGTTTCAAAGACTTGACAATACTCTGCCTACTACAAGGGGCCTAACTGGAACAGACTGGAACAATTTGTACCCCAGTGTATTTTGAAAACAATAGAGCAATTAGCTAGCAAATCGTGGAGGCTAACAGTTGCTGGTGATACCATGTTTCCCTGAAAATAAGACTTAACCGGACCATCAGCATGCGTTTTTTTTTGGAGCAAAAATTAATATTAGATCCGGTTATAGTAAAATAAGACGAGGTCTTAATTTTTGCTCCAAAAGATGCATTAGAGCTGATGGTCTGGCTAGGTCTTATTTTCAGGGAAACACAGTACCAATAAATATCAGCCAGAAGCTTAAAGACGAGATCAGGGAGAGACAAAGAATGTATAAAACCACAGACATTCCTTGTGATCAGAAAGAATGTGTGTATGCTCAATGCTGCAACCACATAGGAGCAATGGGAGAGGGAACTTCTGAGCTACATGTCCCTGGCTGATTGTAGGGCAAAACTTGTAAACCCTAGGCAGTGAAAGCAGTCTCCAAGCCATATACATATCCAATGATAAAGGGTGTAAATCTGTGATTCAGGGGGCTTAACCTATGATCAATCAGTGGCTGATCACTAAATGGTGCTGATTCAGAAGCAACCCCTAGGAAGTCAGGCTTAAACATAAAAATGAAGGGAAAAAGTTGAATGGTAACATCAGAGGCTGCACACTGTGAGCAGAAATGGACTTGGTAGATTAATCCAACTAAATCACTAAATAAAAACAAGTCCAGAGTTAGGGAGGAGGACCAGTATGCAGAGACCCTACAATATGTTACCTAAAATGTTCAGTTTTCAACACAAAATTATGAGAGATTAAAAACAAAACAGGAAGGTGTGACACAGGAAAAAGGTAATAGGAACTTCATTTAAGGGGTTCCAGATATAGTATAGTCGTAAATATTAAGCAGCTATTATGTCTGTTGAAAGACCTGAAGGAAACCAGATTTAAAGAAAAGAAAGCATGCTGACAATGTATCATCAAATAGAAAATATAAATAAAATTATTTTAAAAAAGAACCAAATGAAAATCCTGAAGTTGAAAAGTACGCTAACCAAAGTGAAAATTTTACTAGAGAAAGACTCAACAGATTTGAACTGGTAGAGCAATCAGCAAACCTGAAGATAGATTGGTAGAGAATATGAAATCTGAAGCACAGACAGAAAAAAGAATAGAGAAAAGCAATCTTCCTCACACTACACAAAAATTAACTCAAAATGAATCATAAACCAAAATGTTACCAAAAACTATAAAATTTGTAGGAGAAAATATACAGGTAAATAGTTGTGACTTTTTTTAGGCAAAGCCTCCTTAGATGTGACACCAAAATCACAAATGAAAAAATTAAAAATAGACAAAGAAAATACAGAATTTTTATTAGAAGAGGTCATAGAGCTGATCTATTTCATCTAGTTTGGATTAATATCAATTTCAATAATAAAATTTTTGCCCTATACAGCTTCTTTCTCCCCCCCTCCACACACACTTTATTGTCACAAATTATATCTATAAATTGTGTGCCTGTCAGCACAAATTTATAATTATTGCTTGATGTATTTGTCTTTTAAATTAGAAGGGGAAGGGAGTTACAAATAAAAAATACATTTCCTGTGTCTTTTATAGTTACCTATGCTGGTGTTTATATTGACCTTTATTCTGTATTTCTTTGTGTGGGTTTGAGTCATTATCTAGTGTCCTTTCATCCTGAAGCACTCCCTGTATCGTGTGTGTGTGTGTGTGTGTGTGTGTGTGTAGGACAGGTCTGCTGGGAATTACCTGGGAATGTCTTAATTTTTCCTTTGTTTTTGAAGGATAGTTTTTCTGAACAGAGAAGTCTTGGTTGGCACTTTTTTTTCCCATTCAGCACTTTGGCTGTGTCAGCTCACTGCCTTCTGGACTCCATGGTTTCTGATGAGAAATCAGCTGTTAATCTTATTGAGGTCCTTTGGTATGTGGTGAGTCACTTCTCTCTGGCTGCTTTCAGGATTCTCTCTTTGTCTTTTCAACAATTTTATTATAATATGTCAGGTGTGCATATCTTTGATTTTATGTTACTTGGAGTTTCTAGAGCTTTGTGGATTGGTAGATGAATGTTTTTCATGAAATTTGGGAAGTTTTTGGTTATTATTTCTTCAAATATTCTTTCTGATACTTTTTCTTCTCTCCATCTAAGACTCGCATTATATTTATGGTGTTATGATTGATGGTGTCCCACAGGTCTCTGAGGTTCTGTTTATTTCTCTTCATTTTTTTTTCTTTCTGTTCTTCAAACTGGACAATGTCAACTGACCTATCTTTAAGTTCATGGTTTTTCTTCTGCCTGATCAAATATGTTGCTGAACCCCTCTAGTGAATTTTTGATTTCAGTTATTGTACTTTTCAACTCTATAATAGAAAGTTCTAGAATTAAAATTCTTTTCATAACTTCTATTTATTTAAATTCTGTAATTGGTTGAGACATCATTCTCTTACTTTCCCACTGTTCTTTAAACTTGGTTTCCTTTAGCTCTTTGACCATATTTAAAACAGCTAAATTAAAATCTTTGTTTAGAAAATCCAATACTGGGACTTTCTCAGGATTTCTATTGATTCCCCCCCCCCACCCCCCGTGTATGGGCAGTACTTTCCTCTTTCTTTGCATGCCTTGTAATTTTTTTGTTGAAAAGAGGACATTTCTAATATTATAATGTGGCAACTCTGAAAATCAGATTATCTACCTCTCCCCCTACTCCCTGACCCAGAGTTTGTTGTTGCTGCTTGTTGTAGTTGTTGTTTGTTTGTTAGTAACCTTTCTGAGTTAGTTTTTTTCAGTCTCTATTCTTTGTCATGTGTGGCCACAGAAGTCGATTATTTAGCTTAATGGTTAGCTAGTAACTGGACAGGGATTTCCTTAAACACCATAAATGAAAAGAATCTCCTAGTCTTTGCCAAGGGACTCTGTGTGTGTTTTTGTGGTGCACATGCAACACTCAGCCAGGTAGTTTACAACTCTGCCTTAGCCTTCACTTCCTACTTTGGCAGAGCCTCCAGGTCAGAGGAGATGAGAGCTTATGGCCTTCTCGAGTCTTTCCTTAGCACACACGCAGCCCTGGCATGCATGTGTCCTTCTGGATTCCCAGGAATGTGTTGGAGCTTTGCAAAGCCCTTTTGGACAACTCATCCCCCAGACTTTCCTCCCTAGCTTTTAGGTTAGTCTGTTGCTTGCCTTAAATGTTATCTATCATCTCAGGCAGCAGCGACTAAAATACTTGTCTGTTAATGTTTTCAGCATTGAGCCTAGGTAGCAGCTTTAGCTCTGGGCCAGCTTCAAGTCTGGCAAAAGCCTGTCTACTAGAAAGTTACCAGACTGGTCAAAACAAATAATTACAATTCTTTGTCAGTGAGGTGTGTTCTGTTACCAGGAATGGGGACTTTTATTTTCAGTGGTATGGCCAACATCAAACTTAAAGGTGAAAGACTGAAAACTTTTTCTTTAAGATCAGTAATAAGAAAGGATGTTCACTTTTGTTGCTTCTATTAAATATTGTACAGGTCTAGTCATGGCAATTAGACAAGAGAAACAAAAGGCATTCAGGTGGGAAAGGAAGAATTTAAAATATCTCTATTTTTAGATGACATCTTGTATGTAGAAAATCCTAAGGAATCCACTATAAAAAGCTCTTATAACTAAAATGAAATCAGCAAGAATGCAGAATACAAGATCAATAGAAAAATCAATTCTACTATACATTAGCAATGAACAACCCCAAAAATGAAATTAAAAAAAAAAATCCATTTACAATGTATCTAAAGGAATAAAATACTTAGGAATAAATTTGACAAAAGAAATGCAAGACTTTTACACAGAAACTACAAATCATTGTTGAAAGAAATTAAAGAAAACCTAAATAAATGTAGAGACATTCCATGTTCATGGATCAGTAAACAATGTTGTCAAGATGGCCATACTACCCAAATTGATCCACAGAGTCAAAGCAATTTCTGTCAAAATTCTGGCTACTGTTTTTTTTCCTTCAGAAATTGACAAGCTGAGTCTAAATTTTGTATGGAAAAACAAGGGATCCAGAAAAGCCAAAACAATTTTGAAAAGAAGAATAAAATTGAAAAACTCATACTTTCCCATTTCAAAACTTACCACAAATCTATGGTAATCAAAACAGTGTGGTACTGACATAGAATAGACATATAGAGAATCCAGAAATAAATCCATCCATTTATGATCAGTTAATTTTTGACCATAATGCCAAATTCAATGTGGAAACTATAGTCTTTTAACAAATACTGCTGGGTCAACTGAATATTCGTGTGCAAAAGAATACATTTGGACACCTACCTCACACCATTCATAAGATTAACTTAAAATGGATCAAAAACCTAAATGTTAGAGACAAAACTATAAAAATATTAGAAAGAAACAGGTGTATACTTTTGTGACCTTGAATTAGAGAACAATTCATTAAGACCCCAAGAGCACAAGCAAAGAAACAGTAAATGCATTGGAATTTATTAACATGAAAAAACTTGTGTTTTAAAGAACTCAAGAAAGTGAAAAAAAACAACCACAGAATGGGAGAAAATTCCTTCAAATAATATATTTGATATAGGAATTGTATCCAGAATATATAAAAATTATTAACTCAAAAAGACAACTCAATTAAAAATGTTCAAAGTATTTGAATGCACATTTCTCCAAAGAAGATATACAAATAGGTAATAACCACATGAAAAGATGCTTACTATCTTTAGCCATTAGGGAAATGCAAATGAAAACGACAATGAGATACTACTGCATATCCTTTAGGATGGGTATAATAAAAACAGACAATCACAAGTGCTGGTAAGTATGTAGAGACACTGGAACTTTGAATATATTGTAGGTCAGACTGTAAAATGGTGCAGTCACTTTGGGAAACAGTTGGGCATCCCTCAAACTGTTAAACATTGTTACCATTTGACAGTAATTTCACTTGTAGATATATACCCCAAAGAAATGAAAAACATTTCCACTCAAAAATTTGTACACAAGTGTTGACAGCATACTAGCCAAAAAGTGGAAACGAATGTTCATCAACAGATGGATAGACAAAATAAGGTATATCTGTATAATGTATTATTCAGCAATAAGAAGAAATGGAGTACTGATACATGCTATATCATGGGTGAACCTTGAAAATATGCTAAGTGAAAGAAGCCAGTCACAAAGGACCACATATTGTATAATTTCATTCATATGAAATGTCAAGAGTATGCAAATCTATAGAGACAAGTAGATTAGTGGTTGACTATGATGGAAGATGGAGAATGGAGAGTGTCTGGTTATGGATATGCAATTTGTTTTTGTGGTGAGAATGTTACAAACAGATTGTGGTGATGACTGCACAATTCTGAATGTAGTAAAACCCACTGAATTACATAGCTGTAAGTGGTGAATTTTACAGTACGTGAATTATATCGATAATGCCATTAAAATTGTCAACCAGTAAAAGTTGGTTAACTACTAGAAAGGGAAAATTAGATGCTAAGGAATCACAGGAATGGCAAATGCAGGAATCAGCTACTATTTCCAGGATTGAGAGAGAATAAACAAGGAAGAAGCTAAACACTTAGGTGAGGGCTCCCTACCCCCTAGTCTGAGACTCAGGCCATACTGAAGAAGTTGTAATTGCCACAGGGACACTCCGCCTGCTGATAGTGAAGAATTTTGCCAGAGAGTACAGACCTGAGCTGGTCATTAGGAGGAGTCAGTTCAGTGGCTGTGAAACTCATTGGAGGGTCTGGTCAGCTAAAGCTGCTCTGCCTTAAAGAGCCTGCTGAGTGTAAGAGAAACACACTGGGAGCTGTGGGCAGCCTTGAGCTGGTCCACAAGAAGTTGCCCCACTGAGTGGCAGAGAAACTCACTGGAGGGTGTGGCCAAGCTGGAGCCTACAGGGTGGCTGAGAGAAATTCACTAGCATCAGCAGAAACTGTCCTGGAGGGTGGCAGAAAAGCTCAGGGGAGGATGCCACAGCCAGAACTGGTCTGCAAAAAGCGACCTCCTAGGTGGCTGAGAAACACTGGATAGTGATTCTGGGCTTCCCTAATCCACTGATGCGGGAAAAAAACACACTGGAACCAGGAGGGGACACACACACACACACACACACACACACACACACACACACACACACACACATCTTATCGGCTGCCTCCGTGGTTGCCATCGTCTATTAACCTTATCCACAACCGTGTGAGTCCAGTCCCCTGGACTGCACCCAGATTTTTCCAGTTGGTATGATAATTGAGACCCCTAGCTTTTGAGCATTTGCCCTCCCTACTATTAGCCCCGGCCAGCAGAACAGGGCCACCAGTGAACTTAGTGGTGCTTGTTCCCCTCTTCCTAGTGCATTTCTGAGGGCCTTGGTGAACACACTTGTCCTCTGGAACATAATTCTCTGTGGATCTTCTGCCTTTACATAATAGATCCACTCCAGCATGCTGGTTTCCCTGAATTTTTAAATTCTTTCCTTCACTATCTGCCATAGCAATTCAGACATTTCAGCCTCAGTCAGTGAAGGTCACCACTCTCGAGTCTTCCAGGAGCCCCCCAATGAGTTTGTACCATCTCCTAGGGTACTTTTTGGGTATAATCCTGTAATCCTTAAGTTAATAAATGCTTCCTCTTTATCCAGTCTTATATTCTGTTTCCTTGGCTCAAGCATTCTCAAAATCTGGTCCCATGGTACTCACTCCTTCAGCCCCTGCAAGTACATGTGCCTAATTCTTCAACCTCCTTCAGGATTTATTCTCTTCCCCTCCCAACAAGCCTAGTACATCCATAGCTAGTTCATGCTGCAATTTAACTTCAGGCAGCCAGGACAGGAGGTGGGGGCATATCCTGAGGGAGGTTCCTGTTGCCTTCCAGGGGAGAGGGCTCTGCAGTATCTTTCCACACAAACAGAATGCTAGTTCTTAATGAGAGGGGGCATCTCTGCAGACTCCGAGGGTTCAGAGGAGTCTGGGAAGCCAAATAATCGGTGGCATCCACCACCAATGATGGATGCACCACCATTCATCACCAGAGATACCCATCCCATCCGTCAGGGTCCCAGGTTTTGTGAACTAGGACACTGACCTTGACATAACAGATCTGTCGTGGGTTAGCATGAAATTATCTTTGCAGCTTAGCAACTCTATTAAATCCTGAGTTTGGTCTTCAGCTTTTTCTTCTCTCCCACTGCAGGAGATTAGCAGTTGGGTCGCCACTTTGTACCAGGGACAGTCCATGCCTCAAACACCCTCAGGACTGGGTCCTCATTGACAGCTGGGTGGTGAGTAATCTGGTCCAAAGACCTCATCTTACTGCCTGCTTTCTGGGACAACTCCTGGTACTAACTTTGTCAGTTGACGTGCAGTTTGGAGTGCAAGAGGTTTTTTGGGCAGTAATGTCTGAGAAAGATTAAAGGGGAGGGAGAGCAAGACGGAATAAGAAAAGCCTTCAGACCATAATGCAGCTCTGATACTGGTGAAAAGACAGGGTTGGTAAGTGAAAACTGGTTTGGGTATAGATAGCCTCAGGCTGCCATGCCTCTTTGATGAAGTCAGCCAACCCCATGGGTGCTTCAGTTCAAAGACTGTCCATTAGAAGTGTTCCATGTTGGGCAGAAACGGCCAGAGGGCTGCCTAGGAAGAATACAGACTTGGTTCAACCCAAGGTAGATTCTGAAGGCACTAACAGCTAAAGGCTGTTGCTAATTGCACTCCTTGCAGCTGAATGCCAGGTTTTTTCTTGATGGGAGATGTGGGGCAATATCAAATTGTGTGACATTCGTATAACTAGAGCCCAGAAGGGGAGGAGAAAAAGGAGGGACAAAAAATATTTGAAGGGATAATGACTAAATTTTTTTCTAAATTTGATGAAAGTTATAAATCCAAAGATCCAAGAAGCAACATGAAACTCAAGTAGGCACTTCCGTTCTTCCAGTTATCCAGGCTGGAAACAGTGGAGTCAGAATGAACTTATGTTTCTTCTCTATCCCCAATATGCAGTCAGTTAACTTTCCTGTGTTAATCTTAAGACGTTTCCCTTTTCTCCGTTTCTTTATAGGCCCTGGTCACTACCATAGTTTAGGCCCATATCTTCTCAGGACAGATTTACAGCGATAATCTTCAAATTGTGTTATTTGCTCTAGACTTACAAGTGGAGTATTTGAAGTTTCAGCTATGGTGTCACCATTTGTTGAGACCTATTATGTTCTAGGTATTTGTATATATTATTCTCATAAAAAGTCTGCAAGGTAAATGAGAAAACAAGTTCATTAAGTACTTTGTCCAAGGTTATATAGCAAGTAAGGGACAGAGCCAGCATGATTAAAATCTAGGCTTAATGGGACCATTTATAAGTAAGAAAAAGATAACAGGTAAGACAAAAAAGTTCTGCATTTTTCTAGGGAAAAGAAAAGAGTGAGATACTGCACTTGAGATAACAGGTAAGTGTTTTTTGAGTAGAAACTTTTATTCTACTTGCATTTCTTCTTTTCTTCAAGGGGTATTCTAATTGTAGGCCATTATTTCAAGTATAATAATCATCCTGGATAAAAGTTCTGTTTGATATTTTTATAAAATGATAACTCTGATTCTAAAAGCTGTTTGAGAAGCTATTTGGATACCTTCCAGGACTTGAGATGATTTATGCATTTCATCTGCCTGACATACCTACCGACAGACATACCACAAGCTCAGTAAATGTTGGCTGGTTGAATGAAAGAATAATAATTAACACTTTGAAATTTTACCATACTTAGTGCACTCACTGAACAACCCTATAAGGTAGGTTGTATTAACACAAATAACTTACCCAAGTTCATACAACTAGTTATTGGTGGACCTTGGATAAGAAGCAGAAATTGAGGCAATTCATTCTCAAGCCCTTGCAGTAAACCATAGTAGTATCCTGCTTCTTGGTTAATGGAGGAGTTACTTTGAGGGTCATTCAGGTCTTTAGTAGAATAGTATGTTCATTTTGATGCTTCAAAGTTTAAGAAGGTGTAGGGTAAGTGTCCTTAGCCTTGGATCTCTGAACTTGTGGTCCATGGTTAGGCCCATGTATGTCACGAAATTTAGTAAGAATTTGTGTGTGCGAGTATGCATAAATGCATTTTTCTCGGGGCAAAGACCCATAACTCTCAAAGAAGTTTGTGATAACTATAAGATTAACAGCCATGAATGTAGAGAAATAGTGGGTGTTTTTCTGAGACACAATTAAAATTATTAAATGTTCAAAAATACTTATAGGTAGGTTTACTTGAAGAATTGTCCACAGACTGCTTTTTGTCTCTGCAAAGGAGATTTTGGTTAGGGGTCCTAGGAGTTAATGTTTATTAGGCACAGCTAAATGCCAGGCAGCTAACATATTCTAGCTTATCTTTTGTGTCATTGCCAGAATACAAATGTCGAAACTGAGGCTTAGAGTGGTAAGAAACATGCCTGATATACTGATAAATGGAAGCTCTAGGGTACCCAGAACTAACTGAAGCCAGTACTGACTGCCTCACCTTGTGGTTAAACATAGCCGCTAAGTGCCAAGGACGTGCAGTGTAACTAACCTTGCTGGAAGCAGGGTTTTTTTTTAGCGGTTTCTGTGCAACCCTGCCTAGAAATAGTGGCTGAGTTATAGGGCATCTTAAGGCCTTTTTGAAGGACAGAAATTCAGTCTTGTTTTAAGATGATGTCTCATGTGGTGCTGGCTTTGCTTCACATCTCTACATTCTGTTCTCTGGGACGCTCTTTTAGGCAAGACTGTCACAGCTGCAGTAAGAGTGGGTTAGCGCTCAGAGAGCAGGGTCTCCGTACCATTGCCCTGACTAACTCAATCACAGGCTTCTGATGGCCACACGACTAGTCTTCCCATTTCTGTTGTGCATTTGAACGAACTTGAACAGCCTTCCTACTACTGCAGCTGCAATCTAGTTTGCAACATCCTTGAAAGAGAAAACAGGAACTGGAGTGGTTTGTTTCCTTCAGCTGCTATGCAAAGTACTTCTTGACTAGAACGGCTGTTCTACCACCTGGCTTGCCTGGAAAATCTTCCTATGCAAAACCACCTGTTTGTCAAGCACTGAAAATCACAGACAGGGTCTTCGAGATCTCTTAAAAGCTTTTCTAGCCTCCTGGAGAAGCCTATACCACCTGTAGAGGAGAGTTTTAGAGAAGTAGGGAGGTAGGGATGCCCGCCAGTGGATTTCCTATATGAAGTTGGTGGGGGGCGTTACTGTCTTGGATTGGGTGTTTCTCCGTTTTGGGGAGGAGTGCATCCCTCAGCAGAGATTAGCTTCATCTCCCAGAAGTTTTCCCAACCTCTGTTCCAAGAAATCCACCCCAGCAGTGCCGAATATCAACCGAGTGTGGATTAGTATACTAATCTCATGGCTATGCAACTCCACCTACCTGGAATAGGCACTTGGGGGAGGAGAGTGGGGATGGGTGGAAGAGGTTGTTATGGAGCCAGAATTACTGCAGTAGCAAAAGGAATTATTGAGGATTTACTTAATTAGAAAATAATTTTACATAACACTGAGGAAAACTGATAAACTAGAAAGCTCATACGCCACACTACAAACGAGTGCTTTGCTTTACAAAAGATAGACCCAGTTTTCTGTAAATTGTAAATTATCTCTTCTAGTACATTCTAAATGATTGCATTGTTTTCCTAAAAGGAAAGGACAAAACCAAAAAACTTTCCAAACAACATTTCCAAAACCCATTTATATCTGTTTTCATTGTCAAAATTTATATGGATTATATGCACATATTAGTTTCCTAGTGTTACCATAACAAAGTACTACAAAAGGGGTGACTAATAAAACAGAAATGTGTTATCTCCCAGTGCTAGAGGCTACCGATCTGAAATCATGGTGTCAGCAGGGCCACATTTCCTCTGAAACCTACAGGGGACTCCTTCCTTGCCTCTTCCTGGTTTCGGGGAATATTGGCATCTTCAGCACTCTTAGGCTCGTACATACATCACTCCACGTGGCATTCTTCATGGGCATCTCTTCACTTAGTCTTCCCTCTGTGTATGTCTGTGTCTATGTCCAAATTCCCCGTTTGTATAAGGACATCAGTCATACTGAATTAGAGCCCACCCTAACAACCTCATCTTAACTGGACGATACCTGTAAAAACCCCATAAGGTCACATTCTGATGTATTAGGGGTCAGGACTTCAACATATCCTTTTTTGGAGAACATAATTCAACTCATCACATAGCTAGTAATCATGACAGTATATGACATTTAAAAATACAGTTATCTTTACAAGTGAGTCTGTAAGTTACTCTGAAATCATTACCTTCTAGCTTTTCAAAATCCTTTCACAGATTGCTGTCTTATTCAGTGGTCAAGTACATTCCTCATTTAATTATTAGATTTATCTTAATTAGCTGCTTTATCATTTCAATGCTGTCTAAAATACAAGTAGAATAAAAAGCTTTGATATGACAAAGTATAATACATCTCTGGGATGAGCTAAGACCTTGGATATGGCTGCTCATAACACTCTTTTATTCCTTAGGGTTCATCAGTGTCTACTTTCCTGACCTTGTTCTGTGGGAAGTTTCCCTAGGCTTTTAGTCTAGTTTTGCTCTCATCCTACTTTGAACTTTATATCAAGTTTAGGGTTCATTTACTAGACACGCAGATCAAAGAGGGCATAATTATTTTTAGTAAGCAAAGCTAACAACATAATCATGGATAAGAACATCTAGAAAGGTCATATCTATATACATTTCCCACAGTTGGGAGCACTCACAAAAAGGAACCATTATATCCCCCTTATCTGTTCTTACAACTATCATACTTTATCTATATTTTATTTTCTACAAATAAAAATTTTAACCAAGACATAATTGTCAAGCATTGTCAGTAGATATCCTAGTTATGTTAGTGCACCAATGACCATTGTGGTGGTCTAAATTTCCAGCAGCTTTGTTTTATCCAAGATTATTATGTTCTTATTTTGAAAATAGAACGTTGTTTTCTTACATGACTGAAAATACTTTACACCTGTTTCTTTTAAATAAAGACATTTATTTGGAGAATATTAATAGCATGATAACTCAACCTCACCAGATATTAACAGTTCATCTGGTCATGTGAGCTTCTTATCAAGAAGTGGATGACCACCCCAATAGCTGCCTCCATCTTCAATTTTATTACAGGATGATTCATAATCCAAAATATGAAGCTTGGGGACTTCTTCTTAAAAGTAGAAATAGAAAAAATGTCTGAAGCAGCGATGTTGACCACCTTTTTTTTTTAATTTATGAAACTTTAACTGCATATTTCAGTCTTGTAGAATCTTTTGTGTTATTTTGACTGTCGATAAGAACCAGAGGACTATGTTGATGATTCTTGATAATTTCAGCAACACTTCCAAAGTACTAGAGCAAGAAAACAGAGATGAATTATACACTGGCATTTATGTTAACTTTAAGCTCCACTCCTCCCATCTTCTTTCGCTTTCTCAAGTTAGTCAAAGTTATTAGGTCCCCGCTGACATTCTACCAAAAAATGTCTAACAAAGACTGTACATAACCTTCGAGGTGGCAGACCTTGGCCTTTCCTATATTCATTAAAACTAAAAAGAACTCACAGGTTTAATCAGTATAACTGCTTAGAGAAATTACTTCATTGAGTTATAATGTAATATTTTAATTTTTTAAATTTAGTTTCAAGTGTATAACTGTCATACATTGAATTTCTCTACATTATTTATGTTAGGTTGAACAGTTTCGATACAAGGACTGATGTAGAATTTAGTATTAGGAAAGAATTATTTCCCAGATTAATTCATGTTTTTGTTTATGTTTTCTTTTTTGTATAAATAAGGAAAACTTTATAAACCCTCATATTTCCATTTTTGCTTTAGCTTAGAACTAAATTTTAGCTTAGAGCTAAATTAATGCCCAATTAATAATGGAATTCCATGCTAGGCACTTAGCATACATATTTATCTTTTCATATATTAAATTAATATTCTCTGTAGATTTTTTTTTATTAGCAATGTAATAGTTAGACATTTACACTCCTCACCAAGTGATAATCCCCCAGTTACTACCCCGGTGACATCGTAGATAGCTGTTACAATTGTAGATTTTAATTTATGGTTATCACATCTTTTTTCTGAAAAATGATCCGTGTTTTGAATGAAAGATAAAAATGTAACATGAAATCAAATGCATTGAATATACAAAAGTGCTACAAGCTTACAATCGTCAAATAAATGCATTTAGAGACATTTTTTAAAAAGTGGTAATTGTTTTGCAACAGTGCCATAAATTTAGCAATTTTCACCAATTGATTTTATTGTCTTTTAATTTTTTATATAAAGACAAACATCTGGAATAAAATTTTTAAATGCCTTTATTGATTATTGGGGTAGCTTCTAAATATCTATATTTTGAATACTGTGTAGTATTCAGAATACCGGTCAACTTTTTCAAATGAAATACCAGTTGTCTTTTAGATAATTGGCTATCTGTCCGGGAGGAGAGGTGAGAGACAGGCATCTATGAGTCTTTGTTTCTTACTTTCTCTTCATTCAGCTCTCTTGCAATTGCCATTGAAATTCTTTTATGATATTCATGAAGACATTCATTCTGTTTGTTTGGCATAGCATATTGTTAAACTGATGCAGTTGGAAGTTAAATTTATGAACTGAAGAACCAGGAAATGAAATAGTACAACCCCTTAAAAGTGGATTCCAAGGGAAAAGTGTGTTCTGAACCCAGGAAGCATATAAAGAGTTGCTATACTTACACAAATAAACATCTCATTCTGTCCTTCTAGTCCCTAAATATTTTTAAGTATTGCTTTATTGTAGTGTTTGGGGATTTAATGTTTGAAGGAGGGAGTTGAGTTGAAATGTTTGAAGTAGGAGGTGGTGTTGAGGCATATTTTTTATTTAACTGCATGAAGAATTGAGCATAATTTAGTTGCATTTCCCCTCAGTGCTCTTTTTTTACTATCTAGACTAATTCAGTGTATTAGAGATATTCATACATGGACAGAAAAACAACTTGTTTGATAACTCAAAATCTCATGGTTAATAAAATAAAGCAAACAGATATCAAAACTAGAAAATGACTCAATACTGTATACAATACTAAAACAGCTGTATAAAAAAGTTAAACAGTTAATCAGTTGGTTACTTTTTCTATCCATATACACCCAAACACAAATACAGACAAACAAACTTTTCAAAATATCTACATGGTTGACATCATGTAACTAAAGTTTTCATTTTCCATTCAGATTTTCAGTATATGGGAGAGATAATCTTCTTATAGATAATTGAAGTAAGAGTTTTAATGGACTCTGTCAGTACTTCCAGATGCCATTATAATAGTATACTATTTATGTTGGTATACATAGGCTGGATATGTGGGGAGTGAGGTAAAGCTCTGATCTATTCATCCTGAGGCAGGGATGAAGATTCTTTAGTCTAAGAGGAATCCTTGTTTATACCAGAGTTTGCTAGCAAGACAAGGAAGTCAGAGCCTCTCTTCGAGTTCCCTATTTATATGAGAGAATTTCAGGACCTCTAAATGGGACAGCTCCTCACTCACCGTTAAACCTCATACAGAAGTTCTGGAGCCCTGGGGAGGTTTTACAATGAAACCACCCATTCAAAGTCACTCTGTCTTACTAAGATCACCACTATTTCTTACCACTGATTACTAACTACTATTAGGAGCATTGATTTAAAAAGATTTGTCAGATAAATGCTATAATGAGAATGAAGGTTTTGTAAGCAAAAAGTTCTGTTAAAGTTTAACTGGTGTTACATGATAATTCAATCTATATTTTAAAATCCAAGTTTCAACTTGATAAGTGTTTGTTTTAAGATTCAAGAGTTTTGCATTGTCTAACTATCTGAGACTTTATTAAAAGTAAAATAAAACCCCAAACTATAAAACTCCTAGAAGAAAATGGGAAAATCTTTATGAGATTGGATTTGGCAGTGAATTCTTGGATATGACACCAAAAGCAAAGGCAACAAAAACAAAAATAAACATATAGGACTACATCAAACTTAAAAACTGTTTGTTCATCAAATGTGACAATCAACAGAGTAAAAGGTAACCTATGGAATGGGAGAAAATATTTGCAAATCATATATCTGATAAGGTGTTAATATTCAGAATAATAAAGAACTCCTACAACTCAACAACAAAAGATCAAATAAACTGATTTAATTACAAATGGGCAAAGGACTTGACTAGACATTTCTTCAAAGATGATATACAAATGGCCAACAAACATATGAAAAGGTGCTCAATATCACTAACCATCAGAGAAACGCAAATTGAAACCACAGTGCGATATCACCTTGTACCCATTAGGATAGCTGCTATTTTAAAACTCTAGAAAATAACAAGTGTTGGCAGGTATGTGGAAAAGTTGGATCCCTTGTGCACTGTTGGTGGGATTGTAAAATGATGCAGTTATGATGGAAAGCAACATGGAGTTTCCTCAAAAAAGTAAAAATATGATCCAGCAATCTCACTTCTGGAAATATCCAGGAGACTTGAAAGCAGAATCTCAAAGAGATATCTGCACACCCATGTGTAAATAGCAGCACTGTTTACAATAGTCAAGAGGTAGAAGCAACCTAAATGTCCATCAACAGGTGAATGGATAAACAGAATATGGTGTATAATAAATACAATGGAATACTGTGTAACCTCAAGAAGGAAAGAAATCCTGTCACATGCTACAACATGGATGAACTTTGATGATATTATGCTACGTGAAATAAGCCAGTCACAAAAGGACCAACATAGTATGATCCCACTTATATGAGGCATCTAAAATAGTCAAATTCATAGAAATAGAAAGTAAAATGGTGGTTGCCAGGGACTATAGGGAGTGGGAAAAGGGGAATTGTTGTACAATGAGTACAGCATTTAAGATAATGCCTGATAAGAAAGTTCTAGAGATCTGCTTCACAACATTGTAAATATACTTAACACTACTAAACTGTGTACTTAAAAATGGTCAATATGGTAAATTTAATGATATTTTTTACCACAGTTTTTTTAAAAAAAGCACAACAGAGAGCACTCATTTTGCTCTCTAATGACACAAGACATTACCAGTTTGTTTTACAAATGCTATTCTCCTGCCTATAATCACTCAATCAATAAATTCATTCATTCATTTAATAAGTACTTATCAAGCCTCCACTGAAGCCAGCCATTGTGCTATGGTTCTGGAAATATAGAATGAACAACACATAGTCTAGCCCCTGACTTCATCTGTTAGAGAAAACAGACACTTCAGCAATATGACACTTTCTAACAATTCACTTTCTAACAAGTGCTGGGCTTGGAATGGGTGTAGTTCTTTCTGAAGGAGTATTGAAAAATAAATATTTCTTAACTTGAAGTTTTAAAATGCCATTTCTTTGCTTAGATTGTTCTTTCTACTTTTCTCCTCATCCCCTCCAACTTTCATTCTACCTATTCAAATTCAACCCATCATTCAAGACCAGAACAAGTGTCACTCCCTTTCTGACCATTCATAGATTACTCCAGCCGATATTTCAGGGCTTACTTATAGGAATAGCTAGCTAAACAGAGATGTGGTAAGCATTGAGCTTGGTCCAGATTAAAAAGGAGTTGAAATTCGTGTTTGGTTAATTTTCAAGACCCATTGTAATGTGTTTTTTTTCTTTCTTGCTGCAGGCCTGAAATCTCATTCTGGTCCAAGGGTGTAGTCTAATGTTTCAACTCAGGTTTCTGCATCTCATTTGATCCTTCCCTGGTCATCTACCTTGGTATTTGAGTTGAGATCCTAGTTCTTGACTTAGTAGCTTTGGCCACTGACCTTGATTTTTATACCACTAATTCTATTTGACATTTCAATCTTGATTTTTATGTCCTCCTGGACTAAAATACTAAATCAGACTGACCTCACTATGTAACAGGATAAAAGGACTAAGATGCAGCCTTTATATCATATCAGTTTTTCCTCTTTTCTTTTCTCTCATAGTATATACTGCCCAAACATAGTACTTTTTCTATTTATGACATGTATGTAAGCCTTGGACCAATAACACTTATATTTTTTCTCCTCATCTCTAGCATCTAATACAGTATGATGCCATTGTATTCAATACAAAGTTAGACTTGGATTAAAAGAGAAATTACTGACCTCTTCACCATTTTTCTTTCTGCCCAAAGCATACTGTTTTGTTGCTTCAATAAATCGCACAGGGATATTATATACTCGCTTATTAAAAAATACAACTAATGTGTATGGCTGTTTGGAATCATGGCCAGAACTTTTCCGAATAAGAAATGATCCATCCTGTTTATTAAAAGAAAAACATAATTCTGGTTAGTATTACTTACATTTCTACAGGTTAGAAATCAGTTTATGAAAAATCATATATTACATTCAAAATATAGTTACTTAGTTATATGATTTTTATTATCAATAAGTTTGTTTTATTATTTTCCAAGAAAATATTTCAGTAAACTGTATACTTATAGACAACATAAACTTGTATTTTATAATTACGTATGTTTATATATACTTATCTCTATAAGTATAAAACATATACTTATAGAAAATCCTGAGTGAGATCAATGCACTTTTTGATGCACTAAATAAGGTATTATGTTTATAGGATTTAGAAATGCATGAGGGGACACGTTAAGATCAAACCTAGAGTGCACTCTTGAACTAGGAACCATGTCCACAAGTTGCCTATGAATTAAAAAAAAAAATCAAACAAATTTCAAAGTACTATAAGAAGAAGGTAGAAAAAGCTGCTCCTCCAGCCCTCACTTTGAAGCCAGACAACTCAGTTCCTCCCCGTATGTCCCTGGTGCCTCTCAAGCTGCTGCCCCAGTGCTGGAGCTCAAAACCAGTGAGTCCATCAGCAACATTATTCACAGTGGCCAAGACATGGAAACAACTGAAGTATCCTTTGATAGGTGATTCGATAAAAAACATGTGGTACATAAACACAATGGAATATTACTTGACCATAAGAAAAGATGAAATACTGCCATTTGTGACAACATGGATGGACCTTGAGATTATCATGCTAAGCAAAATAAAGAAAAAGTTGAGAAATTTTCAGCTGATGAAAATTCTCTCTTCCATAGCTTATATTGAAGTAGATAAAAAACTATAACACAACATTCCAAATTTAAATATTTTATAAAATATTCTAGAATCATATATTCAAAAATTATGAACAGAAAAGCAGAAAGAAGAAATGCAACAAAACTTGATCAAACTCAGGGAATAAAGTAAAGAGAAAGATAAACCTGTCTCAGAAATGAAGAAGAAATTACAAGATGCCCAAGGGACAACAGCCTGAAATAAAGATTTAATAAATATCCGAAGGAAGGTCTGTAATCTACCAAGACAGAGAGAGGGAGAGAAGGAGAGAGAGAGAGAGGGAGAGGGAGGGAGGGAGGGAGGGAGGAGGAGAGAGAGAGAGAAAGAGAGAGAGACATTTAATAAAATAATATGATAGAGCCAGAATGGTTGGAATGAAAATGAAAGGAAGACAAAAAAAGTCCAAAATACATGTAACTTTAGTCCTTAAAGAGGAAAAACAAAACAATGAAACAGAATTATTCTTTAAGACTATAATTTAAGAAAACATATTAGAAATAAGAGAAAACTTAAATCAATAAGAAATAAGAGAAAACAGGTTGAAAGGGCTTCATCTACCTGAAAAAAATTGACCTGGAAATAAACTCAGAGACATAGTCTGGTAAAACTATTAGACTTTTAAAAATATAAAGTCTGCAGAGTGTTCAGACTAAATATCAAATTACATATAAGGGCAAATAAATAAATAAATAAATAAATAAATAAATAACAGCATCATGTAGAACAAAACAATCCAGTGGCGCCACACTTTAAAAAAACTCAAGCGAAGGATTTTATATCCAGCCAAGATTTCCTCCAGGTTTCAGGCTATGAAAAGCAGTTTTGAATGTGCAAGAACTTCCAGAATAATGTAAACACTGTTCTTCTTGAGAATCTCCTAAAAACTGAGCTTCATCAAACAAAAAGAGATAATTGGGGAAGCCACCAAAGGGACTAATGGAAAGCACTTAACATATTTAATTGTTAGAGCTAGGACTAAAACGAGGTTGGCAAAAAACAGTATGTAATACATTCTGACGAAGTAGGGTACAAGTGAAAAAATGGGAGGAAAAAAAAGAGTGAAAGGGGAACGTGGCACTTTAATCTTAGATTGTCCAAACTGTCCCTAGTGTTCCTACATGATGGGGCTTGGATTCCTTAAAAATCTCTTTCCAGGTACTTTTTGCCATCTTGACCTCAATCTTTTAACCCATGCATTGATCCAACATAGCCTGCTATTTCAGACTCCTGGATGGATCTCATGTAGCACCAAACCTTTCAGAGATCTCCCGCTGGAGCTTTCTTCTTGTCCACTGTTTGGAGAGTAGTGGAGCCTGTGGATCCTTGTAGAGATTAAAGGGCAAGTAGAAATGAGACGGAGGAACAAAAACGGGATGCTTGAAAGAGGAGGAGATGGTAATTCCTCTTAAAAAAAAAGATCCCTGCATCTATAATTGTTGCAATGATTTAATTAGCATATTATCAGGATGACAACTGTGTCTATTATAGGCTGAGGGCAAAATATGAGATTTAGAAATGGGCAAACCTTATTTGATCTGTATAATGCCTCTTCGGCAGACTTTCGATCGCAGGCACCAGCGTACCACGGCTTACAATGAACGTCAGCTTCCTGTGAGACAGAAGGCATCATTAAGCATGAAGTAGTCCTTCACTGGCACTGTATCTTTTGTGCATTAAAAACAGAGTCCCGTTGTGCATTACCAAGACAGGCCTAACTATATGTGGACCAGTAATTTGAAAATGAGTTTTATGCTTCCTTTGATCAATCACAGGATTATATAATTGACTTTTTTTCTCATTTGGCCTTGGCTGCCAACCCTAGTAATTAAATATACGACCTAAATCCTGCTAGATTCCTGAACCATTTATTCCTTTCTCCTAAGTAAGTCATAATCTCCCTTTCCATTGTGATCTTATTGTTGTCACTTTGTGGAGTGCTTTATAATTTCCAAAATGTTTTTATAAATATTATCTTGTTTGATTTTTGTGACTACTTGGAACACAAGAAGGATAAATGCTATCATCCCTATTTTATATTTGAGAAAGCTTAAAGAGACTTGCCCAAGGGCACATGGAGTCCTTTCTCTTTTTATAAACTGTGCTGTTTTATGTGTTTTAATATCATATGCCTCCACAGGTCTATTCTGTGAAAATTATGTAGTTTTAATAGAATCTATGTGAGAGAAAGAACAATAAAAACAATACACTGCTAGCTTCAAAGAAACACAAATTATTATTTAGGGCATCTAGAATACAAATTGGAATAAATGGAGCAAGGTCTTAATAACTGAAAAAAAATTTTCTCTACCCATCAGCAAATCACAACTCATAAGCTGGCTTAAAATATATTCTGTTTCACTCCAAACTCTCGCTTTTAAGAAGACATACCCTTTCCTGCAGTTTACTGGTACAATAAGTGTTCATTTCATACCTGTTCTGACAAATTGGAATTAGATGAAAAGCTGGGTAACGGACCATCTACAGCAGGGCCTCCCCCTTCTGGAAATCCTGAAAGGGATTTGAAAAATCAATGGATCTTCTTTATATCTTAAGCAGTTACTATGCCTATACCTCAACACTTTGCTAGGGAACACACACACTGAAAAATCACACACAGCAAAAAATTCTTAAGAGCAGTGGTTCTCAAACCATGGTTTGAGAGTGCTGGGATCCCCAAGAGCCTTTCAGAGGGGTTGTGAGGTCTTTTCCAAATATATATCTCTGTGAAGCCCAATTTTCTTTATATACTTCAACCAGAAAAATGTATTGCAACAGGGGCCGGCCCAGTGGCTCAGGTGGTTAGAGCTCCATCCTCCTAACTCCGAAGGCTGCCGGTTCGATTCCCACATGGGCCAGTGGGCTCTCAACCACAAGGTTGCCAGTTCAACTCCTCAAGTCCCACAAGGGATGGTGGGCTTCGCCCCCTGCAACTAAGATTGAACACGGCACCTTGAGCTGAGCTGCTGCTGAGCTCCCGGATGGCTCAGTTGGTTGGAGCGCATCCTCTCAACCACAAGGTTGCTGGTTCGACTCCCGCAAGAGATGGTGGGCTGTGCCCCCTGCAACTAGCAACAGCAACTGGACCTGGAGCTGAGCTGTGCCCTCCACAACTAAGACTGAAAGGACAACAACTTGAAGCTGAAGGGCACCCTCCACAACTAAGATTGAAAGGACAACTTGACTTGGAAGAAAGGCCTGGATACACACTGTTCCCCAATAAAGTCCTGTTCCCCTTCCCCAATAAAAAAATCTTTTTAAAAAAATGTAAAAATGTATTGCAACAGATGGAATATAGAAGCAGATATGAGAATCCAGTTGTAGCTGTTACTCTGGGCATTAAAGAGATTTCAAAAATGTAAATGCCGTTCTTCCCACTAATTGTTTGGAAAATATAGTTATTTTTCATAAAAATATGTTAACATGTAATAAGTTTAATGTTTTTTAAATGGATTAATAAATATGTTTTAAATGTCTGTTTGAATTAACACATTAAATATCAATAGACAGAAACATTTAAACCAAAGTTCTTTGGGTCTGCAATGATTTTAAGAGTGTTAAAATGGTCCCAAGACCAAAGCATTTGAGAATTGCTGCCTTAAAGGTGTAAACTCAGTCTAAATGTGAAGACATGTGAAATAGAGAAAATACTTCACTGCATTCGTTCATTCACTCATTTATTCGTTCACTGATTCATTCATTGTGTGCCTCCCATGGATCAAGGCATTGGGGATCTGTAGCAGTGAACAAAACAGCAGAATGCCCTGCCCTCCTAGAGCTTAAATTTTAATGGAGTGAGCTAGGCAATAAAGACATAAGTAAATATATATGCAATATTAGAGTCCTAAACACTATAGAGAAAAATAAGCAGGGATGGGGGTTGGGGATAGGCTCGGACAAGTAGTATGTTTAAATAGGCTGGTCAGGGAAGGCCTTACTGAGGTGACACTTGAGTAAGACCTCCAAGTGGAGAGAGGAGGCATGAGGCCATCTCAGGAAGGAACGTTCCAGGTAGAGGAACAGTGAATGTAAGACCTGGCATATTTGAGGAACAGAGAGGGGGCCACTGTGCCTGGAGTGCCGTGAGGAAAGGAGAGAGAAACAAGGGATGAGGTCACACTGGAGGTAATGAAGGGGCCAGGTCTGTAGGACTTGGTGGACCGCTTGACATGACTTGAGCTGTAACAAGCGAGGTATGGGAAGCTTTGGGAGGGTTTTGGACAGAGTAGTAATGTGATCTGCCTGTCTTTTAACAAGATCACTCTGGCTACAGGGCTGCAAGGAGATAGACGGGGGCAAGAGTAGACAGAGGAGGCCAAATCAGTGTTCCTGCTTGCCCAGGCGGGAGATGATGGTAGCTTAGAACAAATGGCGTCAATGGGAGTAGTGAGTTGCTGGGTTCCGGATATGTTTTGAAGAAACAGTCGGAAGGTGTCTGAAGAAAGCAAATGAGGCAGTCAAGGGCGACTCTAAGGTTTTGACCAGAGCAACCAGAATTGTCCTTTATTAAAAGGGGAAGTCTGCAAGAGACATAGGTTTAGATGAACTAAATACTTCAAATGCAAGTGCCCTGGATGTTCCCAGACAGCATGACGTTCACAGTAACAGGAAGGAGCAGGGAGGGCAGCAGGGAGGGCGTGGCAGGCCCAGCAAGGCTGGGTCTGGAGGATGGGCGCGCTCTAAAGGTGCGGGGATGGGCCTCCCAGGTAGAAGCAGCAAAAGAAGGTGGGTAGTCAGGCTCTCCCAGGGCACACAGTGCAAAGTGGTAGGTGCTTTCTGCAGTTTGGGCAGCCAGGGGAGTTCAAAGCTGACTTTCTGAGCTATGAATATGTGCCAGGCCTTGTCTGTTTTCCACACTTTAGCTCACTTTGTCCTCACATCTGCCCTTTGTGGGAGGAGCTGCCCACAAGACCCCGTTTTACAGCCAGGCCTTCCCTGACCTCCTCACCTGAAACAGTCACTTCACTGCCTCCATTCCTCTCTGACCCCATCCTCTGCCACCTTGTTTTGTTTCTCTTTATAGCACTTTAGGATTTACTTGATATTATATGATTTATCTAGTTGTATATTTTTCCTGTCTGTCTGCTCCAGTAGAATATAAGTTCCACAAGGGCAAGGCTCTATTTGTTTTTTTCACTGCTGTTATTCCTCTTGTCTAGAACAGCACCTGGTACATGGCAGATGGTCAGTAAATATTAATTGCAAGAATGACTGGGTTGAAAAACAATACAAGGCATAATAAAGCTTTACATAGTGAAAAACAAAATTTCTATAGCCAAACCATCTTCACTGTGTTCAGAATTTTTTTTTTAATTGTAGTTATTATATATTTAATTTATCTAAGGTGAATGAAAAATCTAATTAAAACCTAAAAAATTTATTCAGTATAAAAGCACGTAATTTTTGTATATAACAATTTTTCTCTGTATATAAATTTGTTGAATCTTGATTATTTTGGAATATTTTCCAAACTACCAATGTAAGGTCAAGTTTGTTTTATTTTTTCATTTTTTCCTACATTAAGTAGAAAGCAAATCAAGGTTTGGGCAGTTACGTTCTGCAAGACTGATTTTTCTGATGCATATATTTTTAGGGTTATATTTGTCTTAGTAAAATTATCCAGATATTTGCCAAAGCTTTTCAGGGTACCTTTTGCAGATCTATTTTATAATCATTAAAATATATTTTAGATTTAATTTAAACAGCTATCATTTATTGGGGAACTTCTATAAACCACGCAGTATACCAGGTATTTACTGTATGTTGTTTTACTTAATATTATTTTGAAATAGTAAGTTCTATTGTTTTTGTAAAAAATGAAATAAAATATAACCAGTATGACTAGTAAAATATTCAATCAATACTAAAAAAAAAAAAAAAAGTAAAAATTATCTCAAATCTCTCTACTTTTCAAAACAACTTTATGAGAAATATTGTTGGCCCCATTTTACAGATGAAACAAGCTAGAGAGGACACTGAGCTCCTCCAGCTGGAAGGGGCAGTGTTGGGTTAGAACCCAAGCAGCTCAGCCATGAAGATCCATCCAGCCTTAACCACTACCGGATATTACCCTTCAGGACTTCATATTACTTACTTGGCAGAGGTACGGGTTTTTGATGGCCTTGCCTAAAAAAAAAAGAATTTCAGATGAGTTAAAAGGCGAAGCACAAGTTGAATAAGCTTGACTTTTTGTTTACAGTGAAGTCTCTCTGAATGTGCGCATCACAAAGGAAATCAACGTGACTAGCTGAGGAAACTTATCTAAAGATGGGAGAGGCACTTACACCTTCAAGATAAGAAAAATTGCTCCTTTTCCTTTGAAAAAGGAGGAGCCTTGACTAAGG
Organism: Rhinolophus sinicus; assembly: GCF_036562045.2. Classification (NCBI taxonomy): domain Eukaryota; kingdom Metazoa; phylum Chordata; class Mammalia; order Chiroptera; family Rhinolophidae; genus Rhinolophus; species Rhinolophus sinicus. Next base: position 26,934,898 of record NC_133757.1, on the reverse strand, counting down.
TGTTACATTTTGGTTAAATCCAATAGTTAACCCAAATATTAGGTCTTTGAGATTCTAAGCAGCTCTTTTAAAGTTGTTACCTCTTAAAAATGTAACACCTTTTAAAATTTAATTACAAAGCAATGAGATCAGATCTTTACCCAGCACAACCAGCCAATGTCACTGTGCAGTGTAACAAGGCACGCGTCAATGCCTGCAGCAACAGGAGGAAACTTAGTTTTAGAGGAAAGGATTCTTACTTCTGGGCAGGAGGTAACACTGGTGACTGCACACTTTCTTGTCTGTGACTAGACCCTCGGTGGCGCTCAGCAGGTATAGGTTTTTCTGCATTAAGAAAATTCTCATATTAGGATTAGAATGAAATGTCTGTCCCCAGGCCAAAACCCAGCAACATCAACTGAGAAGCCCTGGATTTGGTCCAGGTGTCTTTCCATGATGGTATCTTTCACCAGCATGTCATCTGTTTGCGCATCTGTCCGTGGGGTGATGTGTTTGTGCTATTAGGACCAGGACTCCCACCCACAGTGTTATAGGTACGTCTTTCCACCTCTGCCTTCATCCCTTTGCAATGTACATGGGGACTGAAGCTGTGGGATCCGGGCGTTTAAGTGTATGAGTGCAGGTGGGAGACAGAAGATGAGCAAGTTTTAGCCCTACCCCGCCCCCCTTCCTATGTGGCTTCTATACAGGTGTTACCTCACCCTGGGTGTGTCTTCATTAGTCATAAGATGTGGTATCAGTCATTCCTTACTGATAGGTGGTAAAATACGAAATTTGGTGAATGATTTACTCTTTTTCAAAGCTTAATTGAGCACATTTAAGGTTATCTCTATAACAATCTCCCTTGCCCGGTGTTTTCCTGAGGGAGAGGGGAAGTGGAGGAGTTATAACTAATAGTACACAGGGAAATGGGCGTAACCTGAAATGTAAGAAATTTATGTTGAAATCCATAGTAAATTGATTGCTGAACCGTTAATAGGTGTGATTATAAATTATTTTAGTGCTTTATTCTCCCTCAAATTTGGTTTAGGTTTAGTTAAACTGTGGGTATGCCCATGCTATGCATGGGATGAAGGTTGAGAATTATTGATATCCTGTTACAGGAACCCAAAAGGAATAAAAGTGTAGTAATAAGAACTCAAAGATTCAAATAAACGGTAAGATAGACTTCAGGGATTTTTGTGGTGCACCAAAATTCGGAAACTTTGAGCCTCTGAAGATCATGTTTCAAGTTTGTGGCAAGTTACTTTGAGCTGCCATGTGTGATGTTTGATTCACAACTTTACAACGTGGTAGTTTCAGAAGGAGAAACAGTGAACACATTAGGTCCCCACAGCCAATGAGCTTTGACCACACCTGTTTGGCCCCGCCCTCCTGGAGGCTTCCTTCCTAGGCGAGAAGGGGTGAAGGGGTTGCTCTCCACTTTGGATTTGGATGGTCATTGCCTCTGCTCTTGAAATAAGTCACAAAGGAGATGACATGCCAAGCTCCAACACTGGGAGCCCTTTGGGAAAGAGGACACCTGAGCCAGTTGGAACATGTCATGACCCGCTTCTCTGCTGGTTTTCGGAGGCTCCTAAAGCCATGAAATCTGTATAGGGTTGTACTTACTTCCTGCAGAGGCCCACCCTATGGCTGCACTATAACTCCAAGTTCCCTGCTCAACAGGCATGGGAGACTGTAAGGAATGGAAGGACAGCAAGGTAAAAGCATCAAAGGAAACGCAGATGAAAGCAAGACAGAAAGGAAGTGATACTCAGAAATAGCCTGGTGGGGAAAAGATGCGGGAACCGATGTAAAAACCTATTGAAGCAATTAATTATTGGAGCAATTAAAGCAGACAGGTGAGTTGTAATGGACATTCAGAAAATGTCCACCGTCCATTGCCAGAGAAACCAGAACACTTCATGTATATCTGCCCCTATTAACTCAGGAAATGGTGAGAAGAACACTCACTAAGCTTTTAACATGAAATACCTTCAAGTGTGGAATCAGATGGGTGCAGAAATTTAACTTCAATATAGTATTTTAAGTGTTGAGATTATGCATCATTCTTCTTTCTGTCCCCCCCCCAGTATTTTTCAAATACAAATATTTTTTTTAATGGGGAAGCTCTAATAAACATATATGTAAGGCTTTAGGGTTATGATAAAACAAAGGAAGGGAAGCATTTGAAGATGTACAAAGACAGACATTTGAACTCTGAAAACATTGTTTTGAAAACTTAGCAAAAGAACTGGTTCAAATACACAGATTTTTTAAAGTGTCATTACCTGAACTAAACTATTAGTTCTAAGATATATGAATGGCTCTGCATCAGTCTTCGCGCCAATGTAAGGCCGTGGCACTGTTTCTGGCAGGGCATAGCTCTCTGCAAACAGACAGGTTTTTGGCAGGGAGACTGGAACCTACCCCAGGTGCTGCTCAGCGAGCTCAGGGCCTGACCAGCTTTGCTACTCTCCACTCATTGCAAAGGGAAGGCCACTTAGTTTAGAAAATTGACTTTCATACTTACAATTACCTTACAAACAATGAAAGAATTTAGAAAGACATTTATATACAAGTCCTTAATAAAAATACCTTTTAGAGGACGTGCTCAACCTTTAAAATAATACAGATTTACCTTCACATACACTTGAGGCGTTCTGTTGAGAGGCAGATGGAGTCTATTTAAAAAAAGGCAAGGATATTCAATACAGTTGAATGTGGACATAAAAGGCAAAGCAATATTATTAAAATAAATATTTGGGGAGAACATGTCTTTCATGCATAGCTATTCTATCACACGAACAATGAAAACCATGCAGTCCCCACTCCAGCTTTTTGCATTCAGTGACAGCCAACTGGAAGTGTCACTTGGTTTGAAGGAACAGTGTCGTGGTGGTTTGGGGACCTTGCTGCTCTGGCAGTAGGGCCGATGGCTACCATGAGCCCCAGCAGATCCTGGCAGTAGCGCTTGCACAGTGGGCATCTGGCACCTGACTTTGGTCTCAGGGCGCCACTCTCTCAGTGTTTGCTGGGTGATTGTAAATGTCAGGCTACAGAGTAGGTACCAGGTCAAGGAGGGCTTCCCGGAATGGTGGGCTGGTCCAGGTTCCCTTCATTCTGGCCAGAGTCTGAGTTTAATCAGGCCTGTGTATGCATGATATGTAATTGTCAGCCGTTAGTTCCCCAGCCAGAGGATTGGGAAGTAGACATAGCGACTCCCCATGGGGAAGACAGATGTCATGGGAGGCAGAGAGCCTGGCCGCTGCCTCTGATCTACTTCTGACATTCCGTGGAGCACCAGGGTCAAATGCAGATGAACTCCTCCCGGGAAGCACCTTCCCAGGCTAGCTGAGGATTCCGAGGTTCTCTTGGACTGCCCAGGCAGCAGCTTGAGCTGCCAAGATTGCTGTGTTCACCGTAGCTGGAAGCATTGTCAGCTTTAAAGAAATGGGTAAGGATAAACACTGTGGGAAATATGAAGCATATTTAAATGCAGAATTAACTTACTGTCTTCAGTGATGTAGCTGGCTTTTTCCTGGGGGATGAAAAAAGATGAGCTTTTGTTAAAACACCAAAAAGGTAAAGCAGAGCTGTCTACTTACTTTACTCTCAAATTTAAACTGGAATCATGGAAGTGATACGTGTGTGTAGGAAGACTCTCCATGAAGGGCACAAAGAGATGGAAGCAGGAGTTAGTCGTGATCCCCAAACCTCGGATAGGGTCCACTGACAGATGGCAAAGGGGTTAGTTAGGGGTAAATGGGCACCAGTTGCCAGGGAGTTGGCATAACTGAGCTCTCATTCCAGTTCTGCTGCTAATTCGTCTGTCACCTCCAGCCTCTTTGGGCTGTTCGACTAGTTGGAGCTTTAGTTTCCTCAACTGTAAAATGAGAACCAGAATCAGTGTTTTTAAAGGTTGCAATTGACACCTCCTCATGACGACTTCTGCCCTGCCTCTAGGTGACTGTTCCCTGCCAGATACCTGCCTAGGATTTCATTCCGAACAGAGAAATCCGAGATTAACACAAGTTAGAAAACCACTGTGATTTGTGGTCCCAAAGGTGCTTGCCTAAGCTAACATTCTGATTTTGTTTTTTCAATTTCCAGTAGAGATTGGAATCTAATATTGCTAAGGTTTAATGCTTCTTTTCTGGGTTTATTTTAAATACCGTCTATCTGTCTCTTTATTGCTTTGCTTTTGACTGAGAGCTGGAAGTGTAGGGGAAGAATACTAACAATTCCCAAGTGCTTGTAAGATGCTTGGCACTGGGTTAGGCTCTTCACGTGTTTTTTAAACATCACAGTAACCTTTTAAAATGGATATTATCACATGTTAGAGATTAGTACACTGAGGCTCAAAGAGACTCAGTCACTTGCCCAAGGTGACAAAGCTGAGCCAAGAGAGAAGAAGTGTGCAGTGCTTTGGTTAAAACCCCCTGATATTAAGAATTTCTTTGCTTTACACCAAGGCAGAACTAAGATTATAACCATGCAGGCAAGCTGAGACCCATTTATTTAAATGTGCTTTTGCAGTAACCCATTGAGTCAATATAAAATTGTGGGGTCACTGTAATATTAGCACATTACAATCCTCACCTGACAGTTTACAAAAAGCCCCTTTAAGCTCCATATGAAAGAGTGATTCTCTCATCTCACTTTTGGAAGGAACCTCGGCAGTGTTACTTTGATTAAACACTCCAGGGTAGGCTGTGTGAAGTACACATTTGTTCAGAGAGAAAGCATTAACTGCTTGAAAGAGAAAACAAGGAGTAGAAACTAATGGTAACACTTGCTAGCGGAACTCAAAATTATTCAGGTGCTGAAACTACTGTCTTGTGGAACATTGCAGGTCAGTGGACTTGAGGTAGCTACAAGTGTCTCGGAGGAAAGACTACTAGCTTTCGATTTCCGCAGAGGCACCCCTAGTCCACCTTGAAGCATGCCATGAGGGTGGAGAAGAACAGCGCAGTAGGGTTTCATTTCCACAATCCTCAAGAACACACCTATTGTGCTGTGGGCTGTATCTGAGCTGGGACAGGTGTGCCCTTCTGGATGGAAACAGCAGAAAAGCATCCTCCTCCCCCCACAGACAGGACTCCTTTGTGGATTCCAGGTAGGTCCTGCTCACAGCAGTGGTGGAGACCATCTACTCAAATCTCAGAGCTGCTTCTCTGCAACAGGTACTCACCCGGCCCTGGGCAGCGGGGACGGCACAGCAGGTAAAGATGACTTAGAGTCCCAGGCCCCACTGTTTCGACCTGCACAAACATATACCACAGGTCAGCCTCCAAGTCCTGCTCTGGGGCTGATGGTCCCAGTGAGGCAGGCCTTTTTGGCAGGCTCAGAAACACATGCACATTTTTTATTATTTTCAATTAAGCATATATAGGTGGTTACTTTCAAACTATTGGGGAAAACCTGCAGGCAAAGGTGATGAAACATTTAAAAACAAAATGTCTGTTTATCAGCTGAGAGCTAGGGTGTGAGTTAGGGATTCCATCTGAACATTTCTAAGTGTCCTTCTCCTTTACCTCATGGGACAAGCCCAGAGCCCCTGATTCTGTGGGCTCAGTGAGAGCCCCACAAGGGTCCCTGTAAGAGGGAGCCCAGAGCTCAGAGTGGCACATATGTGCACACCAGAGGTGCCCAGAGATGGAGGCTAGACTCACCACTCCCGATACACACCTGTAGACATTTCTCATTCATAACCACACTTCAACACCATACCTACACCTAATTTCACATTCGGAGGGTACTCATTCATTCATCCCTGAGTTCTCAGGGCCTTTGCCCATTGCACAGACAGACAAATTGAGACAAGTGGCAAGCTACCGCCCAGATCTCATCTTCTGGAGTCAGAGAAGGAACCCAAAGGGCCTTGTCCACTGCACCCAATTTCCCCTCCCCCTACCTGAAGATAGAAGCCAGGCAATCATCATGAGAGAGAAAGATGAGAGACAGGCAGAGCTTCACTGGGATACAGAGCAGGCCTGGGGGGGGGAGCGGGGGAGGCCAGAATCTAAGCCAGCTCCCCTCAACATATGCTGGCTGCTTCCTCTGAGGCTGATGCTCTCCTGCCTGGACGTTACTGCTCAGTGAGACAAAGCCTAGTCATTGAATTCAATGGAATGGAATAGTTTATTAAGAACCTACTACATTTATAAGTCCACAATTTCTAATATACTTAAGGGCGATACTCTGTAAATATAAGTTGGACCTGCCCTCAGTATATATTATGTTAGTTTGTGAGATAAAGCACACACAGGTAAACATTGAAGTAATAATCAATTACCAAGAATTACTGAGAACCCGGTATGCGTAAAGCACATGAAGGCATTATGTTAGGGGTTGTGGAAGAGGTGAAGAAGTAGAGACAGGCCTCTGCCCTCTCCGAATTAATAACAGGAGAAGACATGTATCCTATGCCACTTCATCTGACAGGACCACCTATTGCAAACACAGAAAAGAAAAGAAGGCCTCAAAAGGTATTAAAAATAGAGATCTGAAAGTTCACTGTCGTGCACTTGACTAGAGAGAGGCCTTCAGACTGTCCCTCCGAGCCCGTCTGCTCTGTTTCTACACACAGTTCTCACGCAGGGCTAGTTTCTGTAAGCACTCGTGAAAGAGGCAGCGGCACAGGTGGGTAGCACTGACTCCATGTGCAGCCTTCCCCAGCACCCCAGAAAGGAACTCCTACTTCCCATGGAACTCCTACTTCCTGTCACCTGACCTAGATGTGATTTTAGAGACTACATTTGGAATTTGTCGCGTGTGTTGTGACAGGAAACTGAAATGTCATCTGAATCTGTAGTATGACTCTCACTCTATTTCGTTAGCTATTGTACCAAATTGATACTGTTCTTCAAATTCTTAATACTTGAGATTGACCTTTAAAATACACTTGGCTACTCATAGATTTTGATGGAAGATTTCAGGGAAGGGGAAAAAAAAAACCTTGTCTGAAAAATAAGGAAGTAGAAAGAGGGTCTCAGTCAGAATTTCCTCCCAGGGGTTTTCCTTTTTCTTAAATGCCAAGGGCTGGACTGGCCTGCGTTCATTATCATTGTCACATCTACTGCCTGGCTTTTCTGCAAAGCTTCCCTTTCCTTCGTATCTCCAAACAATCTGCCAACGTCTTCCTTCCCCTGCCCTCCTTATAAATAACTTCTGCCATCAGATCAGAGGGCATGCCTGTTCTCTGGTGGTGGGGCAGAGTAAGCGCTGGTGGAAAACCTATAGTCTTGCATCAGGAAGACAGCATTCTAGTTATTTCTCTGCCAGTAAACTGGCTGTCTGACCTCTTACAAGCCACCGTGCCTCAGTTCCCTCCTCTGTGAAATGGGGACACCACTACCTATCGTAACTTTAAAAATGGAAAGAATTAGACAAATGTAAAGTAATCGTGCTGGAAAGGGATTAAAAGCATTGGAGGTTCAAAAACATGCTAAGTGAAAGGAGCCAGATGGAAAAGACTTCATACTGTATGACACCATGTATATGAAATGTTCAGAAAAGGCTAATCTATAGCAACGGAATGCAGATAGGTGGTTGCCTGGGTCTGGGCGTGGGAACAGCACTGACCATAAATCGACATAAGGGATCTTTTGGAGTTGGGGTGGGCAAGGAAATTTTCTAAAACTGGATTGCAGTGATGTTTACCAAACTCTGTAAATATAATGATGTACAAAGATCATTGAATTGTACATGCATCATGAGTGAGAAATTATGGCTCATAAAGGATCTCAGTAAATATGGTTATGGCTGTTTTTGTTTTACAACTTGTTACCAACTGCGGCAGTATCTCGAGGTGCTCAGCACTGTGTCAGGTACTTTAAATGTGTCTCTCTAGGCCTCACCTAACGTCAGTGGAGCAAACGGAGGAGGCTCAGAGAAGTTAAGTGGTGGGGCCGGGCTTGAAAACTAAGGCCATTTGCTTCTGAGGCTCAGACGGCACTTTCCTCCGCAGCCAACACCTCAGACTGTTACATTGGGGCGTGATTTGGCATGTCAGCTTCACTTGCTGCTTCTCCCTTATGTGGGGAAAGATAGTGAAACAGAGGGGTGCTTTTGTGGATGCTCACGGGAGGATGGAGCGTGACTTCTATTTCACAAGCCAGTCACCCCGTCTGCTGCTCTGGGCATGAACTGAGACCTAGAGCCATGGCTGGGTAGGACAACCTGGTCCCCTCCTCACTGCCAGATCCTGGTGTTCTGGCAAAGTCGGGTTCTTGGTCGGAGTACTCCAAGGGAGACATTGGGAATGCGATAGAGGAAGATGTGTCCAAAAGCATAATAATAAAAGAGAAAAGGCAGTTTCGTTTCAATTGTATCGAGCAAAAAAATTATACTAATGTTGGATGTAACAGTGCAGACCTTACCAAAGTTTCTCAACTAGGATGACAATTTACCCTTAGTGTTTCCTTCTGCTGCATATTATTTTATGCACCATCCTCTTTTCAGTTTTACATACAAGGTTGCTAAGTTTCCTTATTCTTAACAATCGCTAAATTCTAAGCCCTTGGGATTTATCAGTCTTTTAGTTTGTTTAGACCAGTGGTTCTTAACTGGGAATGATTTTGCCCAGTGGTTCTTATCTGGAGACATCTTTGCTTATTACCACTGGGGAAGGGGGGCTATTGGTGCTCTAGTGGCCCGAGGCCAGGGGTGCTGCTAAACATTGGACAATGCACAGCACAGCCCCCAGAAAAAAGAATTCCCTAGCCCCAAATACCAGTAGTGCTGAAGTTGAAAAACCCTGATTTAAAGTAAAACTTTGTATGAAAAGGAAGAAACACAATTGTTCCCTGAGATGTGCACAGGATGCCGGATGCCCTGCCAGGCTGTTCGTGAATCTGGGCAGGTTAAACTAGGGATTCTGAATAACAACAATAATAAATAACAGAGCTATCATTTTGTGAGTGTGATTCAAGTGTATTTACTCATTTAATTCTCACAATACCCCTAGGCATAGGTGCCCTTTCCCCCTCCATTTTTCAGAGGAGGAAACTTAAGAAATGGAGAGATGACTTAGCTTGTTAGAAATCCAGCACCTGGCACCTATCAGACCTGAACCCTCTGGCTTTGGCGTCTGTGCTAAGTCCTGCTACAGGGCTTCTCAGTCTGGAACATAAAGGAGACGGAGCGCCTGCCACGGCACCTGATCCTTGGCAAGCACCTGATTAGCTATCAAAGAGCCAAAGCAACATTAACCAGAGGCAAGTGACGTGGTGTGGTACTTTGACAGAAACAGCCACCTGAAACCTTAGCACTTTCAAGATGCCTGTCTGGGCACCATCTGAAGTTTTGAAGGTTAACAATAGATGGTTATTCAAAGACAACCAAAGGCAAGTAGTCTAATCATTGAAATGATCTCACTTCCTGCCTCCCCCTGTACTTCCTCCTGTCTGCATCCAACAATCATATAATCAGGACATTACTTTCTTGATCAGGTTCGGTTTCTTCATCTGATGCCTCTGTAATAAACATGTAACTGTACTCAATTAATAGAAAATGAATGAATAATAAATACAACGGGCTGATGCCTTCATGATGGTACCACGTGATTCTTTAAATGCAGCCAGTGCTGGGGCCTCAGTCACTCTCTCAACCAACTGACCCATCCACCATCTCAGTACCTACTCTGGGTCAGGTCCTGCCTAGGCCATGGATACACAGCTGTGAGCAAGACATGGCGCTGAGAGTCTTACAAGAGAGGCAAAACTCAGGAGGGACCTGGGGACACAGGAGGAGTGCAGGGGGCTATGGGAGTGCACTCCAAGGGGATCTAGCCCATGTAGGGTCGGGAAAGGCCTTCTGAATAAGCGACATTTAAGGCAATGTCTTCAAGGAGCTTGCAATGTAGCTAGAAAGATTAAAGTGAGGTACCAAGTAATCAGGGAGCAGGTAGGGGCAAAGTGTAAGTAGGATGAGATTTATAGCAAAGGAAAGCTCTCTCAGGTTGCAGAAACCATAGGAGGCTTCCTGGAGCAGGAGACCTCAATCTGGGCCTTGAAGAATGGGTAGAATTTGGTGTCATAAAAGTGACAACAAAATGACCAAAAGGTAGGACCCATGAAATATAGAATTATTGGAGTATTGGGTATGTTCTAGGCAGAAGTCCTTGTTAGGTAAGAAGAGCATTTTAAGATGCAAACACCAGAGATTATTAAACTATTCTTCTAAAGGAGGGGTTTTAGACCTTCATTTATCTGTTTCAATGAAAGATTTTCTGTTCCGGTAGTAATAGCCCTTCTTTCTGAGTTATGAGTCAGGACTCTCCATTTCAGCTGGGACCAAAGCAACCCTGACGTATTAGGTTGGTGTACAGACATTTGTTCCCAGAAATTAAGATGAGCTGTATAAGATGGCTCTGACCCTCTACTCCTGAAACATAAAGAGCCTGTGGGTTCCAAGGGAGAGGATAAATAAGACCAGAACTTGTGAAGACAGTCAACAATTACACAAGAAATGAGTTTACGAAAAGATAAAAACAAAACAAAATTCTTTCATATTCTCCCAGGGATCCTTTCTCTGGAAGCAGAGCTCAGTCTCCCAATCTGTTGTGTTCAGACTTCCCCTCTGGGAGAAAGAAAGACTGACTGAGGGAGCTGGATGGAGGGGAGGGAGGAAGGAGTGAAGGCCGGAAGGAGCCTCCTGTACCTCTTTGTGCTGTAACAGGGTGGGAGTGAGGGTACCCCTCTGCATTGTGGTCCTCAGTTTTAGGGTTGACAAACCCTACCGGAGACAACTAGGAACCACTGGGAGTTCATGGTTTGGGTAGCGGTGACATGGTAAACACTAGCTTTGTAATGGGATGAAACTGGCAACATCTGAAGGCCTTCCGAAGTTCGGCCTAGTGACTGAAGAGAGCGCCTAGAAGCAGGGGTGTGGCTAGTGGACTGTCACCGACAGAAGGTGTAAAGTGATAAAGTAAAGAAAGCCTAGACTAGGGTGGTGGCAATTAAAATAAAAGACCAAATTCAGGAAAAAGAAATAGCAGACTTGGAAAGAAAACAGGTGCTGAGACATGTAGACTGAGGCTGACATGCAAAGAGGAACAGGGATGCCTAAAGGGTAGGGAGGCGATGGAAGCATTGTGCTTGAGACAATGGGAACGTGGAGGCATTCAGAAGGAACTTCAGGTCAGGGTTGGACACTAGACAGTTACCAGCTTAGACAGAAGTGAAGCCAGAAGAATGGATGAACCCTAAGGAGTGAAAAATAATACTCTTCACCAAGCACCTACCGTATGCCAGACACTGCATTAAGAGTTTCCCATTCACAGTTTCAGTATGCTCCTGTCACAGTGCATTATCCCCATTTGCAGATGGGAAAACCTGATGCTTGGAAAGGTGAACCACAGGGCCAAAGGGGTACAGCTGGTAACTGAGGGCACTGGGTTTCCAACCCAGTTCTGTCTGGCTCAAAATCCAAGCTCTCAACCACTACACACGATTCTGAAAGAAGAGCAAAGGGCTGAGAGCTGAAGGATGCAGACATCCTCAGTCAGGGAGAAGACAAGGAGAAGAAGCCAGCAAAGTGCCCAGTGAGGTAGGATGAAAACTAGGATTTGTGTAATAGAGGTCCAGGGGCATGGGGGGCAGGGTCCTTTTAACACTCATGCCACCAGACAGTGAATGAGGTTGAGAATAAGATTTACCATTTATTAAGAAATTTGAAAATACAGGTGACTAATATTTGATCTCAGTTGTTTATCTTATTTGGAATAGATTGAAAACCAACCCCCCAAATGTCATCATTTCACAATTTAAAAAAGCCCACTAAAATCATGCATATACTTTACCTGAAGCTGTCACTGGAGGAGGGGCTGGCTTGGAGTAGTTGTTTGGCTTGGTTGATCTGTTTACCAGGGGAGCTTAAACACACAAATATATACATAATGTTATGGATACAGTCTACTGAAGGAGATTCACACTTATGAGAAAATGCATTGTGGAAACGGCAGTTCAGACCAGAGAATTTGCAAAGAATGGGAAACATACTCATTAAGCCCATAAGCTGTTAAAAGAAGCCTTCTCAGAAGAAACACCTTTAGAATGAATATATTAATGATAAAAGAAATAACCAAATTATTTTATGATAGGGATTTTGTTGAAGTGTATAGTGGCTTGGAATTTCATTTGCCAAACTGGAGGTCTTGGAGATGAAAGAGGTTTGTTTGTTTGTTTGTTTAATCAGGAGAAGTATATTGAATCTAACCGTGGAGGTGCCAAATTAATAGCCGGACCTCCTCTGCCACATGCTACACATAGGGTTTCTTTTGGAATTCGAGGGGTTTTTTTGGGTGGGGATGTTTAATGTGTATTTGTTGTTTCATGGTGATGGGTGGCTCAGGAATTCAGGTGGGTCTTGAAACTGTTGGTGACATTTAGGGACTGTAGGAAAGGGTTGTGACAGAATGGCAGAGGAAAATCTGACTACTGCTACGTCAGAGTCAAGTTTATTAGATGAGTAATGTTACTTGAAGAGGCATCACTTACACAGGATTGTATTCTTCACAGTGACTATATCCAGAGGAGACAGGCACTGTTCCCCTGAGGGGATGTGGCACTGGCTTTTTAATGTAATTTGTAATTGCATTTGTTATTCTGTGACGGTTTTAACAACAACATATTTCTCATGGGCCTGAATAGCACTAAATTTAAAGGATCAGAACACAGAGCACATTTCACTCTTTCATCTTTGCCGTCCTCTGCAGACATTGTTCCTGGTGCCATATTTGTAAGGCCCACATGGTGGCTTGCGACTTTGTGAGTTGTATGAGAAAGCCATTCTAAGTGAGGACAGCTAATGATAAGCACCGAGGTGCTTTCATAATTAAATAGGACTATTAATTAAGGAAGAAGGTAAAGGCTTCTTTAACACAGACATGGGCTAGGAGACTCACTGGGGCCTCTGGTCAACCTGCCCAAGAAGCCGGATGCTGTGGCCACGAGGAAAGAGGCCTGGGCACCATCATTTCTGAGCCCCAAGGTGCTTGCTCCCAAGCAGTCCTGTACAACCCCACCAACTGCTACAAGTATGCAGGTGCTTATAACTACAAGTGCTTGCCTTTTTCAGATGGGAATGAACTGCCTTCTGTGGGATGAATGTAGTTTTCATCTTCATCTTCCACAGGGACCACGTAATCAGCCTAAACGAAATGCAGATACGAATGAAAAGACCGCGGTACAGTCATAGTTTACTATATGGGGAGGGATGATTTTTAAAATATCTTTATTGAGATATAATTCATATATCATTAATTTCCCCTAATGTGAAGTGTATAATTTGGTGGGTTTTTGTATAATCACAGAGTGTGCAACCATTACCGCAATCTAATTTTACAACATTTTCATCACCCCAAAAGGAACCCTGTGCCCATTAGTCACTCCCCATTCACCCCTTCCCCTGACCTGGTCAACCACTATTCTACTCTCTGCCTTTAACATTTGCCCATTCTGGACATTGTGGATAAATGGAACCCTACAGGATGTAGTCTTTTGTGACTTCTTTCACTCAGCATAATAATTTCAAGGTTCAGCCGTATTGTAATATGTATCACTACTTCCTTTCCTTGTTAAATAATATTCCATTGTGTGGCTATACCACATTTTGTTGATCTGTTCATCAGGTGATGGACATTTGAGTCGTTTTCACTTTTTGACTATCACGAATAGTGTTGCCATGAACATTCATGTACCAGTTTTTTACAGTTTTTTATAGCTTCCTCTTGGGAATATGCCTAGTGGTAGAATTGCTGGGTCGTATCATAGCTCTATGTTTAACAGTTTGAAGAGCTGCCAACTGTTTCCCAAAGTGACTGTACCATTCTTCATTCCCACCAGCAATGCCTGAGGGTTCCAATTTCTCCATATACTCACCAATACTTGATATTGTCTATCTTTTTGATTAACTTTTCTAAAGGGTGCGAAGTGGTACCTAATTATGGTGTGTTTTTTAAAGTTTATTGGGGCGACAATTGTTAGTAAAATTACATAGATTTCAGGTGTACAATTCTGTATTACATCATCTATAAATCCCATTGTTTGTTCACCACCCAGAGTCAGTTCTCCTTCCATAATTATGGTTTTGATATGCATTTCCCTGATCGTTAAAGATGTTGAGGGTCTTTTCATGTGCTTATTGGTCATTTGTGTATCTTCTTTAGAGAAAAGACTGTTCAACTCCTTTGCCCCTTTTTAATTGGGTTAATTGTCTTTTTATTATTGAGTTATATGAGTTCTTTAAATGTTCTAAATATGTCTTGCCACATACATCATTTGAAAAAATTTTTCCTCATTCTATAGGTTGTCTTTTTATTTTCTTGGCGGTGTTATTTACAGCAGAAAATTTTTAAATTTTGAAGTCCATTTTATCTATTTTTCTTTTGTTGTTTGTGCTTTTGATGTTGTATCTAAGAAACCACTGCCTAACCTAAGGTGATAGAGATTTATACCTGTGTTTTCTTCTAAGAGTTTTATAGTTTTAGCTTTTACATTTAGGTCTATGATCCATTTTTAGTTAATTTTTGCCTATGGTGTGAGAAAGGGGTCCACTTTCATTCTTTACAGTTATCCTAGCACAATTTGTTTAAAAAACTATTCCTTCCCCATTGATTGTCTTGGCATCTTTGTCAATAATAATTGACCATAAAAATAGAGAGGGAGTGATTTTATATTGATATGAGGGAAATGAGTTAATCAGATCTCAAAAGGGGTTTTACAACCTGCCTTGGTGAGTAGCCAAGATGGGTACTGGGAGAAACAGAAAACAAACAATTATTGAGCACTTATTGCCAGGTGTTCATCTGAGTACTTTTTACGTGTTATCTCACTTAATCCTTATAACAACTCAGTAAGCTAGATACTACTATCAGCTCCCCCTATAGACGAGGGGTCTCCTTCACATGCCCGACCGTACCCCTCTGTATCTTAGAGGAGTACCTTGGAGGAACAGAGAGAAAAGAAGGTGGAGGAGAGGAAGTGATGTGGGACAGGGCAGAGAAGCAAAGGAGAATAAAGATAGGGAACTATCTTATAGAGGAAAGAGAAGATTCACAGGAAACTAAGGGAAGAGAGAGGAGGGATAATAAGAGGGGCACAGATCCAGTACTGATTTTATACCATACGTCTCTAGTGAATGAAAATGTTTACAATAAAGTCATATACGCCATTTTTAGAGAGAGAAAAAACACCCCGTCAGCACAACATTAGAGAGTTAGCGTGGGGCAGGGGTGGTCAGTGCCGGCTGGATAGCGGCGGTGGAGGACGGGAGATGTGCGTGAGTCCAGACAGTCCTGGCGCCTCCCCCCTCCCCTGCAGCCTTCCTTCCAGGTGGTTTGGAAAGCCTTCCAGACAGATGTACTTTACCTCATCCTCAAGATCTTTGGGTTTGGGTGGCACTTGAGGCTTCGGCAGAGAAGTCAGGGCCGGCAGCGTGGAGGCCAGTCTCGCTTTAGCTGAAGGCCAGCTCGGCTTACTGGGCAAGGTCTTGGTGAGGGGCGGAGACTGCCTCTGGCTGGATCGATTGTCTTGAAAGGAACAACAAAGAATAAGATGAAAGGGGCTCTGGATCATTCCCTCCATAGAAAATATGAAACCTCTGGCATCTCTTTAGCCACAAATGATTAGTGGGGAAGTCCTTAAAAGAGTAAAATGACATGTTAGGCAAAAAATTTCAAGTACCTGTTGACTTATAACAACCAAAAGAATGTCCTCCTCTGAAATCTATGTAATTTTACTAACAATTGTCACCCCAATAAATTTAATAAAATAAAATAAAAAACAAAACAAAACTTTAACACTGAAAAAAAAAAAAAAAAAAGAATGTCTTCCTCAAAAACATCCTCCCTGGGGAGAGGTGGAGACCCATGAACTCAGGAGAGCTGACAGCCCAGGACTCTACCAAACAGTGTGGATGATGACCTTGGCAGTGTGGGGGTCTAAGGGGGTGCTCCTCCATGGTTCACTTGCTCTATGAACCCTTAAGGGCAATAATTCTCAATCCCACTTGCACATAAAAACCACCTGGGAGCTTTAAAAAATGCCAAGGCCCAGGCCCCCTCCCAGACATAACTGGTTTGAACTTGTAGGGAGGGACCTGGCATTATGGATTTTAAAAGGTCCCCAAGTTATTCTCCAGTGCATTCAGGGTTGCCACTACTCATCTGAGTGAAACTACACATTCTCCCCCTTCACCATTTCCCTCAAATCAGGGAGCTTCCTCAAAAGCTACAGGGAAGGAGTCCAGGCTCTGAAGCCAAGGGGACCTCAGTTGGGTCCCCAGATCTGCCACCCATTGGCTGTGTTCTTTCGGGCTAGTTATTCGTTGCTCAACCTCTCTGGGACTCACATTCCTCATTTTTAAAATGAGGGTCATCATACCCCCCTCAGAGAGTTATTGTAGGGATCAGGAGGAAAGCAGTGAAAGCAGGATGAGCAGTGTCTCACAGAGGCGACACCTAACAGATCTGATACTACCCGGGTAATGTGGTAGAGGGTGTAGGCAACATGGCGTCTACCCAGTCGATTCTGTGAGCACGGATTTGGACTTGAGGAAAACCTTAGCACAGGAATAACTGGTGTGCTCCCCACCCTGGGAACAGCATGGGCGCTTACACTGGCTTCCTGCTGCTTCCTCCTGCCACAGACTGTCTGCAGCTTGATGCAGCTGCCTCTGCCTGTCGTGCCCCCAACTCTGCTCTCCTCCTGGTGCCCGCTCCGGCCCTTCGCCCAGACCTTGCCTAGTAGAAGGTGTGTGCTTAACTGCACATTCAGTGCCTCCATGGAAGCCTCTTTCCAGGTGGTACAGCCATAAGGGCATCTACTTTGCTGTGCCTGTAACTCTGTCAGTTTTTGTAGTTTTACTGGCAGCTCTTGGAGTTTACCTAGATTTCTTAAGATGTAAGCCCACCAGCAGTAGCACAACACGGAAGACAGGCTTTGAAGAGTGTGCCCTTGAATGAACCACTCAACCATCCTGAATTGTGGTTTCCTGGTCTGTAAATGGGCCTAGTGCAGCCCCTTCCTTCCCAGGGTTGTTGAGATCATTGAACAAGGTCACTTAAAAGTATGGTTGGTGGGTGGTGTGTGGAGCAGAGCGGTGAAGAGCGTGCACTTTGGAGGCTGAGCTGACTGGCTCGCATCCCAGCTCCACCACTTACGAACCCCTGGACCATTAGTTCACTCCTCTAAGCCTCACTTTGCTCCTTTCAGGGGGAGGTGGAATACTTCTCTCATAAGATTATTTAGAGACCCAGTAGGCCAGGACTGGAAAGCACTAAGTTGTAAACTATAGAAAGTCTGGGAGTATGTCTGTCTTCCTTGTTGCTGAATGGTCAGTGCTAGTGTAGCTCTGGCACGTAGTAGGTGCTCAGTACATTAATTGTGGCATGAAGCAGCAGTGCCTGGTGGCGGTGAGGACGCAGTTAACGGCGGTGATAGTGGATGCAGAGCCCTTGACAGGCAGGGGTGCGCTGTACAAATGAGAGCACACGCGCCTCTCCTAGGAGTGAACACAGACTTCTTGTGAGACCTTAAAAGCCACACTCAGGCTTGGGGGCCAGACCTGAACTGTGTCCATTTAACCTATGAGGCTAATTTTAGGCTTAGTTCCTCACCCCCACCTCACCGCCCCCCGTAAAAAGTCCAGTCTAGACTCAGTGTGTCCAGTCAGTCAGTGTGGGGCAGCCGTGGAGGAAGGAGGGGTGTTAGCAGACACTGGGATCCTGGACCGTTGTCCTTGTTCTGTACAGATGTCTCAAGAGAAATTCCAGAACCTTGTGCACAGGAAGTTGGAAGCGAAATGGGGATTATCAATCAATCTCTGAGTTGATTTCTCAAGGGACTGTCGGGTGTTCGGAGCAACCATCAGGGTATGCTCGCTCATTTAGCTTTTGTCCATTTTCAATATTCCTGATTTAGGAAGGACACCTTTCCCCTCAAATGGGCAAGCTTGCCAGTTGGGGCTCCATTACCTGTGAGTGACCAGATGACCCACTTGGAGGTGGTGAGTGGGAGGTGCCCACACCCACCTCCCTGCTGCCCGGAAGGCTGAGCACGCAGGGTCTGGGGCGGTGGGCGGTCTCACCTACGTACTCGCCCCTGGCAAAGGGCAGGGCTGGGTGAACTGTCCTTGTCTCCTGCTCCACGGGTGGTGGCTCATAACTGTCGTCCCCCGTCTCCTCGGCGGGCAGCACGTACATCTCTGAGTCCGAGTGCTCGTCTGGGTTTTCATAGTCACTGTCCTGCAATACAGACACCTTGCTCAGTGCCCATCTGGGCTTAGTCGTCAGGACAGCTCCTGCTTTAGGGGGCCAGAGCGGCTGCCCCAGTGTCAGAATGAGGAAACAAGACTGGCTCACCAAGGTTAGGCAGCCAGTAGAGGCAAAGCTGGGGTGCAAGCCCTGCCTTTCTGCCTGCGGAATTTATCACGTTGACCACTGTCCTGGGGAACAGGTGGACCATTTAACCCACAGGGTAGCTGAAACTGTATGTGGCCAAAGGACAGTCGGAGAGAAAATGTATTTTAAGAAGACAGAAAAAGGGCTCAATAAAACAGAATAACCAACAGGTTTATTTATCATGAAAGCTGACAGTTGAGGAAAAAGTAAGTTTAATAAGGAGAGGGTAAGGAGCTACACAGAAATACGTAGATATTTTTGAGGAGATGAGGTTTAAGAGTTTGTTTGCTTTTTTTAAACATTGCTGGTAAGCCACAGGGGCAAACTGACTCAACTGTCCACTCTCTTTTTTTTTAACGTAAATTTTATGTAAGTTAATACTGAAAACTACATTAACATGGTCTGAAGTTCAAACGGTTCAGAAGGATGTAGTGAAGTCTTTATCCCAGCCACTCAGTTCCCGTCCCCAGAGGCAGTTACAAGCTTCTTGTGCATTTTGTTCATCGACAGTTTACGTATACAGCACGCATATGTATATTCACGTGGAGGAAATATGTGGTTCAGGACTTAAGAGGCCCGCTGACCTCAGTGTCTACTCCCCCACAGACTACCTGACACATGCATGATTCTTACATGATTTTCCAGTGAATGGATGGCTGATGCACCCGCCCTTTGGCCTGTCTCCTTTACTTGCGATTGTATAACACTGATGCAGGGATACGTGATGCAGGTGTAGTGTTTCCTTCACTGCTGTATCCTCAGGACCCGTAACAGGGCTGGCACATGATAGGAGCTCAGTATGTTTGGGATGAATGGGTGAGTGAGTGAATGAATGAATGAATGGGGGCCGTGCTTTCCTCCTCTGTCTGTAGGGAAATGGGGAGAGGAGGGGAGTAGGGCGAAGCGCAGGATAAGGAATGAGAAAGGAGGCTGAAAAGAGAGTGCTTTCCGAGGTGGTTGGAGGAGTGTCAGGAGAGAGAATAAAAGGAGGAAGGAGCCCAAGGAGGATACTTGTCCTTGTCCTAGAGTGGGAGAGCTGGAAGGGACAGGAAGGCGTGAGGTAAGAAAATTCCTTAGGGGGCATTTTTCCAAACACTTATCTCAGTAATAGCAGATGGAGTTGGCAGGGGGGACTCAAAACTCTTTCCTGAACATGAATCTGAAATAAGGCTGAGTAGAATCATGATAATGATAATAATTAATAATAATAATTATTAAAACAACATTTCTATGTACTGCATACCTCATTTACTCCTCACCACAATCATGAGATAGTTTTTTTAAAAAATCCCATTTTATAGTTGAGGAAACTGAGGCATGGAGTTGAGTCATTTGAGTCTGCTCTGTGTGTTCTGGAGAAAGCAATCACTATTCTCAGGTGGGGGCCTAGCAAGTGGAGTGGGAGTGAAAGGGCGGCCCAAGGGGAGGATTAACAGGGCCAGAGCCTGGCTTGCCAAAGCTAATCTAGTCCAGTATGAGGTGGTGAGGACCCTCCTCATCCAGGCCAAGGACCTGGTCGCTGCTCTGGCGGCCTCCCAGGGAGACATCAGTGCAAGTGCTGAGAAGCAGTAGTTTTAATAAACATCTGGAAAGTGAAGGAATCAGTGGGCACCCAGACACAAGTGTCTGAATGAGAGACGTTTGGGTGCCCCACTTTGTTTCCATTTTCATGGTGCAGAAATGGGGCTTCTGAGACGTAATTCCCTGGAGGCTGAGGAGCAGTATGCAGACTGGGGAGGTCACTGGGGTCCTCGCCGTCCCTCAGGCAGAGCAGCCTGACTGAGAGGACCACAGTGGCAGAGGTAGCAGAGAGGTAGAGGAAGAGAGACTCCATGGTAGCTGTGCCTGGCAGCTCTTCCTCTGACACTGGGCTGCCCCCATGAGGGCAGGACAGAACCTGTGTATCCAGGACCCAGCACAGGTCCTGCTACAGGGTAGGTGCCCATAAACAGCTGTGGGATGAATGAATGAATGAATAGAGCTGCTGCCCTGGGCTCTGAAGGAACTGAGGAGGAGGAAATGGGTGCTCAGGAGTGCAGGGCTGGTCCTTCATTTGGAAAATCTTTTCTGCGAGAGACGTACCATGAGCCCCTCCTCCTTCAAACACGGTGGAATGCATTGAATGCCTTTTTTATCACGAGAATAAAAAAGGAATATGTTCAAACTTCTGGAATACTTCTTAAAAACCTCCTTCCCTCGAATTATTTTCAATTCTGCGAACAAAATTCATTTATTCATTCAGTACTTGAGCAAGTGCTATACGTCGGATAATCTGATGGAAACTTTAAAGAAGGGAATGTGTAATCAGACAAAATTTCAAATTGTCCATTCATTCATTTAATTAATTAACATTTATTGAGTACCTAATATGTGCCAGGCATTGTGCTTAACTCTGAGCATAATCCCTGCCCTCACAGAACTTATATTCTAGCAGGGGAAACCAGCGACAAACAAATAGTGAATAATAAATAATAAGTAGATCACTAAACTGCTAAAGTAGCTGTCAGTAGTGACAGACGCACTGAAGGAAATAACCAGGGTCCTGAGGCAGAGAGCAATGGGAGGAGCAATTCTACCTTGGATGGCGGTACCTAAAAGGCCTTCCCAGGAGGGAGACATTTAAACCAAGCCTGAAGAATCAGAGGGAGCTGACCAAGTGAGAAAGAATGGGAACGCTCTTTGGTTTTTTTCTCATTTTCCCTTCTTCCTTCTCCTGCCCAAGGACCATGAGTCTGAAATCATTGAGGTGGACCGGCCCTTGCACTGTTGTAGGCACTGAGGGTAGGCCTGTGCTCCTGGGCTGTGACGAGCAAGGGCCTGAAGGGGGGGTGCAGGGAAGGCTGGACAGGTCCACAGGGGCCAGATTTCATAAGGCCTAGAGATCTTAGCAACAAGCCTGGATGTCATTTTATGTGCAATGGGAATCCAATAATGTAAAAATAATTGTCAAAGAATGTTGACTCAGTCCTTATTATAGCTAGTACCTTGATTTTGGCTGTTTGCCTTGGAGACAAATAATTCCCTCCACTCCAGGCTGATTTTATTTTGTGTTTTCTAAGTTCCCACTGTGTGCTCTTTTTATCGAACCAGCAAACTCAATTTTCTTGGCTTCCCTTACTCAGCATGAGGACCAGCTTCTTAACTTTGATTCAGATGTGGCTCGGCGAGTGCTACCAGCAGGGGGCGCAGCTGCAGTGCTGCTGGGAAATAACTCCATGCCCAACGGACTCATACATAGGCCATCTCGTTCCCTCTTTTAAAAAAATCTTTTCTCTGCAGTTGAAAAGGAAGGAACTCCTGTCTCCTAACCCTCTGAATAAACTCCAGGTAGTGTACACAACATGGAGCTGGGCTGTGGCTCAATTCTCGGTATTGGACAGGAATCCTGGGTTCTCATTCTGGGCCACTGAGTGAGTGACGGTGGGCAAGTCATTTGCATTCTCTTGGCCTTAGTTTCCTTATATGGTATGTTGTTGTGTGGAGACCCTCTTGGATCCCTTTTAGACAATAAAATTTACAGATTGGAGCAGGCTAATATTCTGCATGAGTGATATGTGAGGAACAGTTGTGAAGAAAAGTATTTAGGATGTCCCTGTAAGACTCAGCCTAAGAGAGAGGTGCCTGCTGGGGCCCTGTGGGTTGCAGAGCCACCTTGAAGAGGTTGACAGTGAATTCTGACACCCCACCCCCAACGTCATCAAAGGCAGGCCCCTCACTCTTACTCTGTGGCCCCTGATGCTCTAATGTCCGCTCAGTCACAGCAAGCACCTTGGAGTTTAAAAGCCTGCGTCTGAGATCGGAGGGCCTGGGTTTGAATTTTGGAACTGCAAGTTACTTACACTCTCCGTGCCTTTAGTTTCTTTACCTGTAAAATGGGCAGGGCTGATATTCAAAATGTTTACCAACTAATCCAGCCCAGGTCCTGACCGTGGCCCGTTGATGTGCCAGGCATTGACAGGCACATCAGTTGTTCACTTGTTTAGGCTCCTGGGCAGGGGCCAGGTGGTGATGGGCACTGAGGAATTCGGGGCACGGGCATTTGCCAACTGACACGGAAATATTTCAGCATTTTACCGTCTGTTGAGGCCATGCTGATGGGTACTCTGAATACCAGCAGAAAGTGGGGAGTAGGATGCGTACTCAGGGCTGTGCTGACGAGTAGATGAGGCAATGTGCGTAACTCTCTTAGCCTGGCACACGGTGCTAGCTGAAGTCAGCCCCTATGAGGTTATTGCTGCCTTGCCTGTAGGTGGCCCTTCCAGCCCGGCCATCTCCCTTCTGTGACGGGCAGCTGACCACCAGCGTGTAATTCGGAAACAAGCCCTTAAAAAGGCCACCCACAGCCCTGGTGGAAATGGTACCCTCCTATTCCCAGGAGCACATACTTACAAAGTCATCTGACCACTGTTCCTCTTCATCAGCAGGGGTCTCTAAAATGGCACGAGGAAAGCAGAATTATGCATAAACATACATGTCAGCTGGCCAGCTCCACCCTGTCCACGGCACCCACACCTGCCTTCCCTGCTCTTGGGCTTCCTGGTCCCCTTTACTTGGCCTTGAGTGGTTAGTATTACAGTCATCTCATGTTCATTCCCTTTTGAATCTTTTTTTTTTTTTTAAGTCAATTCTTAAAGCATTAAGAGAAGTCCCCCAGTGGCAGAGAAGTGGTGCATCAGACCTATGTCTGTTTTCGTCCAGAGACATTTTGGGAACCTTAGAGTAACCCAGTAGGAACCTGCAATCCGTATTGTGTTGCTCACCAGGGTTTCTTTGATTTAACATGCGGATGGTGTGGGAGGAAGAGCACTGCGCATGAAATCAGACAGACCTAAATTCTCATCTAGGCTCTGTTCCTAACTAGTTGGAGGTGAGCCACAACTAATATCTCTGAGCCTCAGTTTCCAGGTCTATAAAATGAAGGGATAACTTCTAAGATTCTCTCTGGCTCCAACTTTGACTTTTTCATTAAGAAAATTTTTATCCAGCGCTTTATTTAGTACATGCCAGGCAATATTACCAGAGCCTGCCCTCATTTATCTCTCTCAAAAACTTTATGAGGACACTGAGGCCTAGAGAAAATCAGCCCACGGTCATTTGCCACGGTCAGGTAGTAAATGGTGGAGCCAGGAGTTGGACCCGCAGGTTGCCTTCCAAGTGCGTGCTCTGGACCCCGATGCTATGATGCCCTGCTGTTTTTGAGCTCCAGGGGGCAGGAGCCATCCTTGACTCTGCAGGGGGTATAACAATGGGTATGACAGGACTTAAGTAGCTTATGATCTTGAAGAATAAAATAGGTCTGAATTATGAGAGCTAAGGAGAACATTTGACCCCCTTTTCTCCAAAATACATTTAGAGTATGAGAAGCTTAGCATCTATCCCATCACATAAACTGACCTTAGAGGTTAAATACCTCTGTGTAGGAGACCAACCAGACACAGGTCCAGATGGCAGAGTGGCTCCAACGACTGCACTATAGGGTCCCAGCTCTCCTCCCGCCTCACTGAGCAGCCACTGCTAGAAGGCCCAGAGTATGGTTCTTCCAGAACCTCAATGGAACCTTTCCTTGCCATTGCTACCCTCTGCCATGGCAGACCACTGACTCCAGTTCTAGATGGGCTCCACAGAGGCACAAGGAGAGGAATTGCATAGGTGAAATGGAGGCAGGAAGGAAGTCTTTGCATCAGAGTGGCCAGATTTTAAACAATGGTGCCCTCTCTTGGGAAAAACATGATAGGTGCTAAGAAGGAGCGTCATTCTACAAGCCAAACAATGGGTCTAATTTGAATGTAGAAAGAAAAATAATTTTTATTAAATTATTCTTTGGGTTGAATTATACCAAACTGTGGTATATTTCAACCATTGAGTTTTTCCATGAAACTCTAGAAGAATAGGTGAATAAGTCCTCTTCCTGTTATGCCAGTACCTGGCGTATCTTAAGTTTGGGGATAATTGGAAATCAACCCTTAAGGAAACAAGATGTTTTTGTTTCAATCTTTAAAATAGAAACCTTTATAAAATGACTTTATAAAACACACTGCCCTGCCTTGGTCAACTGCATTTCCTGAACCTCTTCTCAGTGAGTCAGGGTATAGTTTATGCTCAGTTACTGGTGAAAATAGTTCCAGCAGCCATCTAACTAATTTTCCTGTCTTCATTATCTTTCCTCTCCAATCGTCCTTCCTACTGTTTCTAGTTATTAAAGTTTGGATCATGCTGCTCCTTTCCTCAAGAATCATCAGGGGCTGCCTATGGAATAGAGTCAAGGCTCTGTGTCAACAGATTCAAATGCCTCCATCTCCTGTCCCTCCACTGACCTCTTGCTGTAGTCTTCCATGTTCACTTACCCAATAGCTTGTTCCTCCCATCCAGCACTTTTGATAGTTCTCTGCTCTGCCCATGCTGTTCCCCTATCCCATCTTCCTTCTTCCATAGAAATCCCTGTCATACTTCCTCCATAAAGTCTTCCCCAGTCCCTCTGGTCATAACCCATTACTCCTTCCTCGGGGCGCTCTTAGATGCTGCTGGCACCTCGATGTCACATGTATTTCATTCTGCCCTGTGTTGCAATCAATTTATTTGTGTCACTGTACTGAAAAGCAAGGCCAATTTATTCTATCTTTGTATCTGGATCATTTTGCATTGGGAATCCATGCACTAACAAAAGTATGAACCAACAAATGAGTTGAATGAATGAAAATTAGGATGATAATAATAATAATAATAATAATAATAATAATAGGTGCTGTTTATTGAACACTTCTTATGTGCTGGGTGCTAGGTTAAGTGTTGTAAATGTATTTCTTCATTTATCTTCCAAATAGAAGTCTGTGGTAGGTGCCATTATTATTTCTGTTTTATGGTAGAGGAAACCAGGGCTAAGAGAAGTTGCAACACCTGTCTGAGGCCACATGGCTAGCTAGTGTAGGGGCTGCATTGGAGGCCTGGCTATCTGTTGGCTCCTGCAGCTGAAATCTCACGTGAACCCCCTGGCCCTCCACTGAGCATTCAGATAGAACCCAAGAGAAACAAGAATGGCCCAATCCAGGCATTATGGCATACTGAGAAAGTAAAGAGACAAAAGCATCATGTGGTAGAGGTCATTTGATGGTTCCCCACCCTCTCCTAGCTACACCCATCTTCTGGTCCCACAGGCAACTCACAGCATCATCCTCATAAAGTCACAACCTTGCAGGCCATTGCCCGGACTGAAAAGCATGAGAATCCAAAGTACTAAATCCACAGTAGTGGGTGGTTTTTCAGCTTCTCACGGAGCCTCTGAAAGTGTGCAGGTGGTAGTTTTAGAACCAGGTTCCCTGGGTTCTAATCCTGGCTCTGCTCTTTGCTACCTGCTTGGAAATGGACCAGTACTTTAATTGTTTAAAGCTTAATTTCCTCGCCTATAAAACAAGGATATGAATAGTGCTTGCCTCGTGTTTTTATGAGAATCAAGCAATACAATACCTGTGAAGTACTTTGCAAAGCTTGGCACACAGCACATGCTGTATTAATGTTACTTGTTGTTGTCTTGGGTATTGAAAATTCTTAATAAACCCTCAAAACAATACCAATTCTATTTCATTCTAATGGCAACCATGTAGTATGGCTACCACAAAGAAATAGATCCAAGAAAGCTTCTAGTGTAGTGGGTAAAATTTTTCAGGAGGGTAAGTTCAAGTGTAATGTGGGCCAGGGGGGTTAATTTGGGGTATGGGATTGCATGCCCCTGCCAGGAAGCTGAGATACTGGTTGGGCCTCCTTTTCTGGGAAAACCTTTCCTACTGTGTCATGTACCTTGTTTGGGGCTTATGCTCCACTGACTGTCATAATCGCATGCCACACAATAGAGGGACTCCTCCCCTTGCTTGGCTGAGGCCTTGTGGTTCACAGGGCCCTCCCAAGCCTATGAGCACAGCACCTGGCACTAAAAAGACACCTGAGAATGGCCACGATGGCCCCATCTCAGCATCTGCTCCAGGCCAAGACACACAGGGTTTTGAGCTTGGGATCTGGGGTCAGCTGCCTTGCTGAAAATCTTGATTCTGCCATTTGCTAGCAGTGTGACCTTAGGCAAATTGCTTAACTCTGGGCCTCAGTTTTCTTATCACTAAAATGGACATTATTAGTAGTACCTGTATCATAGAGTTTTGAGAGCATGAAAATGAAATAACACATGGAAAGAGCTTAGAAGAGTAACTGACACAGAGTAAGGGCTCAGTGAATGACAGTTACTGCTGTTAATTTACTTTCTGTTTAATTTGCATCATAACCTAAAGGATAGGCACTCTTATCTCCAGATCAGGAATCTGAGGCTTGGGGAAGTTACTACATTTATCTAGGTTCACACAGTGCTGAAAGGGCAAAACCAGGATTCCACTCCAGGCCCAAAGGACCACAAAGTTCAAGGTCTTCTCACCAAGCCGCCCTGTACAACAGTAATAAAAGACCTAGAATGCAGGAGAACACTCATGTATCAGACTGAGGACAAACCAGGGCAGGGTAACATTTCCTCGTAAACGTCCCAGCACCTGGAATCATGGCCAGGTGCTGGGAAAGGTCGAGAAGGATGCACTCAGTGAGGGCTGAGAGGTTGCATGAGGCTGTGTGTCAAAGGTGGGATTGAGCTGGGCCTTGAAGGAAGAGCAAGACTTGGGTGAGAGGATGAAGAGGAAGGAGGGTGTCTGCCTTCCATATACTCAGACAGGAGCTTGTGTGTCAGTCCCATAAGCAGGGTTTGGCTGAGAGATGGATGGCACATCCATAAGGCACAGATATATACAGAATGAATGAGCTGCACTGGAGAGTCATAGGAGAAAATGCCAAGAGGGGAAACAAAGCTAGATTCATTGCCAGCCAAGGGGATGCTTCAGCCACAGTGGACATTTTGGTTCTAGTGACAAGCTGGAGATATAAGGCTGACAAGGACAGTGTTTGAAGAGATGAAGCCTTGAAGAGATGAAGGCTGAACCAAACTGGAGGTCTTGGGAAGGAGAGAGATTGGCTAGAAGGACAGTAAAGGGCTCTGTGGTGAGAGCTTGAGTGAAGAGGTGAAGGAGAGGGTGTGAATTCAACCTCTCAGTTCTGGGTCATCGGATCTGGGTCACCAAACACGGCGGGGGTGAGGGGGGGCAGTGCTGCTGGCATCCCAGCCACGGGCCCTGAGGAGTGCATGCCACAGCTGCATGCCTGATACACAGCTTTGGCTGTGGCCCTGATGCCACTCTGGCTGTGCTCTGGGCCACCAGGCCCTCGCATTTCTCCTCTTACAGAGCTGGGGGTGGGATGCAGGAACCAGTGAGAAGACTGCAGTGGGACACAGGAAGGAAAGAAAACAGGAAGGTGGGCTAGCGGCAGTGGTGGGGCTGACGCAGGGAAGGAACAGAAAGCAGAAGTCCAGGGACTGCGGGGGATGTGGTGAGTGGACAGTCCCACTGGGTACACCCTGAGAGGAGAGAAGGATGTGACAGTGTGGGGAGCTGAGGCCACGGCCCAGATCCAGGCTGGCCGGGAGACATGAGTCTAAACACTTCTTAGAAACTCCCTTTGTTGGTATGTTTATTCATCCCTTCCAAGGGCCCTATTAGTGGGGGTTGGGCGTGGATGTGTAGAAGTGGGGAACATAGTCCTGGCTTAGCCATCACCTGGTTGTCTGAGCCGAGGCTGTCACTTTGCCTCTCTGGTTTCCATTGATCCCTAACATGAGAAACTTGGACTGGGCGACATTTCAGGACTTCCTAGGCTTTAAAATACCTTTGAGTCCAAATTTCATTCCTCCATTCTTAGTTCCATGAGGCAGGACTGACGTGCAATCAGCTCTCCCCATATCAGCTTTGCTGGTACCACCAGTTAAGTGTATAAATGAAGAGAGAGGAAACCAAGTGAATGCTGGCTTCATCAAGGACACCTGGGCAGGGGCCAAAAGCAGTGTTATATCAACTCCTTTGATGGACAAAGGATTGTTACGTGTATCCTATGCTTCTGTATAGACAGTTACCCAAGAATCCTTGTCCAAGTAACTTCCTCTGTCCCCACCTCTCTCCGCCCCACCACCATCATTGCTCTGGTTTCCTCCTACAGGACATCAGTGGTGGGAGGACAAAATAGACCTCCTGGGGACATCACAATAGGCCCTGGATATCAGAGCCCAAGTGGACAAGGAGAGACAACTTACTTAATTCTGACCTGTTAGGGGTTTGTGGAGTGACAAGCAGAGCTTCTGCAATGACCCCACCAGATTTTGGAGACACTACGACGGTTCTCCCCTTCCATCTCTCTCGAGCCAGGCCTCAGACCTCAAAGATACAGGGGGCTGTTGGACTGTGAAAGCACACAAGCTGAGAAGCAGGCTCTGCTGTTCCTGTCAGAGGCTCTGGGCCTTCAGAGTAATAAGAAATGCCCCAGAAAAGTGTAACCTTCTCAGCTTGGGCCAAAGGAAGGAACCAGAAATGGAATCTGGGGTGGGATTCCTTTAGTGGCTGCAGTAACCTTGGACAGGTTACTTAATGTTCTTGAGATGCCTTTTCCTCATCTGGGAAACCGAGATAGTCATTTCTATATAATGGTGCTAATGGGAGAGTAAATGAGCTAATGTCTGTAAAGAGCTTAGATTAACAACTCCCAGAACAGAGTAAATACAACATGTTTTGGATAGCTTCCCTTCCGGAATGCTAGCTGCTTGGGTGTAATCTATTCTGCTCAGTGGACCGTGAGTCCCTGCAGGCAATGGTCCCTCCTCAGAGATAAAGCAGGGTTGCTGGTCTGAACTGCAAGCAGCAGGCTCCACCCTGGCCTGATCTGCATGTGTAGGAGGTCCACGCTTCCGTTCTTTGTGTAATTCAAGCCTGTCCTACACTCTCACTAGAGGCACTGTGGTGATTCTTCTGCTGACCTCTGGGGGGCGCTGGCCCTGTCCATTCTTTGTTGTCAAGATCAGCGGCACCAAGGTCAACTCGCTCTGCTGCTTTAGAGGATTGGGGAAACCATTTGCTTCTGGGACTGTAAAAAGGACATAATTCCAGCATCCGGGGGAGACACATGGGGCTGTTTCAGGAGACTTGGGTGGACCAAGTCTGCACAGGCCTCAAGGGAGCACTTGACAGGCCTCTTGGGGCTCCAGATGTCTGGTGGGTTAAGGTCTCCAAACACTGCGACCTCTGAGCTCCTTGAAGATGCCCTGGGTTCAAGAGGAGCTGTCAGGGCTGTTTTCTGAAGCCCTGGGCTTTTAACTGCTCAGGGTCCCCAAGGCTCAGGGGAAGCAGCTGGAAATGCTCCTGGGACATGAGATGGGGGTGGGGAGGGGAATGGCAAGGGAAGTACTAACTGCCGGTGGTGATGGTGGTTTTGCCAAAAGGACCTTTTCCGTGGGGACTGAGTGTAAGAGCAGAGAGGAGACTAGGCAAGGCCCTATTGGTTTGGTGAAGCAATAGGATGAATTCTGAGATCCTGGAATTTCAGTGGATTTATCTTGCAGTTCAGGAGAAGTAAGGACAGAGTTGGTGGTTTGTAACAGGTTTTTCAAATTTAATATACATTCACATCCCCTGGAGCTCTTGTTAAAAAGCAATATTCTGATTCTGTAGCTATTTGGAGGAGCAGATATTCTGCCTTTCTACCAAGCTCCCAGGTAATGCTGATGCTGCAGGCTAGGGATGGCACTTCAAGTAGTAGCAGAGGCCTAGAGGACACAGCTGAGACCCAAGAGAGATTAAGGACAAATTGGAAGATGCAGCTTCCTAACACCAGGGAAGGTTGGGAGAAGCTCACTGGGCCCTGGGCTCCAAAGATTTCCCTTTGTGGGAGGTTAGAGTATTAGCATTGGTGAGAACCTGACAGAACTTCTAGTTCAATCCCTGCATGATACAGATAAGGAGAGCAGAGTGAGTGGTCCAAGGTTACACAACCAATTAAAGGCTAGACATTGAAGGACCTTGTGTGCAGACTCAGCGACTTGCAATTCCTCTTGTTGATGATGTAGAGCCATGAGAATATTTAAGCAAAGGTATTTCAGAACAGCTCTCTGGTGG
The DNA here is from genome assembly GCF_036562045.2 of Rhinolophus sinicus. NCBI lineage: Eukaryota > Metazoa > Chordata > Mammalia > Chiroptera > Rhinolophidae > Rhinolophus > Rhinolophus sinicus. The sequence continues at coordinate 26,904,487 of NC_133757.1, read as the reverse complement.
AGGTTGAGAGGACCACGTGGGATTAGGAATTAAGGAGATGACTTAGAGGCTTCTGTACTAGGACAAGCAACAGATGACGAGGATGAGCTGTAGCTATGTGAATTGTGAGGGACAACATATTTGAGAGACACTTAAAAGCTAGAATTAATAGGATTTCGAGATTAATATTTTTGTAGAGGGGGAAGGAAGAGGAGGACTCAAGGATGATTCCCTGGTGTGAGAGGCTTAGGCAAAAAGATGAATAAATGATGAATGCTACCTGTCTTTTGTCCAAATGAAAAATACGGGGAAAGGAGGGGGCTGGGAGAGGGGATGAGCAAGAAGAAAGCTGAGTCGCTGAGTAGGAGAGGATCATCAGGAGATGTCCATCCTGAAATCAGATGTATCTGTCTACTTAGGTTTCCTAGGATTGCCTCTGAGCTACTAACATTTGTGTCCAGTATCTACAAAGTGACAAATCATCCTGCTCAGATGCCAGGACTTGAATTAAATGTCACCTCCATAGACCTTCCCTGACTACCTAAGCTGTTCCCCCACCCCATAGTGATGTCCTGTCACTCCACCTGCCATTTTCTTTCATAGGCAGTTACCATGTTTGGTAATTTATATTTACCTGTTGGCATTTTTGTTTATTATCTGATGCCCCACTAGTCATTGAGCACCTCAAGGTCAGGGATTATATTTTGTTCTCCACTTCACATCTAGCACAGTGAGTATCACACAGGACACCCTCGTGTAATATTTGTTCAGTGAATCATAGTAAGTGTGGAACAGCTGAAGCACCTGGAAATGTTTATTCTAGGGAAGAAACCATTCAAATGACCCTAACTTCTAACTCTATCCTTGAAGTTGCACAGAACAACTCATTTTCCACTGTCTTTAATATTTAAAGACTTGTAGTGTGTGGCCATAGGGCAAACTTTGGAAGCCACGAGGAAATGAATCACATTTATATCTTGCCAGGGCTGTCTGTCCTTGACTGGACCAGACAGACTTGGCCCTTGTTTGTGGTACATAGCAATGGGCTAGGTGTAAGCACTGGATTGGATGTTAGATTATATCACCTCTGGGGCTCCTCTTAAAACTGAGACTCCATGATTCCATAATTTCCCCATCAAACCCTTGGGTATTTAACAGGTGTAGTCTGCTTTGTTTTCATTTTTAGAACTTGAAGAGAAGAATGTATTTGTTTTTTCACTAAGGACTGTATAGATTTGTCCATGTCCAGGAAATCTTTACACGAAGTCAGTAGAGAGAGATTTTTAGACCTATCCTGTTCTAGAAAAGGAAAGTGTATTGGATAATTTACTTTGCTCACCACTGCCATAAACACTACAAATGTCAAGACTAACTGCTCTCCCCTGACAAAGCTGATCTTAGTTGTAGTGAGGTCGCAGGGCTAAACTCAAAGGGAATTGAGTAACTATGTGCTGTCAATAATTTATTCCCATGCCCCCCTCTCAAGTATCCATTTTTACAGTTCTTTATCCAGGAAACCTTCCCTTCCCCATCTGCTCCACCTCTGCTTAGATGAGAGCTTGCTGCTGTGTGCTTCCACAGACCTTTGTGTGTCAGATCACACTGAACTGTCATTGCTTCAAACATCATCTATGTTCCCTTCTAGACAACACATTCTGTGAGTGTGGAGTTATATCTGCTTTGTTTAGCACTGTATTTCTACCTAAGACTTTGTATGTGCCTGGCACATGGAAGACGCTTAATAAATAGCTGATAAATAGATGAGTGAATGGATGGATGAATGGGTGGGTGGGTGGATGGATGATGGGATACTACGTCCCCACTATAGTCAAATACCTAATAGACTGGTCATTCTTAAAATTAGGATGGGCACCTTTTGTTTTCATATGAATAGAACATAGTTCCCTTTTCAAGAAGTAAATATAAACATTAAATTAACCAATAGTCCAAGTATTTTAGAAATTCTCTTACCGGAGGCATAGTCCCTTCGAGGAACACTTGGAGGTGCTTTGACTTTCAGCCTGTAATTAACAACCATTAGACAAGTGGTCAGTGCGTGGGACACCTGTTGCCAAGAACCATAATATAAGCAGATGTAGAGATAATAGATAAACTACTAATAGAATAATGGCTTGTTTTGGATCCATCACATTGAAAGGCTAGATATATTGAACATGTAGCAAAGCCATTAATCAGAAATTTCCCACCTCTCCCCATCTCATCAATGCACAGAATGACTGTGACTTGGCAAAGGTGAAATACAATGGACAAAGGGCTCCAAAACGTCAGAATACCAGTAAGCACTGAGGTCAGAGGTTCAAGGAAGATAATTGTTAATTGGTTGACAGGAAGGTAAGAGAAGATGAACTCTATTTTAATAAATCACAAAAAATGCTTTAAATAACAGGAAAAATTAGCTATAATTTTAATTGTAGGTTAGACTGAAATTATTTTTTGCACTATTTAAAAAAGTGCCAGGTAAGTGAGCAGTGAATGTCTGTAGGTTGGGGATTGTGATATTTAGCTTATTTAGAAGTTGCACTGTTTCAAGCACTTTCAACACTACTTTAGTATCTTTATACACATATAAAATGTCCTGAATATTCACAATCCTTCCTCACTCATTAAAAGAATAAAATTAAAATTACACTTTAAAAATGTATCCCAAATTCAGGCTTTTTATAAGTATTGACAACACCTCCACTTCCATTATTTGAAATGGATAAGGTTTGTAGTAAATTATTATTTTTAATAAGTTACCCATTTTATTTAAGAATGATTTACTTAATTAAAAATTACAATCTATAAATAAAGCCTATATCCAATAGCTTTTATTAACGAAAACATCACATCCATTACAAGCAGTGTATAATTACATACAAAATATATTTCATTTCTTAGGAAAAAAGCAGTTCAGAAATTCATGTTTGATTTAAAAAAACAGGACTTATACACCAGAATCATAATGTTGCAAAAATAATAATATTTATATTTGCATAGAAATTCTGCTTTTTGTTTTCCCAAAGGCTCTCCTATCTATTATTTCATTATTTCATTCAATTATTACAGCAAGGCAGCAAGGTGTGCAGGGAAGATATTATCATCAGAGCTATGATTAGGTCCAGAGAGAGATGACCAAAGGTTTAGGGAAGAAAAACAAAAAACAAAACTGGGTCTGGTCCAGGTCTGTTGATGTACCAGTAAAATTTCAAAAAGCACAGACCAACTATTGGTCACTGAGCACCAACCAGGAGTAAAAGTTGTGGTTTGGGCCTCACTAGGAGCCGGCAGCTGTACGCTGGCCCCCAACACTTGAACATTTTCTCATTTGGCCATGGACCAGTGACGACTCTGTCACGGTCTTGTGTTAGGAAACCAGTGTGTTCAACTGTGCTTCCTCCTTTCAAAGTGGCACCTGTTGCCTGACTACGAGTGAGCGCTAAGAACTGCATGTCACTCAGAACCAAAGGGCCACTGACTTCACCCGGGGTAATGACTATTTGGCAGCCGTGTTTTCCAAGCTGAGAAGAAACATAGTTTGTCAAGTAAAAATACTTTTGGGGACAATAGGTATAATGAAATAGAAACTGCCTGGAAGCATTTGAGTTCCATGGCTGCTGTAAGTATGACTGCCCATGGAATAGACATTTTATAGAGAGGCTTCATAATATTGAGAAAATGTGTGTATTGTAAAACTGGAGACTGGGAGGGTAATTCATCTAGACTTGCAAGTGATTTAAACAACGACCAGCAGGACATTTCAATGAGATTCTATATGTATCATAAATAATAATGAAAGTAATTACACACCTCTCCCAGTCAGAAGACAGAACATGAAGACAAATTCTCCTCCTCTATGAGATGACCATCGTCCCACAAGCAGAAGACTATTTTAACTATTTTATGATGATCACTTATATATATTGAGACTCATTTACATTTTAAACTCTAAAAACACCATAAAAAGTGATTTCTTTTATGTTTAGCAAAGATCAAAAAGAATGAAGATACTCTGTTCTGAAGGCACAGGGAAACGAACTTTCATACACTATTGGTGGCATAAAAGATTTGGAAAGCAATTTGCGAATATCAATAAAGATTTCAAGGGCATAAATCCTTCCACCCAAAAACTTCATTTCAGGAATTTAGTTTTTTCGTATGCTCAAAATCTGCAAAAGATATTTATTGACATACTGTGTAAAAAAAAATATTGTGTGTGACAGTTAAGCTGAAAGAAATGGCCACAAATTTTGATTGATATTATCAAATTGCCTTCCAAAAATGTGCCAGTTTAAACTCTCTCCCTCCCTTTAAAAAATGTCCAACAATATATCGCTGGTTGAATGAATAATAATACATTTATAGTAGACTATTAATCAACTATTCAAAAAGGAATATGGTTTATTTTTACATACCAACAAAAATGTCCATGATATAGCATTAAGTAAAACCACCAAACAAAGCAAGTTTGTAGAATGATTTATGTAGTATGATTCCATTCATGATGAAATGTATGCATGTATAGGTATTTATTATATCTCTATCAGTACATGTATGTGTACGTGTGTAAACACATACATATAGATTTATATGCCAAACTCACTAATGACAATGTTCCTTTCTGGACAGTGGGTTAAAGTGGAAATATAAGGAAGTGGGAGATTTTGACTTTATACAATTCTGAACTCTTTGATTTTTTTTCCTAGTGAATCTGTATTATTTTCTTAAAAAAAACTTAAAACTAACAGAATAACATTTCCCCTTTTCTCTTGATTTAGATTTTGAGTGTCAAATGCAGGTATATACAATTTCTATTCTCTTTAAAAAAATCTTAAGAGTTTTTGGTGTGCAGGAAGATTTAGAATTCTAGCTTTCCCTCTCCAAGTGCCAGTTGAAAACACCATATACGGCAATAATTGAAAAAGCAGAAATCAAAATATGGAGAACAGTATAGCATCCTGAGGAAATTAGGGGCTGTGTTCTTGTAACTTCTCCTTTGGATGTCTCCAACCGTGTCCTAGTGGCCCTTAGCTAAATGGTTTCGGAAGCTGATTTTCCTGCTTCTACAAATGTTGTTTTTGATGCTTGTTAGTCTCCTTGAATGCATAGCTCACCCTTCCTTCAGTGAGAAGGAAAAGCTAAGTGCCCTGAGTATCACCCAGTCACTCACCATGTTTCCTGAATGCAGATCTGACCACCATGAGCTCTAGCCACGACTAAGAAATGGTTACATGCTAAAGAGGTTGCAACTCCTCACTCGGGTAACAGAGAATTTTGTTTTCTTTCACTTAGCACGGGCTGACATAGATGTTATTCATATAAATAAGTGCTCATATAGTACAATGGAGTCTAACTTACTTTTTGATTTTGTTCATTATTCCGCCTTCATTGTTCTTAATATCATGGACCATCTTTTGAAGCTGCCTGTAAGAACAAAATTAAACAGAAAATATTAATAACTAGGTTGATTTAAAAAAAGGGGAAGGGGGAATCCTACAATAAAACCCCAAACAGCATGGATTATATTGTATTTAATTTAGTTGACATCTGCTATGTGAGTAAAGGGAAAGTGTGACTGATTTTACAAGTAATGTGGCCATTGCGCCATGTCCCCATCCATTGGATGTCTGGGCCACTCTCAGACTGTGAATAGGAATTGTGATTCCCAGGCCTGTCTGTTCTGGGGAGACAGGTAAGGCCAAAGCCCTGTGATCCTGTCATAAGCTTCTCTGTTCTTTGAGCATCCACATTGCGGGGGGGGGGGGGGGGGGGGTACCTTGAAGCACACAGTACAGGCTGATACCAGGCCCAAGACTCTTTTTGTTAACCTTACTAGGTAGAATCTGGAAAAATTGTCATTTAAAAGTTGCACATACAGAAAATGATTATTGAATGTGACTGCATAGATATTTGAAACTTTTGTAGAACAAAAATTAATATGCACAAAATCAAAAGATAAACGGCATGCTGGAATAAATATCTGCAAATAATAATAATAATAATAATAATAACTACATGTTTGGATTTACAAAGCAATTTTACAACTCAGTAAAAAAAAAGATTATGAATAATTCGGTAGGAAAATGAGCAAAGGATATGAACACATAGCTAACACATAGAAAGAAGTACGAGTGGCCAACAGACCAATGAAAATATGTTTAAACATCACTTATATTTAAAGAAATATAAATTGAAACAACAATGAAATATGTTCTGCTTATTAGACTGGCAAAACTTAATATGCGTGATAATACCCAGAGTTAATGAGGACACGAGAGTATCCTAGGTATTATCACGCGTATGAGGGTACAGCTATTCTTGGGAATGCAAATTGTTACAATCAATATCTGTCAAAATTTGAAACCTCCATGCCTTTTGACCCAGAAATTCCACAGCTAGGAATTTGCCCAATGAACATTGTTATAAAACTACACCATTATATAGATATCCGCATTATATACATATAAACATTATGTGTAATAACCCTAATCCTTCTTGCATCCCCCCTAAAAAAAACCTGGAAACAACCTAAACACCCATCAATCACTAAAAGCGAACTAGTTAAATAAACTTTGATAAAGTTACACAGTGGAATACCAGAGATCCTGTAAAAAGAAAAAAAGAAACATACATCTGTATTGCTTGTATATCAAAATCCCCAAGAGATGTTAAGATATTATTAAGTTAAACAAAAATGGAAAAAGAGGAGAAAGAAAAGAAAGAAGAACAGTTCAGAATAGTGTGTAGCAGCATGTAAGTATTTTTGTGTGTGGAAAAAGAAGATATATACATACATATGTGATGGTATATGCATACCTTTTTAGAAGGATATGCAAGAAGTCATTAAAAGGTGGTTTTCCAAGCCAATTGAGTACCTTCACACAAATTAGAAGAACGTACCCCTTTTGTTCTGGGTGGACACTGCCCGTGGCAGGGTACATAGCTAGGTAAACAGATACGGATGGAATCCAGCTCCCACTAGTCCTTACAGCTGGACACCATTGCGCAGGGTGCAGACCAATCAACTATAGAGTGAGGAGCTGGTGGCTCAGGGTGGCGGTAGGGGCTTCTACTTTATAAAAAGGAGACCTTTACTTCATAATGAAGATGTTTCTATATTATTTGAATCTTCATAGCATCTTCATGGTATATCACTTTTATTTACATTCATATATAGAGAAAAATGTTAACCGAATTGGAGTATAGGGCCATGTTTTGCTTTCTTCATAATAACTTTTTGACTTAAAATATATATATATATATATATATATACATATATGTATGTGTACACACACATACACACACACACACATAATTTCACATGGTTTTGCTCTGAAAGAGTAGGATATTTGAATTCACCTTTCATGCAAACCTTTCCTTTCTTCTGAGGAAACTATTTGATTGGGCCCTTTAGTTAACAAAATGTAAAGCTTGTACACGACCATTGTTGTTGGAGAAAATTGTGGTTTCCCATAAACCTGAATGCAGATATCTCTGATTCTGCAAGCTAGACCTTCTGTTAGGTAGTATGAATAGTGGTACACAATTCAGCTCAGCACAGGTCTGTGAAATCCTGTTCATTGGGGGGAAACTGGGAGAAATATTCTCTGGCTCTGTAAGGATTTAGAATGCACATGCTGCAAAACTTTTCATTGTGGATGGAGCAGTTTAGAGGATGAGAGTCCAGTTTGTCAGAGAAACTCTGTCTGGTCTGGGCTGTTGGCATCCTCCATAAGTGTTAACTTAAGGCCAAATGACTCACCAATGCTGATGTTCTGCTGCAGTTGTTTATTAAGGGCCATCGGGCACCAAGGGGGTGGGGTGGGTTTACTGGGTAGGAGATACACATTCCTACTCTTCACCATCTTGGGAAAAGGTAGATTCTCAAACAAGGAATGGGAACTGTGACTGGGATTTTAGGGAGCTCTTTCTCCTTCTAGGTAAAATGACTGTTAAGAGCTAGAGTTCTGAAGAGCATAGACAAACCTGAGGGATATTCAGTGATGGGGAGATGGGGAGGGGTAGAGGGGTGGCGTGGTAGCCCTGAACCGGAGGCTGGGTCTGGGCCTCAGCTCTGAGAAGAACCATACCCAGCACCAGCGCCAGCCATTTTTAATGAGATAATTCCTCTCCACTGTCTCTGAATCATCAGCTGTATCCAGTCAGTAGTCACGGTCCCCCTGAGCAGGGCTGTGAGGAAGGGTGTGTTCCATTGGCATGGAGGAGTGGAGGGCAGAGAAAGCACAGGCTGGAGGGCAAGTAGGAGGGTAAGGGAAACTTCTTTCAGGACATCCCCAAGGCTGCATCTTGGGGAATTATCTACATAACTGCGGGATCCACAGAGGGGCCCAATTTCAGATGTAGGGAGGGGTCGGTGCCAAGTCATAATTTGAATAACAAAAGAAATGAGACCACATTTTATGTCTCCAGTCAGGGAGGCTGGGCATACTGATTCCCTACCTTTGAACTCAGCAAAGTGCCAGGCTCAGCAGCAGAGAAAAGGAGGGATGAGAGAGCAGGGGGACCACCTGGCCCAACGGAGACACACAGAGTGTCCCTTAAGCTGGACCCTTGAGTTGCCTCAGAACCCTGCAGCATTCTAGAATTTGTTCACATATATCCTGCATCAAACTCCTTTCTACTTTTCCTGAGGAACTTAGAGAGAATCTTTGATATAGAGGAATGAGGGAAAATAAAAGATAAGAGATCTGGGAGTGGAGAGAAAGAGAGATTGAAAGACATAGGTTGAAATGAATTAATTGAGAAGAAATTTAATAATTTCAAATGGCGAGCAGAGGGCAACTGTGGTTCTAAGCTGACTGTAACTGAATGGCTTGTCTTTAGCCTAAATTGATGCTTAACCGGGTTGAAGGGCAGAATGAGCCAGTAAAGGATCCTATCAGAAGTTCATCAAGAGGAGACACAAGCAGACTAATAGGGATCCAGGGGCTGATTTGTATAAGCGACTTAGCTGTAGGTATAAACAGATGTAAATTGTTGTAGCAGAGTTGATGTAATTTTGTCATTTGCTCAACTTGGTATTTGATGCTTCTTTGCATTTCCTAATTACTTTTTTATTATATTATTAAGTTTATTATAATATATACATTATAGTAAATGTTGAACTGTTTCATAACCTATATGTTTTGCAGTTAAATTTTTTCTTCTCTGTCTGCATCTCATTCACACAAATCCTGAGGTCCACAGACTGCTCAGTTACAGCTGCCAAACTTATTACCTGGTAAAACACAGCGTTCCTCAAGCCGTGATGGGGTGATGCTGTCAGCTGCTTTGATCAGCTATTCATACACAAAGCTGTGTGATACACAACGTTGCTGCTCTCTAGTATCGTCTGCTCCATTTTGGAGTCCTTTTTTCTCGACGACTACTTATACTATTAATACATGCAATAGCAAAGGAATGTGCAACTGGACTGTTCCAGGAGAGGTTGCTTTCAACTTAAACATCAGTTGTTTTACTGAGGTAAGTCATGTGTGGTGAAAATACGTAAGGCACAAAACACCTTCACTTTGATTAGCCTGAACTTTCAGAGTTATCCTCCCATGGTTGGGAGAAGGATAATAGGGTGACCGTGTTCTAATTTTTTAAAGTCGTAAAGAGACAACCGTGTTCATGTAACAAAATAAAATGGAGAACAAATCTTACCTAATGTCTTTTAAACCAATATTAATACGCAATTTTTAAGCAGGATAGCATTTTGGGATTTAAAAATGGTAAGCATGCCATATAAGTGATTGTAATTATTATTACTTGGATAAACTATATCAAATTTTATATTCTCTCACTGGCTGTTGTTTTTAAATTTTTTTCAAGCTTTTGAATTAATGTCAACAAACTTAGTTAATTTAACAACATACTGTAGTAGTGCGACCCTGGCTGAGCCTGGATCTCAACAAATTTAGGTTCCAGGATGTACAAGGACGAAAAATCATCATTTGAAAGTTACCAGCAGTTTTTTGCCTTCAAAGAGGGGGCTTACTTTAAAATCAGATAGACCAATTGTTCTCACACTAAACTGTGTTCGAATCACCTCGAGGGCTATTGAAACAGAGAGTTTCAAAACACCCCCAGAGTTTCTAATTGGGTAGATGTGTGGTGGAGTCAAAGAATTTGCATTTCTGGTAAGTTTCCAGGTGATGTGAGAGCCAGTGTGGGGCTGTGGGATATGTAAGCAGCACCGGGACTCCCAGAATCCCAGGGGCAAAAGATGTGTAACAGTGGGATGGGGTACTGTAATTTGAATGGCAACAGATGACGTGACCCTTTTTCTTTTCTTTTTTTTCTTTTTCAAGTCACAGGTAAGTAAGTAGTGGCTGATGGCATAAGTTGTACAGTTTCGTATTTTATAACTTTATTTTTGATTAAAAATGTAATTTCAGCTACATGAAAGAACCCAGTTTGAAAAGGCTATGTACTGTATGAGTCCAACTGGAATCTGGAAAAGGCAAAACTATAGAGAAAGTAAAAAGATCAGCGGGTGTCATGAGTTTGGGAGGAGGAAGGAAAGGATGGATAGGTAAGACGGGATTTTTAAGGCAGTGAAACTGTTTTGTATGATACTGCCATGGTGGCTACACGTAACAGATGTCCACTGTATCAAAATTTGGAAATAATCATTAAAGTGTCAGTTTTAATTCTAACCTGCACTATTAACAGCCTTCCATTTTTTTTACGACACATGGATAATATGTATAGACTTCACACATTAAGATTAAGATCATACTTGACATTTCATAGTCTGCATTTCCCACTTCTATCTTGAACATTTTCATAAGTGAGCACCACGCTTAGGCTTAGCCAGCTAGTCTTTTGTTTTTTCCACTTTGAAAGGCCTTTTATTTTTAGGTTAACAGGGGGAAGAATTAAAAAAATTTTTTTTCTTTATGTTTCAATTGCAGTTGACATACAATATTGTATTAATTTCAGGTGTACATAGTGATTAGACATTTATACACCTTACGAATTGATCACCCCGGTAAGTTTAGTACCCATCTGGTACCCTATTATTATTACAGTGTTACAGCCAGCTGGTCTTTGTCTACTACACCTTTCCTCCCCCTTGCAAACTGAAGGGCCTTTAAGTCACTGAAACTCTGATCCAGGTGGGTGTGACAAAGTGGTGAAATATCAGGACCCTGTGCTTGAGGGAAGGGAGAGACCAGGCCAGACTTGGGGAGACCAAATGCTGTTGAGAATAAGGGCTGAAGGTCTTGCTTCTGGGAGCCTTGGATGGGGGTGCGGTCTCAGGGACAGGAGACAGCAGACAATCTCAGGTTCCTTCCTGTGCCTTCAAAACTAGACCACCCTCTAAAACAATGTTTTCTAAAGTATGGTCTGAAGACGACCTAACTTTAGTATCTGTAAAATGAAGATAGTAAAGTCTACCTTTTAGGGTTGGTGTGAAATACAGATAAGGGATGTAAAATGCCTGCCCTCACTGGCATTCATTTTCAGTTCAGGGTAATGGCTTTTCTAAGACCCTGGGGACTGGATTTGACCAGGAATGAAATTAGTGCCTCCTGCTAGAGACATGAAGGGGGAACATTTCCACTTGGGTAGATTTCATCCAGGTCAGAAGGTGTTCCAGAATTGGGTTTGGTTGTGGTTTTGCTGTTGTTGTTACTGGGTTTTTTCGGGGGTGGCAGCAGGGAGAGTTGGCTGAGACAATCCCCAACCTGGCATAGCTGATTGGAACCAACCTGTGGGAATGGTCTGATGACCTCAGTTCTGCATAAAACTATGGGTATTTATATACCCTGACATGGAGAGACATTCTGATCTCTGACCTACAGTTATACCATTTGCAAATAGATGAATTATTTCAGTGCACTAAGAATAAGTACTAACAAATGCTTCTGTATAGCCATCTGTATCCAAGTGTAAGAAAAGAGCATTTTAATCAACACTAAGTTTAGGCAAGTAAAAATTATGCGCTTGCCAAAAAATAAAATGAAAGCGAAAAACAAAACAAAAAATCAGATTGTTGGGCCCTAAGCCATACCAATGGAATAAAAATCCCAGGTGGGGCCCAGCAATCTGCATTTTAACAAATTTCCTGGGACTGGTGACTCTTATGCACATGGAAAGCTAAGAACTTTTTTTAAAGGACCAGGGCAAGTTTATCTCCTTCTAGGCCAGGCTTAATTGCAAAGAGCAGAAGATAAGGCTTGCCAATCTCCAGAGTGTCTTCCTACCTGCCCTCTACTGCCTGAAATATCTTCAGTGGCAAATCTGACTCTTTACTCCGTAATTGGATGCCAAAGGCATACCCAGACACTCTTCCCCAGGAAAGGAACATACTGGCAAAAGGAGTTTTAGCCAGTGTTGTGATGTCTGCTTTCAACGGGGGAAAAGAGCAGAATCAGTTGTGGGTGCCGACCAGCTTTTACCTTCACCTGTGCTCGGATCAGTACAAGTCGGGCGCATAGTCTGCCTGTCCACCATCTGTTCCCAGTCCTGGCACCAAGCAGGGACTTGGACCCCAGGAGCCCAGCCTTCTTCAGTGAGTATTTTCTGAGTTAAAGATGAGAGCTTACATCGATGGGCAATCTCTGTACATCTCCGTCTTGGAAGAAAAAGTCAGGCTAGAAAAGTGGTCGTGACTTTGGCTACACATTAGCATCACTTAGGGAGGGTTCTAAATCCTCACATCCTCCCTGCAGCTCATTGGCTTCCAGGTGATTCCAGTGTTTGGCCGAGGTTGAGAACCACTGGCAGCATGATCAGAATAGACCTTTGCAGATCCCCCAGGGAAGATCCACTGGCTTAGAGTGCACAAGTTGGGGAGGGATCCATAGATGCTGCCTGCCCTTCAGAAAGGGGTTTGCAAGCTGAGAGTCGCCCAGGTATGTGGAAGGACAGACCATCACTAGGTCGGCCGATTCTTTGGCTGACTGCCTCCTTTTTCAAGTGTTCAAACAATCTCACGTTAATTGACTCCAGAGTTCTTTCTAAGATGCTGCTCATCATTTTCATAGTCTCGTTTATTTTTGTTATTGGTGGGATGCAGAGCTCCACCAGGGCCGAGGGGGTACGTGGAAGGCAGCTGCTCATGATCTTTCAGCCTGATTACCACGGCAGTCCAAGAAAATACGTAGTATTTTATAAAATACCTTTTCCATCATTTTTATTACGTACAGAAGATGATTCAAAAGATAGTATCATCTGCAAGAGGTATAGTTTTTAAGGTTTATTAGAAAAAAAAAGAATCCGAAAACATCTTGCTTTTCTTGAAGCTCCATAGGGCATTCACAGAACACTGTGAAAAAGCAGGTTAATTTAGGGTTTTTTTTTTGTTTCGTTTGTGTGTGTTTTTTTCACTCTGTCTTTCCAGAAAAGGTGGAATGCAAAGTAATGTTAATCAGAGAAACTCCTGGTTTAATCTGGATTTAGGAATGGATTAAAGAGGGTCTCACATTAAAGCGAATCTTTGCAAACAAAAAGAGCAGGCACATCCTTCCTCCTTTTGCACCCCTGCATCTTAACCTCAGGTCCAGTCTGGAGCATCATCCTTCCAGTATCCTGGGCTGGCCCCCCTCTCGCAGCCAAGATCCAAACCTGCACATTCCCCTTCACACCAGGAAAATGCTGTCTGGCAGCGTGCCAGTCCAGTCCGTGCTCTCAAGGTTTGGCAGGGCCCTACTCAGCTAAGGCTTCTAAAACCCAGCTTTCAGCAGGCCGCTTCTTCAAGAGCCTGCAGCAGCTCCCCACTGTCTACTGAGTCAAGCCTGACGCTTTGTCTTGGCAGGAGTTATTCAGTGTCACCCTGAGCTCCTTGGACTGCATGGCGACTGCCTGAGAATTGTCTGCATCTACTTGGTTGGAGCATCTCCTGGTGCTCTTCTCGCAGCTAGCCGCGTGTCTCCAACTTCTGTGTTTCTATGATCAGTTTGGAGTAGAAACCTCTCTAATATTTTCTTTGGTATATATATATATATATAGGCAAAGAAAACATCCAATCTCTTAACGATGTTGTTCTATGAGTGCATTTTTTTTTCCAGTATATGAGTCTTGCACTTCTTTAAAACTCAAGTTTAGTGCTAAGTAGTTTTACGAGTGCATTTTTAAAAATGGAGTGATCGTCACCCGGTCTGCTGATTCTTTCTTTGGCTGACTTCCTCCTTTTTCAAATATTTAAATGATCTCACATCAGTGACTCTAGAGTTTTGTTTAAGATGCTGCTGAACATTTTTCTAGTATGCTTCGTTTTTGTTATTAAATTTTAGAAAATTTAAAGCTTCTGATAAGTACAAGAAGAAATGGAGCTTGTAATCTGGTTCTTGGATCTTCAGGCTTGAGACGTCTGAGCTTTCTTTGACCCTGTCTCTCTCTTTGACTCTTCAACTCCCATCACCAGTTATGTTGATTCTTCATCTTGTGACAAATCTTCCCTGTTTCTGTCCCCTCCCATCCCTTCCTTCAGCACAGCACTTGTGATCTCATGGACCACAGACAATGCTGGTGGCCTCCCATCTTAGCTCCCTACCATCAGTCTCTTTCCTTCCCCAAATTTAGTTTCTTAAATTGCCCCTTTCATCATGTCACTCTGCTCAGGAATAGTCTTTAATGTCTCCCTGTTTCTTAGAGGATAAAGTACAAACTCATTAGCTTGGCGTTCAAAGGTCTTCACAATCTGGACCCACCCAAACATTTGAGGCATAATTAATCGTTCTATCTCGACAGCCCAAGGCTAAGCTCAGGCCATTCCTTCCCCCTTCCAGATCATTTCTTGGGCACAGGAAGGGAGTCCACTTAGGGAACGAGCACGGCAATGATGGTACAGAGATTGTCCTCTACTCCTTCCTGCTTCCTGGCTGTGCAAATCTGAGCACTGCTCATCATTGCTCAACGCTTCCTTTTTTCCCCCCATGAAATGAGAAGATTGGGTTACACGGACACTCAGGATTTTTGCAGCTGTAAATTTTACTTTTATAAATCCTGAATTTATACTTACCGGTTATTTAATCTCCAGTACTAATAGCAGTTTTTGAACTATTACTCAGTTCTTGTGACATCTTTTGCATCTTATCTCCTCAATTGGTTTTTTTTGGTCCTAAACTGAACATAGTGTTGTTTCTTCATTTTATGAAAGTCATAGAAGCTAATTTTTAAAAATGCATATGATACAGAGAAGTGACGAGTGAAAACTACACATCATTCTCTGCCGGAAACAGGGAAGATCAGAGAGCAGTGAGGACCCTAAAAAGGAGGTGAATGACTTAAAGGTTTCAAGATGAAGAGACCTGGGAGCTGGATCCTCATGGGAAAATAGAAATTCATATGACAAAAGAGTGAGGAACATAGCCCAGTAGTGGAACAGAACGTGCAAAGGCTCAGAGGTGAAATTGTCTGAATGTTGGAGGTCTAGTGAGAAGCTGAGAATGGCAAAAATTGGGGGTATTGGAGGGAAGGGAATAGTCAAAGATGAAGCTGGGAGTGCGACCACGAGTCAAGGTCTGTGTTAATTAGGCCAAGGAGACGGGGTTTATAGGCTTTGGGAGCCCTTAGAGGACTTGCCTCAGAGGGTGTCCTGATCAGTAGGGAAGAATGGAGGAGGGCCTGGGCCTGGGGACACTGCTGGCTGGGAGGCCAGTATGAAGGCAACTCTCCTGGGCCCCAGCCCAAGCCCTCTGGGATAATGTTAGGAATGTCCGTTAGGGCTTCAGCTGGACAGAAGGAAGAACCGATGGCTGCAAGGCCAACAGCTGTCATGGAGGACTTTGCTGGGACACAGTGCCATGCCCACCATATTGAGGCCTGTGGCCAAATAAATCAGCAGTACTGGTCCTAGCTTCATTTCAAATGTCAATATTTTGTTCATCATGAATTTTTTTTGCATTAATTTTGATTTAAAAAATATTATTTATCTTGATTTACTGATTTTGGAGGGCTCCCCCATAAAGTTTAATGTTATTATTTGTTTTATACAAGACATGTATTTGTTGTATTTATTCCCCCAATATTCTGTGAATGCATACTGAGCAAGGCCCATGCAGGACACAGAGCTACCTCAACACAAATCTTGCCCTCTGGCAATGCAGGAAAGAGGTCCCTTCCTCCACCTTATGGCAAGACAAAAACCTGACCTATGTGAAACCAGAGGACAGATGTACACAGAGACTGGGTGACTCATACAAAATAGCTTCCTTTTGTATAATTTCTGTCTCAAAGCTGAAATCTCTGCGTACCAACTGTCGTTTTGAGACAGAGACCACTTTTTAGTGACTCTTCTGTCACTTGCATGTTGCAGAGCTCGTCCTATCACCAGCTTCCTTCCTCTGCCCTTTCCATAGCCTTCTAGTCCTGCCTCAGCTTCCTCATGCCCACTTCCTCCAGCCTGGTCTTCCTGTGGCGTTATTGGTGTTATATTTAGGTTGACAAGTTTAGCAGCTCAGGCTGCTTCCTTCCAGAGACTGGCACCCTGGAGCCGGCACAGAAGATTTGACAGTGCCTTCCATGCTGTGATAACCTAAGAAAGCATCCCAGAGCTGAATTAGCACTCCCACCCTACTTAC
The DNA here is from genome assembly GCF_036562045.2 of Rhinolophus sinicus. NCBI lineage: Eukaryota > Metazoa > Chordata > Mammalia > Chiroptera > Rhinolophidae > Rhinolophus > Rhinolophus sinicus. The sequence continues at coordinate 26,887,973 of NC_133757.1, read as the reverse complement.
AGATGCAGGTACTGAGGCTCAGAGAGCGCCTGATGCTTGTCTCAGACCACACAGCTTTGAAATCCTGACTCCTAATTTTGCCTGTTGTTAAGGTAGCCACAGAAATTTGGCAGTGCGACGGGCTTGAATTTCCTGGGCCAACCTCCTCTTGTAAGGGAGGAAGCTACCTACGAAGTCTGCAAATTAAATTCCCAAACTTGTTGCAATGATGTTGCTAACCTTTTTTGCTATCAGAGGGATTATTCATTATGAATTTGTACCACCTGGACAAACAGTTAACCAAGTTTACTATTTGGAAGTGCTAAAAAGGCTGCATGAAAAAGTTAGACGACCTTAACTTTTCACCAACAATTCATGGCTCTTGCATCACGACAATGCACCAGCTCACACAGCACTGTCTGTGAGGGAGTTTTTAGCCAGTAAACAAATAACTGTATTGGAACACCCTCCCTACTCACCTGATCTGGCCCCAATGACTTCTTTCTTTACCTGAAGATAAAGGAAATATTGAAAGGACATTTTGATGACATTCAGGACATCAAGGGTAATACGACGGCAGCTCTGATGGCCATTCCAGAAAAAAAGTTCCAAAATTGCTTTGAAGGGTGGACTAGACATTGGCATCGGTGCATAGCTTCCCAAAGGGGGTACTTTGAAGGTGACCATAGTGATATTCAGTAATGAGGTAGGTAGCACTTTTTCTAGGATGAGTCTGCGAACTTAATTGTCCGACCTTGTACATTCCAGGGAAATGTTGCCATTGCCCCCAGATGAATTAACTGAGGATTCCCCCAGCTCTTTCCGTCATACCCTGTTTTTCCTCTTTCCATACATGACCCGAGTCTCCAACTGGAGGCTCATCAGCTTTTCCATGGCAGGGACTGTGTCTTCCACCTTCTTATGTCACAGCCCAGAGCCACAGTTCTAGTCGCAGCACAATAAGCCACGCCAGTGGTCTGACTCAGATAACCAATGGCAACAACAGTGAATGTCAGCGCTTACTGAGCATGTTATTATGTCCCAGGTACTTCACAGGCATTATTTCATTTAACCCTCACAACTCTGAGGTCGGTCCTATTGTTATCCCCATTTTTTAAATTGTGATTAAAAAATAACCACCTAACATAAGATTCACCATCTTAGCTCTTTTTATGTGTAGAGTCCAATAGTGTATTTACATACACATTATACACTCACACATTATTGTGATTATCCCAATTTTATAGATGAGAAAACTTTGCTCAGGGACATTAAGTAACTTGCCCAGGTCCTACACCCAGTAAATGACAGAGATGGGATTTGAAATCGGGCTGTCTAACTCCAGAACCCAGGCTCTCAACCACCCCTGGGTGACACCTGCCCACTTAGATCAGCTTGGCCCCTCACCAGGGCAGGTGACCAACTTCACTGTATTCCTCTTTGAGCACCTGTCTCTCTGTCCCTGGAAAAGGCATCCAGTCCCTCTACCAGCCAAGTAGTTTTTACTGGGGACACATGTAACCCCACCACTACTGCCTTGCTACTCGTCTGCAAGGTCAGACACGTTGCTAGAGGGAAGCCCAGGATCTTAGAGGCCTGTTGCAATCTTTAGGGATTGGCAGAGAACAAAGAAGAAGGGACAGATGGTAGGAGGAGGGGGAAAGAAAGAGGGTAGTGCATGCAGGTGGCCAGAGAGAATGTGGCAGGGGCTTTCTGGGGTCTGGAACATGCTCAGAAATAGAGTGACTGAGCTCAGCTGGAAGGAGGCCTGAGCACCATATCTTCATGTGCGCTTTCTCAACATACTGGTCAGAAAAAAACAACTTAAGAGTCCTGGGATGGAGGGAATGGGTGCACTTTACACGTGAGCATCTCGCAGCCTGGGTTGTCTTACTAACCACCTATTAACCAGAGAATGTAATTTGCAAGTGTCTCCAGACACTCTACATTTTTTTCTTTTTTTCCTACTGAGATCTGCAAATATTTTGTGGTAGTCTTTGGCATATCTGAGCTGCTGATCTGGGTTATAAGCAGACAGAAACTGGGCGGATTTGGCATAACCAGGGGTAGGGATTATCCTATGGAAACCCTGAACCCTTTAAAAAAAAATCCTGGCGCGCTTTACCCTGTCAGAGGCAGTTGGGCATGGGACACACCACGCTGACACTGATGAGATGACAAGGAAACTAGGCTATATGAGCTTTGAGAAGTTCTTAGATTTGCCATTTAATGTGACAGCAGAAATTGTCATGGCTCTCCCCCTCTCTCATTTTAGGGGCAGGAGCCCTTGGGGCCTGAAGGGCTGCAGCACTTTCTTTCCTTTTGGCAGTGAGTAAACCTTTCTTGCTTCTTCCTCTCACCCACCATACAGCAGGGAGGAGCTTGGGGAAAGGGAAGACATTATCCTGTTAAACTGATCATTCTCAAATTTGCAATACCAAATGACAAATGATTCTAATCATGTTTCAGATAATTCCAAAAACGCAATCCTATGTACTTCTAGAAAATGAATGTGTTTTAAGAATTTGAGCGTGTTCTTTTAAAAAATTAACCATAAGAGGAAAAAAATTAGTCTTAGCAGTGTCTACAGGGTACACTGTAATATTGTCCCCACTTGTCCGGGCATCCATTTGCACAGTTAAAATATTTTCAGGGAGTAAAGAGTGGTTTTGAGGAATGGTATTTCCCATCTGCTGAAAAAATTGGACTCAGTTAAGCTCATTTCACTGGGGTCTGAGTAAAAGGATATTGGGAAACGTCATGTGTAAGGATTGAAGTGGAGGGAAGCATTGTAATTCTTAAAACCCATCCAGAAATGTTTATCAATAATACATTTTAAAAACTTTGAAACAATATCTAATTGGTCAAACAAAAATATGACCATGGGTCCCCCAAATGTACTATTTTATGATAAGTATGAAAAATAATTTCATTATCAAATTTTGCATTGTGGTAAAATACACATAAGGTAAAATTCACCATTTCGACCATTTCAAAGTATACAACTCAGCAGCATTTAGGAAACTCACAATGCTGTGCAACCACTACAACTATCTAGAACATTTTCATCACCCCAAAAGGAAACCTCATACCCTTAAAACACTCATTAGCAATTCTGAAGCTGATATTTTTTCAATTGACTTTTTAAAAAAATTATTATTTTTTTATCAGTTCACTTTTGAGGTATTTGCATGAATATCTTTTTTTTTTTTTTTAATCATGTTAAAAGATTGTCTTCGTCAGGTATATTAGGCCCAATCATCCAGGATTGGTTTGGCAACAGTGATGATCTTTGAATGTGGAGATGATATGAAATCAATAGTCTTTCCATTGTAAAAAGAGGAGTTTGACCCTGAACAGGCTGCGAAGACCATTTGAAAGGCAAAACAGCCACATATGTGTAGAGGGTCCAGTTTCCCAGTGATTTAGTATTACATTTTCCTTCTTTCTTGGAAGTTTGTATTTGCTTCTCTGGTAATGATTTGCACTAAAATAAGAAGACTGTTTTCCTTCCGGTCCAGTATTGAATATGGACATTACTATGCTTTAAGTGCTTAAAAGATTATTCTTCCTCCTACAGATTTTTATACTTGTGACCAAGGAAAGTTATGAAGTCAACAACAACAAGTTAAATGGGGATGACATTTCCTTGTCCCTGTGCCGCACCTCTTTAATCCTCCAGTCTAAGCACCCTTAGTCACAGCCTCCTGCTGGGAATTCCCTCACTTAGGTGTGGCCCAATGCCCCTGACCTTTCCCTTTTCTTTATCACCACTTTCCTGAACAATGTCCCATTCTTTCAGCTAACAACTGTTGACTGAGCTACCTCTGTGTGTGAGAGAGAAGAGCATTGCTCTCTGCCCGCTCCGTCTGACCTGGCTGTCCGATAAAGGATTTCCGCCTGGGTATTAGTGACAGGTACTGACTTAATGCCTGAACCTATTATACTTAGAGGTGTTTGATTGTGAACCAGGGCTAGGGGACACTGCCTTATTCCACGTGGGTGCCTCTCTAATGACACAATTTGGGGCCTTGGATAAGCCCAGGCCAGGAATTTTGGGGGAGGGGGACACTCACTGAGCTCTTCCTCTCTAGTCAACATACTTACTGTTACAACATCTCTATTATGTTATATATTATTATTCCCATTTTCCAGTTGATAAAGCTGAAGCAGAAAAAGATTAAGTGACCTCCTCAAAGACCATGAGCTAGTAAATGCAGAGCAACTGTTGAAACCTAGGTCTGCCCAATTCCAAAGTTCGTATTTTTTCCAGTACAGCAAAAACAGCTTTCTGGGCACTTCTTAAATTATACCACATTGATCCCATATGCTCAGTCGACACGTGAGACCAATTGTGCTCTTTATAATTATAACTCACTCTCAGATGACATGAACTATTGTGGGAGCATTCTTTGAAAAATACATGTCAGTAGGATACCAAACACCTGCGTCAGCGTGGAATTCAAGTGTGGACTTGGAAACGTGTACTAGCCAGAAATACTGACAGCATGATTCTGTAGGGCTTCTTTACTGGGGTGTCTGACTAGTAAATTAGTTTCCTTTTTGCTTAAAAAAATACATATATAGATCTAGGAAAAATTTAGAACACAGACTAAGCTAGAATGTTTTATTGGCCAGTAAATGACAGGGGGGAATAAAGGAGGGTGTGGCCTACTCTTCTTCCTGGCAGGCACACATGGAGGTGTCGTTCTAGAATGTGCTCTGCCAGTGTGAGCTGGAATAGGTAACTTCACCTCCCTGGGCCTCAGCTTTCTTACCTGAGCGATAAATACGGCCGAGGAGATAGCGTCTTAGGCCCTTGCCAGGTAATTCTCTGTGATCGGGGTGAGGACACTGGTGTCCAGGTCCCTACACGTTGCAGGGGGAGCAGACTCCGCCTCGTGGCTCATGGAACCTGTGTCCAGCACTGGCTACTGAATTTCTGGGGTCCAATGTAAAATGAAAACACAAGGCCTCTTGTTGAACATTATTCCGAATTTCAAGACGGCAGTAGCAGAGCATTACAGCAAGCACTGGGGCCTTAGAGCCCGGGCCTTGTGTGAGTGCATGGCCAGACTCCCAGGAAGCTGGCCTCTGCAGCGTGTTCCCTACACTGCGGGACGGGATGAAATCTGGAGTAGGTCTGGGGCCCCAGCTAGCCTGGGGGAGGCAGGGACTCCTCTGGGGTAATGATTTCCTTTCTCAGGAAAATGGCCAGTGCAGAAGCATGACTCATCAAGGAGACACAACATGTCCCTTAAGGTGGCTTCCTTCCCTTGCTTTGGAAACAGCCATGCTGGACTGAGGGAAAATGGCATGTTTGGGGGCGTAGACCAGAATGCTGTAAAAAGGTTCTGAAAACATCTGACTGAAAAATAAGCCTGCAGGTGTAGCTTCCTGAGAAGGGACAGGTAGGAGAAGGTGGGCCAGACCAGGAGGAGGAGGCACCTGCGAGGGGAACTCTTTGGGAGCAGACAGCCCTCAGCTGTCTGGTTAAGTGGACTTAACAGGTTTCTTGGCAAGGCCATTTCTATAGTTGGCAAGAATACTGCAGCCCCTTAAGCTTGGAGGCAGAATCTAGGCTCACCAATGAGACTTGAGCATCTGACATTGCAACAGACAGCAGTGCCATGCCAGCCTGGATCCTTCACATATACTGGGGATGCCAAAAAATGTACACAAGTGGACTCTTTGGTCAGCGCTGCTCAAGCAGTAGTTCGCTGTAATCAGAAGTGTCTGGATGCTGATGGTAACCACTTTGAGCACCTATTGTAATTGTGGAAGTCAAAAGTGACTTGTATACATCTTTTGTTATCAGTATATATTGAGTATTACAATTTTAATACAGTTTTCTTTTCTTAAAGTGTGTATACATTTTTTGGCACCCTCTGTGTGTCCTCTCACCATTCCTAGTAGCATAAGAGAATCAGGCAAACTGTTTCCTGACATCTGGATAAGATCAACACCAATTTTAAAAGACATGAGGTTGGGGTGGGGGGAGATAAAGAATTGTTTTATAATAGCGCTGGAATCAACATTAAAAAAAAGTTGCACCTTCAAAACCCATCCATCAGTTTCATAAAATATGCATCAGTGGCCACAGGGAGACCAGGCAAGAGAGGGTGAATACTGCAGCAGACACTAACCCAGGTGATGGGAGAGTCATTCCAAATCCGTGCCTTACATGGACCTCAGGGCAACACCAGCTGCTCCAAGACAGGAACAGCATGTCCCCTTCCGTGCAGCACTTAGCCATTGAGTCAGAGCCATAAGCCCTTGGACATCTTAATATCTACGTTATCATTTAATTTGCTTTTTATCCCAATCTAAGGGTTTCCACTCAATATTTGCCCAGTCTACTCACAGAGGTAGAAACAGAGACTATTCTAAGATGACCTTATGTCTGGAAATCTTTGTTTGCTCTGTTCTCTACCCAGGAGAGAACAATGTATACTTCAATGGTGCATGTTGTTCATGGAATCTAGTTTTGTTGGACACTAAAAATTAAAAACAAAAACAAAAAAACAACTCATTGCAATACAGGCCTAAGCACCTCTAGCCCTTCCCCTTGGCAACTCCTCACCCAAACCAATCCAGGCAGAGGAAGATCCGTCCAGTGAGCAGAAGTCATATCAGTTACTAAGATATATGTTATGTATTCTAAACTTCACATACATACTGTCACTATGAAAACATACAAATGAATATGTGCTTCTTGGTCTAGACAGAATTTGTTCTGCTTGGTCTAAATTAGAGTTTCTCAACAGTAGCACTATTGATATTTTGGGCCAGATAATTTTTTTGCTGTGAGGACTGCTCTGTACAATGTAGGATATTTAGTAGCACCCTAGGCATCTAAAGTGCCAGTAGTTCCCCCACCCAATTGTGACAATCAAATGTCCCTTGGAGAGCAAAATTGTCCCTGGTGGAGAACCATTGATCTAAATGATGCAGCTATGACTCGGAGGGTGGCAGGGGAAGGATATTTCTGTGGGGTTTATTTAAAAGCCAAAGAAAGCCATCTGGTGTTTCATTTTCTCTGTAACAAGCTGCCACTTAATTTCTCTTTTTTTTCTCAGTCATATTCTTCAGCAAGCCTAGATTCCTTGATGTCATTGCATGAGGGCAATAGTAAGGTCCTCTTTGAAAATGAACCAAACTAGTAAACTGTACACAGAACAGACGAGGTTAGTCATCTGGATGAGACCTGTGCCTAACACGTTTGGTACTAGCCCAGTGTCCCCAGTCCAGTGCTGTAGGAGGCAGGGCTACAATGTAATTGTGGTTCAGTTCTTGGAAACCTAATTAATTGTATCATAACCCATGTGGAAACTGGTTGCTTGGAGAGAAAGGATGTGCTCAAATGTTGCAAACAGGCAATCATTAAATCTAGGAGAGAGTGTGCCTTGGATATGTGGCCTCTGGTTTAGGGTTTTCCTGGCACAGCCATGCCCAAAGTGGATGAGAAAGAGTGCCTTGAATTTTCTTGGCTGGTGATCCCGAAATCCATACATACTAAGCAAATTTCTAATAACGTGGCTCCAGTGTAGCTTGTCCACAAGGAGAAAGAGGCTTTGTCTGAGTATTTTACCAACAGATGTGACACAATACAGGCCAGTTGAGTGGATTCTCAGACGGCATAACACAGGTTAGCAGTGTGAAGAGAATGGGAAACCATACTTCCTGGAAAGTTTATCTTATTTCTACCGTTAGATGCTATGCCTCCTTTTTGCCCTCCCACATCAGTGCTGGCCTGTGACCTAAGCTTATAAAGAATGAGAACAGAGATGCCCCTACACACATGAGTTGCTCTATCGACCGTGAGCCCCTTGGGCAGCTTCCTGCTCTGCTTGCCACTCCAATTAAAGGGGATTTGGTCTATTACCATGAATAGGAAGAGAGACAGGAAATGGTCACTCGTGATGGGTGGGTTGAAGTACAAGTTGTTGTGTCTACTTTTTATTACTTGTTATACTGACCATGTGACAGATATCATTCTGGAACGTTCTGCCGATGTTATCTTACTTGTTCTTCACAACAAGCCTCACACAAGTGAGGAAGGCATCTCTAGTTTTATTTGACTGTTGAGGAAACTGAGGCTTAGAGAAATTGAATGAGACCCATAGCTAGTAACTGGCAGTTGGAGCCCAGCCCTTTGGGGCTCCAGTCGCATTGTTCTTCTAAATACATCATAGCTATCTTCTAGATAATCTTATCTGGATGCTGTCTAGATGCATTCTCTGACCCCAGTGTTCAAAGTTGGGCAGCTTTCAAAGCAATAAGAAAAGAATTGGAAGATATTTTGCAAACGGGTTGTCTCACATAAGTTGATGATTCAATCAGGAAATATTTCCTGAGAGTCATAAGATAAAATACTAGCCTTAGAGGATGTGTAACATATGTCAAGCATTGTCTCCATTCCTAAAGGGTCACACAGCATCAGAGTAGAGAGGGACTTTGGTAATCGTCTGGCCCAAAGTCCTCATTTTGTAGATGGGGGACACAGGGGAAATGAGATCCTATTCAGGATGGTGCGGCAGTAAAGGAAAGAAAGGGACATATATGGAAGCATCATAAAAGAAAGACTACAGGGTGTGGTTGGTGAGTGGAGGTCCAGAGAGGAGGATGCATCAGAGTCTGTGCTGATGATGATACCATTAACAGAAACAGGGAGGACCGGAGAGGGAGCTAGTGGTGGAAAGGTGAAAAGAAGGTGAATTTGTTTCTGAGGAATTGAAAAGTCAGCTAACTGGAAATTCCAAGTGAGGATTCCAAGACCTGAGCAGTCATGTCCCAGAATCTGTTAAATAAGATCATAAAATGATTTAGGTTCTATTGCCTTTCTTTCTTTAAATTCTCCACTAGCCGTGAGATTCAGACACCCATGCCAGAGCTCTGTCATGCTCAACAGTTTTATTAGCCACTTAAATTAAGGCAGAGAAGGGATATTTGTCACGACTACAATCCATGCAAAGCTGAATGCCGCAGGTGTCAGTATCAACAGGTAAAATAGCCAAAATAGCCAGAAAGAACTGAAACTAACATGAAATTTATCAAGGATCAATGTAAAGGCCTATGTTTATGTTCAGAAAATCAATTGCACACCTATAGAATTAATAAGAATAACAATATTGATATTAAGGACTACCATTTTTAAATTCAATGATTACTGTATGCCAGAATCACTACGGGTCAACGCTTCATAGAATGGTTGATTTAATCCTTACAACAGCCCTATCAGATCAGATCCTATTATAATCTCCTTCTTACCAGCTGAAGAAACTGAGACCAAGGAGATTAAGTAAACTTTCCTAAAATTACACATATGTTAGTTGGACTGAAAAATACCACTTTAACCAATAAGGATTGGGGTGATTTGGTTTCACCACACTCAAAGAGCCTTCGCATGTATAAAAGTGAGTGTGTTTACAGGTGCTACAAAGAAAAAGACGTGAGCACAGATGATGAGTCAATTGAGAGGTTATTAAAAACATAAAAATATAAAATTTCCTTTTCAAAGTTTCACTCACTTGAAAAGAATATAGTCAGTGTGATTCAGGATTGTAAATTTTGAAATATTTACCTAGAAGCGTAAACTTTTTAGGATCCTAGGAATGTTTGCTGTGAAAGGATTGAGAAACCAGGTTTTAGCTGGGTTTCTGATGATAATGTTATCTTACAAAATCCAGGGAAAAACCATGGTTAAGAATTAACTAAAAGATCTTGAGAGTTTATGGATTCCTTCATGTGGTGCTTCAATGGTTAAAAAAAAAAGAAAAGAAAAGAAAAACGAGAATCTGTGCTCACACATTTCTGTGGTCACATGCAACTTAGCCACCTCGCCTTTCTCAATTCTTCCACAGCAGAAACTCTCAGGGCAAATTCTTATCCCCAGCTGTGTCCATCTGGGAACCTTCTTTTTCTCCTTCATTTTGAGAATCCCTTGTTTCCTTCCAATCCTGCCTGTTCTTCTTTCCTTGGTTGATTCTGCCTTTCCTGCACTCCTGGTCACTCCTTTTGCCTCTAGTTTCTTTTCAGCCCTGGAAATATATCGCCTAGATCAGGGTCATCCCTTTTAGACTCCCTTGATGGACACTTACTATCGCTCTATTTTTGTGACTAAGAATTTAAGCAAATTCTCACATAAACTTTGATAAACCTAAGCATATAAACACAGCTCTTCATTTATATTGTCATGTGGTGCCAAATAATTGCAGTTAGGCAACATTTTGAATTGGTGTTACTAGTCAGGACAGAGGATATAAACCACAAGGATCAAGTATTTTATTTATCTATTTCTCACTATCCCATCTAATTACAGAAAAGATTTAAGATGGTGCTTCAAGTCCATCGTGTTTACAATTTCATTTCTTTGAAAATGTCCACGTTGACAGTGTACGTTTTACCAAAACAGGCCAATTCTGTACAGACAACTGAATAACCAAGTGGGGAAAAAAGTTATTTCTGCCTAAGCAGATGAGTGGAGTGTATGATTATCCACAATATAATTTTGGTTTTCTACCCTGTAATCCATGGTTGTGTATTGTCTATCAACTGTTACATGATCAAGCTGGACTTTGTCCGAAAGGGAGGGATCATAAAGTGATTTAGGTTCTATTGCCTTTTTTCAAATTCTCATGTAGAGTTTCCGAAAGAGGTTGTAAGCCTCAGGATAGCTCCAGGTTACGGAATCTCTCTTTCAAAACCCTCCTGCTCATATGAGAGAAGCCCTGATATCTATTCCTTGGTAGTTTCTTTGGCACGTCTTTCCTGCCTCTCCGTCCCTTTCCCCTCTCACTGCTGTGCCCCAAGTCCAGACCTGCAATACTAGATGCTTGGGTTACTTAACTGTCCCCCTCCTACTGGGTTTCCTTGCTTCCAGTCTCCCTCCCCCTCCAGCCCACCCTGCCAACCTCTCATAAGCGTGTTGGCAGGACATCGCTAACAGTGTAAGCCATTTTCCAGCTCTCTGTGGTGAGACCCCTCCTTGTCCTCTGTAATTGGGCCCCACCCTACACATCCAACCTTGTCAGGACCGCCTGGTCCCACATGCCCTACTCTCCTGTCTCCGTTGGACAGGAAACTCTCTTCCTCATCCCTCACATGGACCGTCCAAATGTCAGCTCCAAGTGTCAGCTTTGCATTTCCTCCCTCCCAGCACATAATACTTCCCTTCCACTCCTACAACTCCTTTCATGTCCCCGGCCTCCCAAATCCTAGCTCTTGAAGCATCTTCTCCCTGAAACCTTCTCCAGCTCCTCCAATTCCTAGCTTACACTCATTTAGTCTCTTACTGCTTCTCTTGTTTTACCTCACCCCCTCCTATGAGGTGCAGCAACTTGAGACCAAAGGCAAGACTGCGGTACCTTCTCGTCGGTGCCGGTGCAGATCACACAGCAGCTGCCGAGAGTGTGGCCTCAAAATGGCTGCCTGTGTCCTGTGCTGCATGCCCATCCCAGGTCAGCAGTTCATGTCACCATTTACCAAGCCCCTACCAGGGGTAAGACCCATAGTCTCACTGTGAATGGCTGTGTCTCTGCCAATTCCAGACTACTTGCTCTTAAATTTTGTCTCAAAAGCTCGAATTCTCTGGCTCCTTAATATCTGTGGTAACTTGCTACATGTGTCACATCACCCCATGAAGAATTGAAGTTCAAACAGTAGTTGAAATACAAGCCAGTCATTGAACATTAAAAAATTCCAGTTTCCAAAAACCATGAAACACAAAGAAGAATTTCAAAATCAAAATTTTGGAACTCTTCGTTTCTACAGATCAAAGAAGTTTCTTGATTCTTGCCCGCACTGGGGTCATTTCTGGTTTATTCTTTCTAAGTGGAGTTTTATAGATAATTGTTACACTGACATGAGGACATGGGAAAAAAACAGATCTAATCTCCCCCAAAAACACTTGATATATACCCACAAAATAAATAGGAGACAGTAAAACTATAATGAATATACCCGATTATAACAATCTTTCACATTACAAAGCAATCCACAATGAAATGGTTGAGGACTCAGATTAGGCAAACCCTTCCTTAAGAAAGGTTGTTGTATTCAGACTCTGAAAGCTGACCTTTGGCCTCTCTTTTTTATTCTCCCTCCAGAGCTTTACACTTTGTCACTGGCAAAAGCCTGCTAAAATAAGCCTACTTGTTCCTACATACTTCTTTAAAAATGCGATCTACTTCCCCATAGTCATTGCCACCCACTGCCTTAGAACCAGTAAAGCATTCCAGGATTTCAGTATTTCTGAGATGCAGTAAGAGCACTGGAAAAAGCAGAAGAAGAAGTATTGGATGGGGACAATCTTACCTCAACTTCTGACTGGCAGGAACAGTTAGTTTATTAAGCTTGTCCATTCTTTTTGGTAACAATGAGCCACAGATAACCGTCCAGTGGTAATGTCAGCAGTGCCTGGCCCTGCTAGGGGGTAGCATGGTAAGCCTTTGATCTCAAGGATCCCCAGTCACTGGAGTCTGATCTCCGAGAGTGCAGGCTGCTGGCAAACACCCTGGCACCAGGGAGAAGTAAAACTTGCTCGAGCACATAGTCAAGTTTCATGTTTCTACATAATCATGTGACCTGGGTAGCCAGCCAGCTTGGCTGATTACTCCACATTGTGTAAACTCTAATAGTGAAACCTATTGGACATGCAAATTTCTTTCCAGCTGCTTTCTTTTATAACCAGATTTTTAACCAGGTCAGGGCAAGCTCTGACTGGTCACTACTTCCTGTTGTCTCAAACACATATCGTTGTGTTTTCAGCAGGTGTCATGCTGTCCCCAGCAGCTTCCTGGGCTCAAGGAAAAGCAAAATAGTCATTTCCCTCAGAAGGTTTCTTTGCAACTTTATGCTCATTTGCATCACGTCATGGATAAACTTTTCCACTTGAAGAACCATGATATGAAACTGGCATTTTTCTATTGTTCTGTTCGTCCCTTCCACCCCCCCCACCCAAATGTTTTTAAATAAATATCAGGTGGCAGTGACACAGCAGTAATAGTCTACTCAGAGAATTAGTTTTCTTTTCCTGACAATCTATCTAAAATGGGATGGACAGTTCTCTAGGCAAGGTAGAGACAGACGAGTGATCTGAAAAAGAGGAGAGGTCTGTATCATAAGATGTCTGCTATGTGTGATCCTTGTCAGGTCAGTGGACTCAGGAGTTATGCTGAGAGCCAGATGTTTGCAAACAAAACCAGGAGGTACCCAAAAGTCGGCTGAGAACAAATCTGACAATCTCCCAACAATGCAATTCTGACATCAGGCCATTTGGAAGTCCCTTGAAAAGCAGGATGCCACTCTCCTCACTGCCTTTGTCCCCACCTGCCCCCATCTGCTGCTCACTTTCATCTCCTCCCAGGACTGACGCAGTTACATGCAGCCCTGGGGGCAATAAGGGCATCTCAAGTACTGCAGGTCAGGCGAGCAGCAGGGAGGAGGGAAGCACACCTGTAGGGCTGATCCATTCAGAGCGGCCCACTTCCCTCCTGGAAGACTTGACTGCTCCCTTGACCTATTCTGAACATCTCCCATTTGTCTGTCATTTAGAGGTCAGAAGGCAGTTTAGAGTCAGAGAAGAAGGAAATAAGAGGGACAGTTCCTTCTATGCCTGGATACACTTCCCTGTAGCCAGCAAGAATGCTCTGTTCACCTTTGTGAAATTGGGGTACTGTTCTACGTTATTCCAGGTGACCAGTCCTCTCCAGGGTCTGAAGAATATATAGAAAGGACAAAGTGGAAGGCTCCCAGGTACCTCTCCTGTTACAGACCCAAAGTCTGGCTGAAGATAGAAGGGGAAGAGGGAGAAGAGCTAAAGAAAGAGGAGGAAGAGAAGGAGGAGGAGGGAGGAGAGAGGCAGCAGCAGCAATGGCAGAGGTGGAAGCAGTAAATGGATTTCAACCCTCCTGTGTGGCTCCTTTGTACAAACAGAGGTTCTGTACTTCTCCAGGTAAATCTTGACTGTTCACATTCATGTACTGCCTCTGAATTTCTAACTCGACCAGACGTTCAGGAGCAGAATCCTCAGAGCTACTGAAGGGTGGCCAGGCCAATAAGAGAGCAGATAATTTTCATGAGAAAAATGCAAGTGCTTGCCTCCTCCAATAGTTTATTTTCCCCAAGCAAGCCGCTCACTTTTCTTGCATTGTACCCCGGAGGAACTCTAGACCTCGGCCCATCCCCTTCCCATAATTTTTAACTGAAACTAGTATTCCAGGATGATGAAGGCACATGTAATGTCATCAAGAATCAGGACAGTCAGGCTTCACTGAATGGGATGATGATAACCAGCTCATTCCTTCTTAATTATTGTAAAGTACACCCCCTCGGCCACTTGACTTTTCTCTCAACCAACAACTTGGCTCAGCACCTGGGCTGGCAACTTCTTATTCCCCAGAGAAATAGACCAGGGGCAAGAGTTACACTTCTGCTTTTTCTTTTTACAGCCACCTGTATTTCTTCTTTTTACTGTATTTAGTCTGACATGATAAAAATGAGAGTCTGCTTGTCCACACTGGGCATTTTGCCCCATGTGGTCTGTAGCATGACAACCATAATGTTCCATGCTGCCACCACTGCTCTACAGGTGTAAGTAGGTTCCCAAGGTCAGTGCAAACAGGACATCAAGTCTTAACTGATACTTGTAAAATGCCTGAGACCACACAACATGGTTTCTATAGCACATGGAGAAAAATGTACCATGATAAACAACTCAGTCTCGATCTGCACAGTCCAGTGGGCGCAATTAATCATTAGATTAACAGATGAAAAATGGATAATCCCAACCTTAGAGAAAATTGAGAACTCCTATACACTGCTGATAAAAAATAAAGTAGGTGCAATGACACACATACCTACGATCCATATGGGTCATAAAGGTAACAGAGCACGAAGAATAGACCATGTACACTAAGTTCATGTACAAGAATTGTCACTAAAGCACCATTTCTAATAGAAAATAAAACAACATTGGAAATAACCCAATTTCCCATCAACAGGAAAAAGAATAAATTAGTTGTGGCAATATTCATGCAATGGAGTATTAATCAGCAGTGAAAATGAATGAACTACAATTGCATCGGGATGGATAAATAACACAAATAATTTCAGCAATGAAGGCAAGATCATATAGCATGATTCCAGTTATATTAAGGCAAAATTAACTGATATATTATTTAGGACACATACATATATAGTCAAACCAAGGGAGGGAACGGTAAGTGTAAACTTCAAGAGAATGGCTATCGGCGTGCGATTGGAGTGGAGAGGCACGTAGGGTTTCAAAGGCAATGGTTGTGTCCTATTTCTTAAGTTAAGTGGTGAATATATAGGTACCTACTGTAGATATTAAATATTTAACAAAAACAAATAAAAGAAGACCTGGTCTAGAATTATGGTGCAAAGGCAGGACAGCCTGCCTAAGTCTCAGTTAGCTCTGTGAGATGATGAGGCGTGAGAACAAGAAGACAGATTATACTGGAGCTTGGGGATGAAACCCAACCCGCCCTGATTTCTCTGGGGCTCTTTTCCTTGCATCTATTGATGAGAACAAACAACAACATGCTTATTGATTGCTTTCCATGTCCGTGTACTATGAGGACATTTTACATGTGAAGAAACAGATTCATAAAGAGGTTAAGTAACTGGCCCAAAGGTAGGCTACTCAACGATGGAGGAGCTGGGATTCAAACCCAAGCCTGTTTTCCTAGTGTGTGCTGCTCGTCACTGGGCTTTACCATTTGCAAGAGAGATCTGTGATTTAGCACAGGGCCCTGTCCTGGCATCAAGGCACCGACCTAATCATAACCTTGGGGGAATCACTTAGTCTCCCTGACCTCAATTTCTCACCTTTAGAGGACAGGAAAGGAGATTCAAGGAGGGCTCAGGCTCCTTCTGACTTGCCATCTGGACACTGCCCCATGTGCCCAGAAATGGGATGCCACCAGCAGAAACACTCTTACAGTTTCCAGAAGAGAAGCCTCTGATTGCCTATACTAGATTGCGTCACAAAGTGGGGCTAGGTGGTTGTAGCAGTTTACAGAGCCTTAGAAGTAGTCCAAGCCCTCACCAGAACTGGGAAATCAGCCATGGTTTACCCTCTGTGCTCTGCTACCCCTTGCTGATGGCTTTTCCCTTGCCAGGTCTGGCTTAGGTAAACTGCCAAAGAAAGTAAGCAAAGTGTGGCATCGGTACTATGCAGTATGGTTCTAACCATAACCTACTCCCATGATGGGAAGCCTCACAACAACTCTTTGAGGGGGTATTATTATCATTCCCATTTTGGGATGTGAAGCCTGAACCTCCAAAAAGGTGACATAACCTACCTAAGGCCACCCAGCCTTCCTGACCCCTGAGCCAGGGCTCTTAATCCCCACACCGTTCATTCACTCTCTATTCCTCTCGTGGTAGCCCTCTTTCTTGGGGGTAGTGGGTGAGGGGGTTGCTGCAGGCACAGTGGCCCTGGCAGCTTTCTGACGCATACAGACCAAAGTAGCAGGAGCTTGCTGTTGGTCAGACCCATGCCCGATTAACTGGCCAGTGCCAATTAAGGGCCCAGGTGGAGGAAGGTTTGCGGGGAAGCTAAGGAGCCTGGGTAAGCCACTGAAAAAAAACAGCAGAAGAGGCCAGGGAAAGGCAGAGAAAGAAAAGGAAGTACGGCAGATGCGGGTAGCAGTCTGTTTGTTCTCCACCTTTGTGGGGAGATTAGGGGCAGGAAAGGAGAAAGAAGGAAGAAGAGAACACATCTGTGACGAGCAAATGGGCAAAGGCTCTTTAAAGCTCAAGGCTTCACTTTCTGTGAGACAAATCAGTTCCCTATTTTATCTAGTCAGTAAAATCAATATTCTATATGTCAAATTGGCCCAGAGTGCAACATCTGTCTTATTAGGAAAATAGCTTAGAAGAAAACAGCCTTTACTCAGCGTATCAGTCCAAGACCGTAGCCTGCAAGAACATTACAATAGCCTATTGTTGGGACAGACAACTCCTGATCTGTGTGTCATCTTCACCTCCTCCCTTCTCTTCAGTCCTCAGAGCCAACTACCAACAAGATTCTCCTTTGTAATATTCCCACCTTCACCTCGCTCTTACTCCAGCCTCAGCCCTCACCTGGATCACTGCTCAGCCTCCTGCTACTTTTCCGTAGTTAGAGCCACCTCCATTCTCATTCTCAGGCCATGTCTCAGCTACTGTGTCTTCTTAAGGATTTCAGAGGCTTTTCCTTTCTTCTAGAACCAAGTATGAATGTCATTCATGCTCTTCTGTAACTGAGTCTCACCTTCAGGATCCATCTTATTCCTCGCTAATTCCCACCATCCCTTTGGTCAGCCTGGTTCTCAAACACCCTTTTCTCCTCATGAATCACACAGCCCAGCCACCAGACAGATACAGCCATCCAGAAAGAGGGTGGGAGGTAGATGCATGGGGTCCTAGACAATCAGCAGGCTGAGTTGTCCCCAGTAATCAGGGCCACGATGAAGCCAGAGAGCATGCAAGAGCAGAAAGGCAGAGCTCTCTGACCAAGGAATGGGAGTGTCAGAGATGTGGAGAACTGAGAGAAGGCTCATGGCTTCCAGGGGTGGAGGTCATGCAGGCCAGAGGTCCTCAATTACAGATGCTGTGGAAGTTAATTACAATTTCCTGTCACCATTTATCTGGTGGAGTTGACTAGTCTCCTAGTCTTCCTACCCAGGCAGTCCATCCAAATTCAAAAGGCCCCCAAACGAAAACAGATTTGAGCAAACGGGTAGATATTTCATGTGCTTGGATAGAATGACTCAATATCATGAAGATGTCCATTATCTCCAATATAGTGTAGAAGTTTAATGTGATGCCAATTAAAATAGCAGAAAGATCTTCCCCTCCTCCCATGCCAGAGACAAGTCGATTCTAAAGTTCCTCTATAAAAAGGAATAAGGAACTCCTGAAAAGGAAGATCCAAGAGTGGAAAGAGATTTGCCCTCTCAAGTTTAAAGCACCCTATGAAACTTCTCTAATAAAAACAGCATGGCATTTCTGAGAGACCAATGGAACTAAAGAGAAAATGCAGAAAAAAATGGAAGAAAATAAGGATTAAATGTTATGAATGTAGCATATCTAATGAGGGAAAGATGAACTTTTCAATAGCAGGCCAATTGCAAAGCCACTGGGAAAAAGATAAAAGTTAGATTCATACCTCCAACCATTAACCAGAAAACGCTCAATGGATCAGAGATCTAAATGTAAAAATGAAGCCATCCCTGTACCAGAAAAACACACAATTAAATTTCTTCATAACCTTATTTATGACTTAAAGTCCAGAAGTAATCAAAGAAAATACTGACAAATTTAACTAGAAGAACATAAATAACCTTTTCATGGCAAAAAATGTAAACAACATCAAAAGACAATGGACAAATTGAGAGTAAAGGGTTGCATCATATATCACAAATAAAAGGCTAATCTCCTTAGTAGATAAAGAGCTCCTAAAATTAAGATGGAAAAAAAAAGAAAACCTAGATAAAAGGGTAAAAAACAAGACCATGAAAGACAAGAGGACTTTACATGGATGAAAAGATGCTCAACCACCCTCCTATTAAGGGAAAGATTATAACTATGCCGAAAAACATATATATCTCACATATCGAATTAGCAAAAATCTAAAATTCTGATGATAGGGTGTGCTTAGAAAATAGGCACCCTTTGATTACAACATGTTACATTCTTCATGGGGGTAGCGGAGGATTATCAATACCTAACAAAATACATGAATTTACCTTGTAACCCAGCAATCTCACTTCTAGGACCCTATCCTAAAGATACTCTTTCACATAACACACACATGTGACATCTGCACACAGTTATTTATTGCAGTTTTATTTGCAATCATAAAAGATTGTAAAAACCTCTGTGCCTATCACTGGGGGACTGGTTGAATAAATTTTGATCCATCCTTGTAGCAGAGTTCTATGCAGCCATAAAAAAGGTGTGATCTCCAGGATATGTTAAGTGGAATAGACATGGTCAGGACAGTATAAGCTATTTTTTAAAAAAACAAGAAGCTAGAGGAAGTTTATACACACACACACATTATTGCAAAAACAAACATCAACACTAAAAGGATAAGTCAGAAATGAATAAAAAATAGCCATTTGTGGGAGGCAGAAGTGAGCTGGAAATAGAGCAGAAGTGATCTGCCTTTTCATGGAGTTTTGACTTTTAAACTAGGTAATGGTTTGACATAGCCTAAAAACAAAATTAAGGCAAAAAGTTTAAAAAGGCAAACTTTAGAATAAAAGTAAACAGAAACAAATGAATGTAAATGGTAACATAGCCCAGAGAAGAGAATTATTTTGACTTTTGAACAGTTTTCATTGCATCCTCAGTGAAATATATTCTAAGAATGAAAATAACTGCAAAGAAATCCAATCTCCACTCAGCATTTCTATTTTTAGTAATAAAATATCTATTATGATTTTGAAGTGATTTTTATATATTATAAAGTTAATAAATATGTTAATATTAGTAGAAACTAAAATTTTTTAGTACAAGAGGAAAAATACAAATATAAAATCAAAGAAAAAACCTTGGTAATGTTAAATTTGATTGGAAATATCAATCTAAACTCATGATTTCCTAGCACTAAATGTTGAATGGACCTAGGAGCAATGACGTTTCTGATTTTGAATATATGAAAAGATGTTCAATCACAATTATATCAAGAAATGAATAAAAATAGCCAGATGCCCCACTAGCAAGAGCTGAAGGCTCAGTGAAGGAAGGGTTGAGTTCAGGTTTTGTGGCATGGAAAATACAAGGTGAATCTGGAACATCTTGTGCCAGAAAGCAAAGAGACACTCAAAGGATAGTGGGTGGATGGTGGGGCAGGGTGTCAAAAAGACACAGGAGCAGATCTTTGTGAAATCTAACAAACAAAACAGAAACAAACTCATAGATACAGAGAACATTTTGATGGTTGCCAGATGGGAAGGGGGTTGGGGACAGGGTGAAAAAGGGGAAGGGATTAAGAAGTATAAATTGGTAATTACAAAATAGTCATGGGAATGTAAAGCATAGGGAATATAGTCAATAATATGATAATAGCTACTGTGTTTCCCCGAAAATAAGACCTAGCCGGACTGTCAGCTCTAACATCTTTTGGAGCAAAAATTAATATAAGACCCAGTCTTATGTTATACCCAGTATTAGATTATATTAGTTATATATATTATATTAGTTATGTATATCATATTATATTATATTATATTATATTATATTATATTATATTATATTATATTTTAAAGACCTGGTCTTATATTAAAATAAGATTGGGTCTTATATTAAGACACATTAGAGCTGATGGTCCAGCTAGGTCTTATTTTCGGGGAAACATGGTATGTATAGTGCCAGGTGGGTACTAGACTAGTGGGGGGGTCACAAATTATATAAATATCTAAGTACTATGCTGTACACCTGAAATTAATATAAAATAATACTGAATGTCAACTGTAATTGGAAAATTGAAAAGTGGGGGAAGGTGAAGGGGAATAAAAGTTTCCAATTCCCAGGTATAAAACAAATAAGTCATGGAGGCGTAACGTACGCATAGAGAATATAGTCAATAATATTGTGATAGTGTGAGACAGTGCTACATGGTTGCTGGACTTATGGTGATCACTTCTTTTTTTAAAAAATTTATTTTTAAAATTTATTGGGGTGACAATTGTTAGTAAAATTACATAGATTTCAGGTGTACAATTCTGTATTACATCATCTATAAATCCCATTGTGTGTTTACCACCCAGAGTCAGTTCTCCTTCCATCACCATATATTTGATCGGTGATCACTTCTTTAGGTACACATATAAATACTGAATAACTATGGTGCAAACCTGAAACTAATATAATATTGTATGTTAGTTATATTTTAACAAAAATCTTTTAAAAATAAAATCTATTTTTTAAAAATTGTTAGATGTAACTTACTGGTCAAACTTAGGAACTGAATTGATATTAAAAATTATTGAAGTTGTTGGTTTCACACGTGCAAGGAGCTTGGAAGTTGCCAATGCATCCTAACAACAAGTAAAAAGCTGAAGAGAATGAAAAATCAACAATTAATTTTTCTTCTTTGATCTGTAAGAAAGGAGAGTACACAGTGCAAAATGCTGCCCCCAAGACTGGAAACAGGTAAATATAGGTCATCATGGCTTACTGGAGCGGAGATTCAGGAGGAAACCACTGCAAGAATGAGCGAGGGTGTAGAAAAACCTGAAGTGGAATTGACAAATTGCTGGAGGCTCAGTGGGGACAACTCTGAGGTTTAAAAAGTACAGGGGGAACCAGCCATGGGGGCGGCCCAACAATATTGTGAGATTTACGTCTAGGAGCTTGACCAGGTTCCCACAGTAAGTATTAGAGAAAAATCCCCTTGGGCTTCAAGCAAAGGAAGAGAAAATAAACCATTTTGAAATAAATCAGAGCATTCTGTTCATTCTTAACAAGGCCTGCCCTTTGGGGAAACTAACTAACCAGAACTTAACCTGCTGGGGTTGTACCAGAGCCTTTGGACCTGGGAAAGGGAAATACCCACTCCAGCCCACTCTAGCCATCCTGTCCTACCTAAGGGGAAAGAATAAAACAGAGAAACACTTGTGAAGGTCACAGTCCAGAGGCACAGGCTCACTAAAAGACTGAGACCTAATCGTAGGATTGCAGAATGCCACACCAGGGCACTGCATTACTAACGGCCTAGTTATAGCAGCTCCTTTTACCAGGCGCATTATGTCTGTCCATCAAGAGAAAATTACACAAATATATGGTGATGGAAGGAGAACTGACTCTGGGTGGAGAACACACAGTGTGATATTAGATGAGATATTTCAGAATTGTACACCTGAAACCAATGTAGCTTTACTAACAGTTGTCACCCCAATAAACTTTAATTTAAAAAAAAGAAAGAAAATTACAAGGCATACTAAAATGCAAAAAATACAATTTGAAGAGACAGAGCAAACATCACAACCAGACATGGCAGGGATGTTGGAATTTCCAAACTGGGAATTTAAAATATCTATGATTAATATGCTCAGGGCTCAAATGCATGAAGGAGACAACATCCAAGAACAGACAAAACAGGCAATGGAAACGGAGATGGAAATCCTAAGAATCAAAAAAAAAAAAAAAAAAAAAAAAAACCCAGCAAGAAATTCAAGAAAAAGAACACTAACAGAAATGAAGAATGCCATGGATAGACTTAGTAGACTGGGCATATCTAAGGAAAAGAAAAATCTCAAAGTTAGAGGACATATTAATAGAATCCTCAAAACAGCAAAGTAAACAAAGACTCGGGGTAAAAAACAAAAACAGAACAGAGTATACTGGACTGTGAGACAGCTAAAAAGGTGTAACATACACATAATAGGAATACCAGAAGGAGAAGAGAGCAAGGAACAGAAGAAATATTTGAAACAATAATGACTGAGAATTTCTCCAAATTAATGTCAGCTACCAAACTGTACATGCAGGGAGCTCAGAGAACACCAACCAGAATAAATGCCAAATAACTACACTTAGTCATATTATTTTCAAGCTACAGAAAATCGAAGATAGATAAAAAAATTCTGAAAGAATCCAGAGGGAAAATAATACCTTACCTACACAGAAAAAAGATAATCCCATCTGACTTCTCAGAAATCATGCAAGCAAGAAGAGAGTATAGTGATATTTAGTCTTGAGAGGAAAAGTACCACCAACTTAAAATTCTGTACCTGTGAAATTAACCTTCAAAAATGAAGGAGAAATAAAGACTTCATCAGACAAACAAAAATTAGGGCATTTGTTGCCGGTAGACTTGCATTGTGAGAAACGTTAAAATAAGTTCTTTAGAGAGAAGGAAAATAATATAGGTCAGAAACTTAGATCTATATAAAGCAAAGAAGAGCATTGAAGAAGTAACAAATAAAGGTAAAATAAAACTTTAATTTTTAAAATTCTTAATTGGTCTAACAGATAATAATAGTTGGTTCAAAATAATATAACAACGTATGCATGCTTATGTATATATTTTATGTGTATATATGCTTATGTATGCTTATATATAAGTGAAATAAATGATAGCAATGATACGAGGGATGACAGGAAAGAATTAAAATTATTTTGTTATTATAAGGTGCTGATACTACCTGTGTATCAGGTACGGTGTTATATGAAAGTGGACTTGAATTAGCTGTAAATGAATATTGCAAACACTAAAAAATGAAAAAAAAAAGGAATTATAACTGATATGCTAAGAAAGGAGAAAAAATGGAATCATAGTAAACACTCAATTAAAACTACAATAGGCAGAAAAAGTGTGCAAGACAAAAAAAGGAACAAAGAATAAGGCCAACAAATAGAAAACAGTAACAAATATAGTAGACATTAATCCAACTATCATAGTTGTAGACTTCAACATTTCTCTGTCAGGAACGGACAGATTCAGCAGGCAGAAAAATCAAAGTCATATGTGAACTCAACAACAACATAATGACACCAGTCAATTGGATATAATTGAGATCTACAGGCTACTTCATCCAACAACAGCAGAATACACATTTTTCTCAAGGTCATAGGGAACATTCACTAAGAGAGACCACATTATGGGTCATAAAACACACCTTAGCAAAATTGAAAGAATAGAAATTATACAGTGCCTGCTCTCAGACCACATGGAATTAAACTAGAAATCAATAACAGAAAGATAACTGAAGAATCCAAAAATATGTGGAGATTAAACCGCACACTTCTAAATACCACATGGGTTAAAGAAGAAATTTCAAGAGATGAACTAAATGAAAATGAAAACAATTTATTAAAATTTGTGGGATGCGGTGAAAGCAGTGCTGAGAGAGAATTTTATAGCATTGAATGCATATATTAGAAAAGAAGACAGATCTAAAATCAATAATGTAAGTTTCCACCTTAAGACACTAGTAAAAGAAGAGCAAATTAAATCCAAAGTAAGCATAGGAAAAGAAATGATAAGAATTAGCAGAATTCAGTGAAATTGAAAACAGGACATCAATAGAGAAAATCAATGAAACCAAAAGGTGGCTCTTTGAACAGATCAATAAAATCAATAACCCTCTAGCCAGGCTAAATAAGAAAAAAGAAAGATCAAACAAATTACTAATATCAGAAATGAAAGAGGGGACATCATTATAGATCCTATGAATATTAAAGGTTAATAAAGAAATACTGTGAATAACTATGCCCACAAATTTGATAAACTAGATGAAATGGACCAATTACTTGAAAGACACAATTTACCAAAAGATGCAAGAAGAAATAAAAAATTGTTGTAATCCCTCACATCAATAGGATAAAAGAGAAAAATCACATGATCATATCAATAGATGCAGAAATAGCATTTGACAAAATCCAACACCCGTTCATGATACTTTTAGTGAACTAGGAATAAAAGGGAATTTCCTCAACTTGATAAAGAATATCTTAAAAACCCTATAGCTAACATCATACTTGATGGTGAGAAACTTGAAGCTTTCCCACTAAGATCAGATACAAGAAAAAGATGTGTCCTCTCACCACTCTTTTTCAACATCGAACTAAAAGCCTGAGCTAATGCAGTAAGGCAAGAAAAGGAAATAAAAGGGTATGCAGATTGGGAAGAAAGAAAGAAAACTCTTTGTCCATAAATGGCACGATCATTTATTTATAAATTCTGAAAGATTAACAACAACAAAAAATTCCTGGAGCTAATAAGTGATTGTAGCAAGTTTGCAGGACACAAGATTAATATACAAAAGTCAGTCACTTTCCTATATACCCGCATTGAGCAAGTGTAATTTGAAATAAAAAATACCATTTACATTAGCATCCCCCAAAATGAAACACTTAGGTATAAATCTAACAAAATATGTACAAGATCTATATGAGGAAAACTACAAAACTCTGATGAATGAAATCAGAGAAGAACCAAATAAATGGAGAGGTATTCCATGTTCACGGGTAGGAAAACTCAGTATTGTCAAAATGTCAGTTCTTCCCAACCTGATCTACATCTTCAATGCAATGCCCATCAAAATCCCAGCAAGTTATTTTGTGAATATCAACACACTGATTCTAAGGTTTATATGGAGAGTTAAGAGACCCAGAATAGCCAATGCAGTATTGAAGAAAACCAAAGTTGAAGGACTGACACTACCCAACTTCAAAACTTACTATACAGCTAGAGTATCAATACAGTGTGGCATTAGTGAAATAATAGACAAATAGATCAACAGAACAGAACAGAGAGCCCAGAAATCGATCCATATAAATAGAGTTAACTGATCTTTGACAAAGGAACACAGACAGTACAATGGAGCAAAATAGTCTTTTCAACAAATGGTGCTGAAACAATTGGACATCCACACACGGCCTTCACAAAAATTAACTCAAAATGAATCACAGACATAAATGTAAAATGCAAAACTGTAAAACCCCTAGACGATAACATGGGAGAAAACCTAGATGACCTTGGGCATACAATGACTTTTTAGATACAACACCAAAGATGTGCTCTATGAAAGAAAATTGATCAGCTCGACTCCATCAAAATTAAAAACTTCTGCTCTGCAAAAGGAAAGGTCAAGTGAATCAGAAGACAAGCCACATACTGCAAGAGAATATTTCAAAAGTCACATCCAAAATATAAAAAGACTCTTGAAACTCAAAAATAAGGAAACAAACACCAGATTTTAATTTTAAAAAAGGCCAAAGACCTTACCAGACACCTCACCAAAGAGATCTACAGATGTCAACTAAGCATATGAAAAGATGCTCCACATCATATGTCATCAGGAAAATGCAAATTGAGACAATGAGATACCAGTCCACATCTGTTAGAATGACCAAACTCCAGATATCAGAACACTGACAACACCAAATGGCAAGGAAGGGGAGCAACAGGAACTCTTATTCATTGCTGGTGGGAATGGAAAATGGTACAGCCACTAGGGAAGACAGTTTGGCAGTTTCTTATAAAACTAGACATACTGTTACATTATGATCCAGCAATAATGTTCTTTGGTTTTACCCAAAGGAGTCGAAAACTTATGTCCATAGTATATAACCTGTGCACAGATGCTTATAGCAGCTTTAGTCATAATTGCCAAAACTTGGAAGTAACTAAGATGTCCTTTGGTAGGTACATGAATAAATAAACTGTGGTAGCTCTAGACAATAGAATATTATTCAGCACTAAAAAGAAATGAGCTATCAAACCATGAAAAGACATGGAGGAAACTTAAATGCATATTACTAAGTGAAAGAAGCCAATCTGAAAAGGCTACATACTTTATGATTACAACTATGTGACATTCTGGAAAAGGCAAAACTATGACAACAATAAAAAGATCAGTGGTTGTCAATTCTCGTCTCTTTCATTATTGTCTCACTTGCATGTCTTACCTCTCTACAAACAGATCCCTGGCCTCCCCAGGCTTCACGAACATTTCCTTTACTGCCATCCCTGGAGCAGTTTCCTCTGGACGATGGTATCGAACTTCAGAGTGGGGCCCAGATTACCCAGACTGCAAGGTGCCTTGAGATTGGACTACAATTCATGGCCCTACATTCAATCACATTTTGTTAGGTCTGTAACAGGCCTTAGAGAGAGAGTTACCAGATTTAGCAAAGAAAAATACAGGATGCTCTGTTAAATTTTAGATAAACAATGGATACTTTCTTAGTAAAACCATGTCCCAAATATTGCATCATGTCTTGTATGTTATCTACAACCCTAATATGAGGAAATCAAGGCACAGAGAGTGAACTGACTTGCAAATGTTCATTTTAGAGAAAGACCCCAAGCCAGAAGAAAACAGTAGCGAAAAGAACTAAGATTTCCTTACTCCCAACCGATGTACAACGTTCATTTTTGCAAAGACAGTAATGTCTGCAGTCAAGACATGTTCAATCAGAACAAAAAGTAGATTGCTTATGGAAAAAAAATTGTAGATGCTTTTTTATATCAATTACTTAACCAAATTAATTTGGGCCCCTAAAGTGAAATGGCTTAAAGAAGTCCTTACATTTCCAACCTCAGGTTATTTGAATAGAAGAATTCAAGTTCCTTTTTAGGAAATGGCAAATCAAGGACTGACAGACTGAAACATCCAAGAATGCAGGGCAGCCCTGGGTTGGAATGAGAGAGGAATGGATCACTGTCGTCATCCCAGAGCATGACTGCCTGTCCCGTTTGATTTCAACATTCTACTCTTTTGTAAATGAGAGGACCTTTATGTGAAAAGTAACAAATATTTATGGAAAGGCACTCCATGGAAATAATTCTCTATAAATGTTCTATAACATTATTGCATAAAGAGATCTTTCAAATCAATAAGCAAATGGCTAATCTCCTAATAGAAAAGTGAACAAAGAACAGATTAAGTCACAAAAGAAAAGGTACAAATGGCTGACACGGAAGCTCACCATCTCACCAAAGCAAAGAAACATATTAAAGCACGTAAGGACACCATTTTTTAACCTATCAAATTGGTTCAAGTTTTAGAAAGCGAGCATATTCAAGTATATCAAAGGCATTGTTAAATTGATATTCTTGTTGCTGAGAGGACTACAAATTGATAGAAACTTCCTAGAAAGCAATTTGGTAATACATACCAGGAGGCTTAGAATGTTAATACGCTCAAAAGAAAAACGTAAAATTTTAGAAATTTTTTCTATGTGTGGAGTTATTTATAACAGTGCAGAATTAGAAATTATGTAAACATCTAACAATGATATAATTTTATAAATTATATATCCACAAAATATAATTCTCTGCAGCCACTAAAAATAGTATTTTCAAATAATCCATAATGATATGAGAAAATCTTCATAATATATTGGCAAAAATATAGTAGGACCTGAAACTGTCCATATAGTATGAGTCAGGTTTAATAATTACACACATACATGACAACAGACTGAACATTTTAAGAGTGATTATCTCTGGGTGATTATCCTGTTCACCTTAAAAATGTTTCTAAATTCTATAATGGATCTCTTGTTTGCTTTTAAAATTAGGGTAAAATTGTAAAAGATACTTGTTGTACATGTAAAATACTACTGCTTTGTAATAGGGCTGCCATAACAAATTATCACAAATTTGGTGGCTTAAAACAACAGAAAGTCATTCCCTCAGTTCTGGAGGCTGAAGTCCAAAAGACCAGATGTCAGCAGGGCCATGCTCCCTCTGTCCCAAGTCTCTAGGGACGGATTCTTCTTCGCCTCTTCCAGCCCCTCGTGGCTCCAGGCATTCCGCGGCTGGTGATTGCATAACTCAGATCTCTGCCTCTGTCTTCACATGGCCGCCTCTCTTCTCTTCCGGTCTCTCCTCTGTGGGTGTCTTATGAGAAGACTAGTCATTGGGTTTAGGCCCCACCCAATTAATTCAGGATGATCTCATCTCAAGGTCTTTAATTCCATTTTTTAAAAAGGTTCTAAAGGTTAGGGCATAGACATTTATATCTTTTGGAGGGCTACAGTTCAACTCACTACATGTCTTCAGTTGGTCTCATTTGATTTATAAACACAATTTATATATATATATATAAAAATTTGTGTCTCACTTAGAACTCTTCCAATTGCTCATAACACAAAACCCAACTGAGGCTGGATTAAGTAAGAAAGGAAATTGTTGGGGTGGCCGGTTAGCTCAGTTGGTTAGAGCATGATGCTGATAACACCAAGGTTGCTAGTTTGATCCCCGCATGGGGCACTGTGAGCTGTGCCCTCCTTAAAAACAAAAACAAAAACAAAAAACAGTGTTTAGGGGGTAGCCGGTGAGCTCAGTTGGTTAGGGCGCCGTGCTCTTAACAATAAGGTTGCTCATTCGATCCCCACATGGACCACTGTGAGCTGGGCCCTCCACAATTAGATTGAAACAACTACTTAACTTGGAGCTGATGGGTCCTGGAAAAACACACTTAAATAAAAAAAGTTAAAAAAAAAAAAAGAAATTGTTGGTTTATCCACCTGTCTTGGGCTGAACAGCCTGCAGAGTTCAGGGCCCAAACGCGAGTTAGGACTGTGTTTCACACTCTCTGGGCCTCTTGCCTAGTTCCTTCTTTCAAGGTAGCCAGATGGTTCCGGCTCAGTGGGTGGCTGGATCTAGTTCATACCAGCTCCTGAGAGACAACTGTTACATTTTTAGGAATTTTGTGAGCCTATTGTTAACATAGCCATTATTTTAGGGAAAAAAAATTATTTAAGCCTACAATTAAATAACCTATGTTTAAAACAAAGGTAATAAGTACTCAAAACTCATCTCTTCCTGGTTATTTTAGTACCTTTGCTATTATCTATGCTTTTGAGATTATTTACTTCGATCGTATCTATCTCTATAATGGTGTGCTACTGCATCTCTCTCCCCAACTCCATGTTTAGTGATGTTATGCTGGAGCCTGAAATCAACCATGGTGGAAATATTTACATCACAGGAATTGGAAAATACTATAAATCGGACCTTTTATTTATTTTTATTTTTTTTAAAGCCAATTATTAAACATTCACCAACATACCACCAGTCTGGCTGCTCCAGCCTCAGGTCAAGGACAACAGGATGGTGACAGCACCCTCAAAAGCAGGGAGATCCATCAGGATTAGATACTTGGGTTACATCTCCATCTCTGAACCAACACCAGGGCCAAGGGGAACGTGATGCCCTGCCCCCACCCTGGAGCTGGGTTAGAGGCCCGCCCAAGGCCACGGATTTGGCCTGATCCCCACATGTAAATCAGGGCTGTCACTGGAAGGGAGAATGGCTACTACACAAACCTCAAGCTACTGCTATTGCAAAGCAGTAGCTTATACTTAGTCTCAGTCTCCCCTAACCCACCTCAAGGTTCCTGCTTCCATTGTCTTGGGCAAGAGGCAAGTGGTTCCAGACCAGTGAAGCGGCTGGTAAGCAGGGAGAGACGGGTAGGCTCTGACCTGAGATCTCTCCCCACACTCTCTAGTCTTCCCTTTTGGTGGGATGATGTCTCCACTGCCTTTCCCCAGTCCTGGTTTTACTGCCCACCGCTTGCTTCCAACTTAGACACATGAAACATGCATTCCTATGTTGTGTAGCTTCCTGAGACATTTTTTTAAATTCATTTAAATTATTTCTTCCTGTGAGAAGAATTACAAGTAGAGAAGACATATAAAGAAATAATTACAAAACGATGTGACGTGTGCTTCCATAGAGAGATAGATATTTAAGCTGCACTGAGAGCAGGTGGGGGATTTAGGGAAATGCGGACAGCTCCACAGAGAGAAGGACTTGTGAGCTGGAGCTTTACCTACAAATAGGAAGTTCCCTGTGTGGTCAGAGGAGCACAAAAGGGACTTTCTATTCCACGAGGTCACCCAGCTTCATTTACCCCTCCCCTCTTTTTCCCCAAACTCTAGACACCTCAGGAAAATTCCCTTCCTCTCTTGCTCTCTTTTTCATTCTGAGACAAAAATAGAACTCATGCATGGGCGGCGCGTTAAAGTACAGTGTGGTTTGCCCTTGCATGGGGGACAATGAACACCTAGGCTTTTAAAGAGCCTGGGCCACTGAAATGACCTGTGGCACCTCAAAAATCTCCAGCTGCCTCTGCCACTTTCTCAGATGAAATCCATTCCTTTTCAAGCATAGGCATTCAAAGCAAACACGTTTTTACTTTGTTAATTTTTTCTCGTTGGCTCAATTACTGTATTGCCACAGAATCGTTTTCTATTTTCATTAACAGAGCAGACATTTCTGCAACAGTCTTTCGAGCCTGGGGACCATTTATAGCTTTGCTTCTATGGGAAAAAGTGCTTTTAAGTTCCAAACAACCGACTTACAAATAAATGATTGAATTCAACTGCTTTTAAGCAATGAGCTTCCTGTAATGTTTTGCACACTTCAGTGCTAAAGGCTGATGTGTGTGTGTGTGTGTGTGTGTGTGTGTGTGTGTGTGTGTTTAAAATTTCTAAATATGGGTGCCAGGTGTTACATTTTCAGACTGACCAAGTGTGACATTTTTTCCCTCTTAAAGCAACAGAATCATTTCTTTGATGAACACACACCTGTTTAAGAGAAAACCTGGTAAAAGAAATGGCTGGGGCCAAAAAAATAAAGGAAATAGCAATGCTGAAAATTTAGGGGAAAACATATATTTGCACAGTGTAAGAAAAGAGTTTAACTTATTTATTTAACTTTACTATGACAGGTTTAGGCAAAACAGTAAAATGCCTCCAAGTAGAGGGAGAGATAGGAGATCAAAGCCCCTTGCACAGCTTGGTGTGACTTTGAGCCCAGTCACCCAAAGAGATTGGCAAGATGTTTCTAGTCTGTTACAAAGCAAGCCCAGAAGAAAAATTTAAAAACCACACAGTGAAGAGAGCACACAATCTGTTTCCTTAATAAGTCAATATCATCAGATACAACACACATCAAAAGGGTTGACCATGCGAATTGTTTTCTTTGCATCAGAAAAAGATACTGGGCTCAATTCTTAATTAATTTCACTCTCCTACTCTCGAATCCGCTCTTTCTTTTCTACATCCTTGACTGATCTTCTCTGTTTAGTTTCTTTATTTCTCTCTCACTTCCTCTAACGATAGAGGATGACTAGAGTGCTTATAGTTAATGCTCCTGTACCAAAGAAATTAATTCAACTATAGTTTTTTTTTCTTTCAAAACCATTAATTTATTGCTAGTTGTTAAAAATTCAGAGCCTTTGTAGATACATAAGCACAAAATATAAACATTATTCCCTATAAGCATTGGTGTGTAATTTTCTATGTACCTGAATAGTAGGCATTTTTTAAAAAATAAAATACTGATATGTATCAAACATTTATAAAGAAAAAAACAAAAAAAACCACACAAAACAAAACTTCTTTGCCCTTTTGAACAAAGCCCACTATTTCATAGTATGCCAGACTGACTACATATTTGTTTGAGTCCCAATGCAAAATGAAAATGTGAAGATGCTTATTCAAAAGTTACTAAGAATTTCAGGATGGTGAAAGCAGATCATTTAACGAAGTGTGGGACTCTTCTGAATGTGGGGCTCGATGTGACTACACAGGCCACATGTCCCCTGGAGCCGGCCCTGCTGGTGGGTTTTTTGAGAGCACACACATATAGATACATGCACAGTTCTCTAAGCTGGTATAGAATTAACCAGAAATTCACACTGAAAATTTAATAATGTGACCCTACAAAAAGTGCAAGCATCGGGTGGTGATTTCCAATAAGACACTTCCTGAGAATTCACTTATTTACAATAACTGACACAGAGAAAATAGTGTAATTTGTAACAGCACCTGGGCCAACTGATGAATAGGGTGATCTGGGGGCCTGTCTTCACACTTTTAGAACTTACTAATTCAGAATGTGCGGCTAAGCAAAGAAGAAATGTTGAAGTCACCTTTCCCCTGGGGGCTGGGAGCATTTGTAATAATGCATATGGAAGAGCTGTATGGGTTGGAAACCGTGATCAACTTAGCCACCATGTAACAGATTGACAGAATGGCTGGTAAAGCCAGGTTTACAGGATTACCAACAGATTTCTCTGGTTCCAACAAATTAAATCACAGTCACATTTTTCTCCATTAGATATCCCTTCCCTGCAACCTAAATGGTGGTTTTATGAGTATTCTCCTAGTTCTTCTTTTGCTGGTCTCGTGGACCCCACCCCACCAAGTGTCCATCCAATGCCTGCACTTCTTTCCCTCCTGGACACTCTTCCCCTTGTGATAATGGAGTCATCATCCCATGTCCATTCTTGCAAAGTTGGCAGGGTATCAGTGGTATCTTCCTCTGCCCAAACTTCTGCTGGCTTCACAGGGGGAAAGAGCATTTGTCTGTGGGATGGGGAAGGATGACTGCCCAGACTCCAGTGGTACCTGACTCCGGCAGGATTGGTTGCAGATTCTACTGCATTTTCCAAAGGCAAACATAAGCCACCATCATGAGATTTACACTTTTGCCTCATTTGCCCACTCCAACCCCAAACTAGTCTCCCATGAGCATGAGGAATGCATATATGTATCACTGCTTCAGAGATAAGAAAAAGGGGCTACTAAAAGGAGGGATTCTGATTCAACCATTGCACTGCCTGACCCTTAGCCTTTATTCTCCACTACCCATAAAACTTGCTATAAGTTAAATTGTAAAATAGGAAATTTTAACATTTTCTAGGAAATAATTATACTTACAAGACCACAAAGTCCACTCACTCTCCCTCTGGGTTTTCCTGTTTTCTGTCCCTCCACTAAAATGCCCCCATGCTGATTCACCTCCCTCTCCCTCAGAACTAATGAATGATTCTAGATTCCTAGTCTTCACTTCTCTTTTTATCATCACCTCCCCCACCCAGATGCTGTCAGATAACAGACAAATAAACAAAAGTCACCAAACCCAGAATGCTCACCAGCAAGGTAAACACCTGCAAAGAAATTGGAAAGATTTCAAGAAAGCTGATAAATATAAAAATCTAGAATTGTGTTGCCTAAGTTAACTGGCAATGCTATACCAACTTGTAAAAATTCAAATGACTTATATGCCTATAGACCTTCATAGTTTATAAAGCTCTTTCACATGTATTAATGCACTTGAACTTTATAATACAGTATGACATAGATGTTATTATTAGGTCCATTTTACACAGGAGAAAACTGAGGCACAGAGCAGTTAAGTGACCTGCCCACAATTACTCAACAGGAGAAGTGAGGTCAGGTTTTCTAACTTGGGAGCCCATGTTCTTTCCACTCTCCCACACAGCTAGTTGTTTAACTAAATTTTCAGATCAATGCATATGTATTTGTTCTTTTTCCAAATGACAAGAGGCACAATTCAGAAAGAGCTAAGAGTCTGAAGTTCTGCAGCTTGGACATCCTCCTGTTGCCAAATTTAGAAGTCACTGACCTTTTCTCAAACCTGAAGTAGGTTTCAAATCAATGGAGAAAATATGGATTATTTAATAAAAGGATCTGGGCCAACTAGGAAGCTACTTGGGGGGGGAGGGTGGGAGAAACTTGTATCCAATACCTCACTTTGTACACAAAAATAAGTTCCAAGCAGATTAAATATTTAAACATGAAAATAAAACCATTAAAAAAATTTAAAAGAGAACGTGGAAAATTTTTTTTCCCTTTTTTAGAATCTCAGAGTGGGAAAGGGCTTTCTAAGTATGACACAAAACACAGAAGTCACAAAAGATAAGATTGATATATTGACTACATTAAAAAAAAAATCTATGTTTAAAAAACACCACCATTTACCAAATCAAAAATCAGAGGAAAAATTGGGTCAAGTGTTTGCAACCTACATGTAGGAAAAGGGCTAATTTTGTCATATGTAAACAAAGTCCACAAATCAATAAGAAAAACACTTAATAGAAAAATAGACAAAAGATGGTTTATAGAAATAGATGTAGCCCTTAAATGATTGAAAAAATGCACAAATGCACTCATATTAAAGGAAATGAAAATGGAAACTCCACTGAGATACCTTTTTCCGATGTCAGATCGGCAAAGATCCCACAGGTTATAACAAAGTGTATGTTAAGAGTGTGAGGAAACGGGTCTATTCCCACCTCTCTGATGTATAATCTAAGTGTAAATTAGTACATCCTCAACGGAGTGCAATTTGCAGATGGGAAATAGCTATAAAAATTTAAATGCACATGTGGAGGACTCAAGCCAATTACCTTGTCATTAAGTGTACATGGTGGAACCTAAACTTGGTTTCAAATGGCACGCTGTTGCACAGCACCAGAGCTGGAGGACCACGGGCCAGAGCAGCCCCTACCTACGTATTAAACAGACATTCAATAAGTAGCCACAAGTGCAAATAATGCCTTTAATTTTCATGATAAACGGAAAGAAAAGTATTTATTATGCATGAGGAGAGTGACTCAGAGAATTTAAGTTTCTCCTCCAAGGCCACACAGCTGCAACTTAAATGGCGAAGCCAGACTCAAAGCCAGAACCAGTCTCTTTTCTTACAGAATTGCTGCCTCCAGTGGTTGCCTCTGCCTGGTTTATGCTGACATCTGGAACCCCAAAAGCTCCACGGGCAGAGGGATCTGTGGTACACAATGCTGATCCCCAAAATTTGTTGGTCTATTGAATGAACGGTGTGATCCTATGCTGGCCTTTGCAGATAAAGAGGATGCTGCCCCCCTTTTCTGCACGAGGGAAAAAATACAAAGCAGAAAATGAAGGAGTAAAGGCTAAGAGGAAGAATATTAAAATATCATTAAATAATTTATTCACGATCAGATGCTCCAGACTTTCTCCAATAGAAACTTTGCTTTACAACCCAGAGACCTTTTAAGAGAGAAAATGCTGACACCGCATGGTGACAGAGAGAATGTCTGTGCTGGCATGAGGCAACAGAATCATTGGAAATGAAGCACGACTATGCCTGGCCAGCTCACTAAATGACGACAATAGTTCAGGCAAATTGGCTTGTCACTGGCACCACTGACAGGGTTCATTTTGCAGCATTTCCCACACGTGTATGTCAGGATTCCTTTTTAGCCATGAGAATCCCTGAACATATTAGGGTAGCAACCCCACTGCTAACTTGTTTACACTGCCTTGGTCTACAGTGTGTGGATATGTATATGTAATTTAGCACATGAAAATGGTTTATAAGCTCATGTGTAAGGGTGCAAGACCACTTGCCTCTGGTGTACAGAGAAAATGTGATCTTTGTTATTTTGTCTATAGAAGAGCTGATTTTCTTTCTTCCGGCTAGAATGTGGGGAAAAAATTAAGCTTTAGTCTCATCTAGCCATTTTGGTCCAATTCAGTAATTTAAATTATCCCATTAGGTAACTCAGTGTCTTCCTGGATAATTCCAGGAAATATAACACCCCCAAGATAGCACCTGGGTAAATGAAGAAGCATGTGGCCCTGTATCCTTGTGGTGCTGGGAACAATGTCTCACAGGGTGACAGTGAAGAGGATCTGGTGTTAATGGGTTGATGCCTTCTCCTAATGTCCTGCTTTGTGTCACCTGGCAAATGCTTGGTGGAGCAAGTTTGACTTGTCCGGAATATTGAGGGAAACACTCCATCTAAAAGTAGTGAGTTCATTTAGCAAATTTGAATGTCAAAAGAGAGTAGGGAAGGAGTCTGTCTCCATAACTTTTTAGCTTTATAAGAAGGAAGACAAAGTAGAGTTAGCAATGGCAGCCATCTGCGACAAATATTCTAAACCAGTGGTTTCTCAGCTTTGGCAGTACAGGAGGATAACTGGGGAACTTGTAAAAAACACAGATGCCCCCAGCTTCACCCCCACCCTCTGACATTTTAATTCCATTATCTGGGATGGAGTCTGGTCCCTGATATTTGAAAAGCTCAGGTAGTGCTATAGTGTAGCCACCGAAGTTCTAAGTAGAGAACAAATGTTTATATAACAATGTAGGCATGTAACAAGCAAACAATGGTTTTGTTTTTGCCTTTGATTTTACCCCTTGTCATGGACTGAATGTTTTTTTTGTTTTGTTTTGTGGTGGTTTTTTTGTTTGTTTGTTTGTTTTTTGTTTTGTTTTTTGTAATGAATGTTTGTGTCCCTCAAAATTCACATGTTGAAGCCTTAACCCCCAGTGCAATGATATTTGGAGCTGAGGCCTTGGGAGGTCATTAGGTCATAAAGGTGGAGATTAGGGTCCTTATAAGAAGAGACGAGAGATGATACAGCAAGAAAGTGGTTCTCTGCAAACCAGTTAAGAGGGCCTTCAACAGGCACCAAAGTAGCTGGCACCTTGATGTTACATTTTCCAGTTTCCAGACTGTGAGAAATAAATTTCTGTTGTTCAAGCTACCCAGCCTATGGTATTTTTGTTACAGCTGCCCGAACTAAGACACCCACCATGCCCCAGGAGACTCTAATATCTAGAATTTACTGAATTTTCTCTCAGAGCTGCCAGCTTCCTCTTGGATTTTCTTGGCACTCTCTCCTTTTCCTCCCCATGTTCTCCTCCCAAGCTGGTTTTGCTCTCTGAAGCAAACTTCTTCCTTTAGCAGGAGTTCTTTCTGATGGACCCTTTTCTACCTTTTCTAATAGAGCTCAGACTTACTACTAGTACATAGCTTTATTTTTTCTGAGACTAAGTAACCTGCTGCCTCAGAAACCTTTTGAAAGGAGCCAGGCTCTTTTGCACCACAGTAGCATATAGTTTATACAAGTTAAAACATTTGGTTAAATATAATCAAACCATTTAGCAAGTAGTTAGTTATAAGCTAAACTATTGTCTCTAAAACTTTAAAACATTGAATGTGAAATTTTCTGTTATTTTTAAAAAAGTAAACAATTGCTCACAAACCTTTATGAAAAAAGATTACTATGTTGAAAGTGAGCCCTTGCTCCCCTCTCCCTAAATTATTCTCTTTGAGAAACACCCATTCAAAATAAATTTCTCTTAAGTCATTGCATCAAGAACTGAGTTTTATAGCTTCTTCACCAATGTATGATTGTTTCTGCTGGGCCTGGGCGGTTGAACCCCTTTTTCCTCCCAGGTGGTGATAAAAGACTTTCACTTCCTGGTAGGGAATAAGAGAGGGTTTTGGCTGCATCCCCAGCAAACCCAGCTTTAGAGAAATGGTTTGGCACAAACCCTTGTGGGTCTGAGCTCTCCTTTTCTATGCAGCAGGGGTGTGTCATACATAGACTGCTCACTGATCTCTCTGGATGGAAGCAGAAGCGGTGTTCTTAAATGTAACCTGTAATGAGGGGCTCTCACCTCTGTACAAGGACCCATTGCAGACCCTCTTGGGTACACAGAGAGGTCAAGGATAGTCTCCTTGCCTTCAAGAAGGTTATGACCTAGGCAGGAAGACGAGCTGTGCTTGTCTACCTGAAGAAAGGTAGTTAGGGGCAGAAGACAATCAAAAGAAGGTAAGTATCAAAGGTGTGTTCTAAGGGAAAGTTCCCGGGCAGCTGGCCCTGAAACAGGGATTTGTGTACTGGAAGTCTATTGGGGATGCCCTTGGGATCAACATCTGTGGCAGACTGAAGAAAGTGGACTCAATACAGGGAATAGTTGGTCCACAGTGCAGTCACAAGACAGGCCTCAGCCCGTCCCATAGGATGTTCTGTAGCTAGAGGAGCCCTTGACACAAGATGGCCTGGCCTTCATGACCTCCCACTCCCAGCTGTTGTTGGATGCAGACTGTCCCCAGAAAAGGGCCTGACCTTAAGCCCTTCGACAGCGAGCCATCTGTTCACAACATTCCTAGCAGCAGAGGAAATGAGTGTCTCCATCCTGAAGGGAGGCTGTAGGCAGCACACGGCAGCATCTACTCATATCAGGGATCAGGGATCTACTCTGGGGGAATATCAGTGACCTTGTAGTGAATGCTTACAGCAGGAGGGAGAACAAGGCCCATTCCTAAGGGACGAGGAGCAATTGGAGAATTTGAAGCATATTATTTTCATCAGGCTCTGTTTGCTGTGCGTTTCACTCTGATCTAAGACCATCTCAAACCCCTAGAATTACAAATACTACTATTGCAGAAAATGTCCCCCATAAAATTATCTCCTAATTTCATTCATTATTGCCTGATTAATTTTCCTAAGGCACCATTTTTATCACATCCTGCCTTTGCTCAAACACCTTCAACAGCTCCCAATTCTTTGCAAAAAAAAAAAATCCCAACTCTCCTATTCAAACTCTTCCTCGAGGCAACTCTCTGTACGTTCTCTCCTCCATGCCTGATACTCATGCTTTCACCTACTATACCGTGCATGGCTGGTGTGTAATAAATATTTTAATATATAAAGACTAGAAGTCACAATTGCCTTGTTCTTGCCATCATTTCTCACCTTGTGGACGAAGGTGAAACCCCAACTTATCACTAAAATATAGAATTGCCTTGTGTTTATCAGCATCAAGGATATATAGCAACAGATTGCTTCTCAAAGGCAAGAAGCAAATTTTCCAAGATTTTAGTCATTCATGAAAACCTTCCAGTTTTCCTGAGGAGGCAGTTCTAAGCTCCAGAAGACACTTGTTGCCAAGAACCAAACACAGCTGTTCCGGCAGCAGAGGAAGTTGGTGCACGGTAAAAAAAAAAAAAAAAAAAAAAAAGACATAAAAGAAAAAAACCAAAACAAAATTCTGCCCGCACGTTCAAGGATGGCAAAGTTCCCAGATCCACAGCTTGAAATAAGTAGATGATACAAGATATTTCATATAAAGAAAATAAAACTGCCGGAAGCAGAAGTTTTCTCTCTCAAACGGACTTCTTCCCATGCACCTATAGAATGGCAGGACTCCTAGGGATAAGAATAACATTTGTTGCTGGGAAGAGACTCGCTTCTCCACTGAACCAGGGACAACTTGTACCCCTCTCTTTTCTTTCCTGCCCATGCACTCACCCTCAATAAAGATCTCTAAGAACCATCCTGTGAGTACCAGTATTACCCCAAATGGGAAAACAAATCAAAAATAAGCTAAGAAGAGCAGCAACAGCACCGGAGCATGAGAGTGGCAGCCAGTGACCAGGTGTGCCTCAGTTTCTTCATATCTGTCATCTCTGACCCAAGGCAGAAACACTGGTCTTGCCTCCCAGCACATGGGAGGAGCAGGGCGAAGGGGAGGGTAGGCGAGGGACCAAACACACACAGTGGGCCAGGCAGGTACATTCGTGTTATATTACTCGTCACTTACGATGCAATGAAGTTGGCCATAATCACTATTTTACAAATCGGAAGCTGAGAATTCCACAGATTTAAGTGACTGTCCCAAGACCACACACCTAGTGAGTGACAGGTAGATACCAGACCTGTCTAACTCCAGGCCCCCAGGCGTAGTGCATATGTAGCCGTCAATATTTATTATATTCAACAAGGTGCTGTAAGTGTTCTAGAAAACAAACTAAACAAAAATAACAAGCAGGTTGGGAATACATTGGGCTAAACAAAATTAAACAGGTTCTAACACAAATTGTATACATTCTCGGGCGTCCCAAAACTTAATTCACTATAGAACTTTTTGTTTTGCCTGGGACACTTCGTAAGACCGGCGTTCTCTGGAGCTCATGTTGGAGCCCTCCAATCATTGCAGGACACCCCTCCCGTCTCACTGAGATCCTGAGTCTGTTCTTGAGTGGGCCTGACACCACTTTTGGAAGAGTCTAGGGAGAGCAAAAGGCCAGTGAGAAGTACTCTGACAGAAACCTCTCAAGTGTATGGGGACATGGGGGAGGGGCAGAGGAGGGAAGGGGGACAAGAAGGCTGCAGTATTATAGTAACAACAAACACTTCCGAGCCGTTGTTGCAGGCCAGTACTCTTCGAAGTGCTCAGCTAATTCTCATAACCACCTATCAGATAGAAATCGTAAAACCTTCATTGCACACACGACAGAATTAAGGCACAGAGAGGTTTGGTAATTTGCCCAAGGTCACACAGCTCATAAATGTTGGGGTGTTGAATTCAGGTCGTCTGGAGCTTTAACAACTGTATTATACTTGCTCATATTGAAGAGACATTGGAGAACTTGTAGGGTGGAGCGCAGTGGTGATGGCAGAAGAATCATATTATGGTCGCCCAAACAGCATAAAAGTTTAGTAACAATAACATAAGTGTGAAGCAGGGGGTCCCCAGGGACCTGGAACACAGACCTCTGAGGAGGGGGTGCTGCTTGTTGTTGCTGGCATTGTAGGAGTTCATAGGAAAATCCCTGCAGAGCTGGGACTCAGGCCTCTGAGATGTTTTTGGCTGGTGTTGGTCCCTCAGAAGGGCGTGACAAAGCTATGCTCAGTTGTTCAAAAAAGGAAACGAAACGGGGAAAAGGTAAGAATAAAAAGCTAGAGAGT
Organism: Rhinolophus sinicus; assembly: GCF_036562045.2. Taxonomy (NCBI): domain Eukaryota; kingdom Metazoa; phylum Chordata; class Mammalia; order Chiroptera; family Rhinolophidae; genus Rhinolophus; species Rhinolophus sinicus. Next base: position 26,847,176 of record NC_133757.1, on the reverse strand, counting down.
GGAGCCAGCTGTTGCCACCAGAGGAAAGAGCCATTACTGAGAAGACCCTGACAGTATCAGCTAGCAAACCAAAAGGATCACGTCCTCCTCTCTCCGGCCTTGCAGTCTCCCTCTAGCGCCCCCAACTGACAGAGCCTAACGTGGAGCCAGCTGACAAAGGAGAAGCTGAGTTTGCACAGCCCAGCCCCAACCTCACAGAGCAGAGAAAGGTAGATGTGAAACTGAGAGACAGTAGTCTAATAACCAGACAGGCATCATCACATTTTAAATTTTTGTTGGTAATCGTTTCAATGTCAGTGATTCAAAGCAAGTTAAATAAGACATTGGTTAGTATAATATTTTGATGATTTAAGAGTTTCATAATACACATAGATCTGCTTTTAGACCAGACTGGGACTTCTTTAAAAACAAAACACCAAATTACTACCAACTGACACTTATTTAAAGCGCTTCCTCTGTGTCTCGCACTCTGCTCCGTGGGTTATCTAGTTAGTCCTGATTTCACACATGGGGAAGACTGAGGCTCGGAGAAGTGAAGTAACTTGCTCAAGGTCACAGCTTCAAAACATTGGAGATGAGATCTGTACAGCAGCCAGATGTCAGAGCCTGGCTCTTAGTCATATCTCTACTTCTCCGTCCCCTTTACTATTTAGGTGACCCAACAATTTTTTTTTTCCTCTGGCCATACTCTGTGATGAACACAACGACCTCAGAGGCTTGCCAGAACCTTTTGCTTGCTCCACGCTGTGGGCCACTTTATGGTTAAGACTGTTCTCATATGAAACTTTCAGCATTTCAGTAACCAAATGCCTAACAGTGAGGGTCAGAATGGACTCTCCTCCCCAGATTTTGATCTTTAGCAAGTAAGCATATCATACTGGAATCACAGAGCTGCATTAAAAGTCCTTACCAGATATTTGAATCTCTTCTGTAACATTTCAGTCAACAGTGGTCCAGACTCTATTTGGACACTTTTCATACCTGTAATGTCCCACTCTACAATGCAGTCTCTCTATATTTTTAGACAGCTCTACTTAATGAAAAGTCCTTACTCGCAGAGAGCTAAGACCTATTACTCTGCCAGCTCCACCTGCAGATTTTTTATCTTGCTCTCTTGAACAACACAGCTTTGCAAATGCTTGAAGGCAGCTGTCATATCAGTCTTCCCCTGGTGTGGTGAGAAGAGCTCATATACTTTTGGAGGTAGCAAAAGTCTCAAATAATGTGTCAGCGTGGATGAGCAGAGCTTAGATTTGTTATTGGGGGAGACACACATAAAGGAAAGCTTCTTGGTGGTTAAGAGCACAGCTTTTAAAATCAGACCAGTCTGAGTTCCATTTCTAGCTTAATCATTTCCTCCTGGTGACCACTGACTAGCTCTGTGACCTTGAGCAGGTCGTGTAGCCAAATGGGGATGCTGGTAATGATGAGACAGTGGTCCTGCGAGGACTCGCCCGCTAAGCTTTGTAGGCTTGTCTTGACCACATCGCAGGTGCTTGGCAAATGCAATCTATCAAGTACATCGATGAAAGACATTAATTTCATTTTGCGCATAATGTTATGAAAATGTCTCTTTATAGCAGTAATTCTCATCTAAAGATCATCCCATTCCATCCCAAAAGATCAATGTTAGAGTTATATGATAGACTATTCTCCAGACAACCTCAGTTCACTAAACAAACTGAGGTACATAGCATTTGGAGTCAGAAGACATGAATTCAAGATCTGGTTCTGCCCCTTATTTTGTGATCTTGAGTAAACTGTCTGAGCCTTGGTTTCCTCACTTATAAGAATGCACTGACACAGCTAAAATGCCCCCATGAAATACAGTGGAGGAATTAGAGGCAATAGATCAGAACACAGAGCAAGATGGATCGATCTGAAAACATAGTTTTAAGTGAAAAAAAAAGTGATCAACAGAATGAGAAACATAACAATGCCTTTTATAAAAAATCAAAACAACCACATACAATGAACGCCTAACACCCATGCAAATTATAGATATTCAACATATTGTAATGGTTGCCTATGAGAGGAAGAGAATGCAAGTGAGTTAGGAGGTTAAAAAAGGATCAAAAATAGAGAAAAGAGGGGCCTCAACAAATGTGTAAATAAATAAACAATTATATACCTTCCTCACAAGTTTATTCTGAAGATCTGATGTGTTTATGCAGAGGAAAGCAAAAGTTAAATTACTGTTTCCATTATGATCTCTATATTGGACAAAGGAGCTGAACAGAGGTAAAAATTCCCCATCACTTTTCAGTAGGAAGCTGTCCAGGGCAGGGCCCAGGAAGCCTTGCCCTGGCTTCAGAGTCTGCTGGTGAGATGACATCAGAGCTCTTCATGAAGGAGGGGCAGACTCTCCCTCACTTCTGGAGATACCACTTGATGGCATAGCCAGAAGCAGCGGCAGCCTCTTTCCATGGATACCATGCCAATGGCCCATATGGGCCCTCGGAAGAAGAAACCCAGGCAGATGGGTGCCTCAATGGCCTCCCCTCCTCATGACATCAAGTTCCGAGACTTGGTCCTCTATATTTTGGAGAGGAAAATGGGAACGACCCGCAGAGCCTTCCTCATGGAGCTGGCCCGAAGGAAAGGATTCAGGGTTGAGAATGAGCTCAGGTAGGACACCACTGATTTGGTTTGTGAATCAATTTTATGAAGAGCTTCTTTGAAACCCAAGGAACCCCTGTTTTCTTAGGGAAGAGGTGATGTGCCCACCAGTAGAACAGGTTTGAAATCAAAGAACAAATTTGAGCCAAGTAGTTGTGGGAAATAAGATGAGTGTGAACTGAATACAATTACATAGAAACTAATTGGCACCAAAAGATAAGGTAAATTTTTGTGTTTGTTTGTTTGTTTTTTGCTTTGCACTATTATTCACTGTTATGAGATGAGGGGTCTAGAGGTGATAAACAAAAACCAAGTTAGAAAATTCAATGCTGAAACCACTCAATTTCATTTTTGAACGAAACCCCACTGAGTTCAATCAAAAAATTTCAGCTACTTTGAAGCAAAATGGATGGTTCGTTTGCTTGGCTCTTAAGCTAAACATCTGGCTGTGCTGAGGTGACCAGTGTCTGACAAGCTAGGATGAGTGACTGCAGCTGGCTTTCACCACAGGCTCCCCAGTGTGGCCTTGATCTTGCTTTTCCAAAGAGCTAGCAGTCTGAGTGGGCTTTGCAGAGAGATGGATGCTAGTTGAAGACTCGGGGACAGCTCCATCCAAGGATGGTAGATACCATGCTGAGAGTGATAAGCTCACTCAAGAGAATCCAGACAATAAAGCAATTGAAGCCACCTTTGGGGCCACCTACACTGCTTCACTCACAAACCCACTTACATCCTAGCAATTAGCCTTGTTGTTTTTCTAACTGTTACATAAACTCTTCATTGGCCTCAAATAGATGGAAGAGAAAACAAAACAAAATCCAGAAACCAATGGTATTAGAACCTTGACTTAAATAGTTCCAAACAGAACTGCCAGGGGGCCTGCAATGAATAAAGAATGATGATTAATGCAATTGGCTGGCTTTGATGGTCCAAGGAATAGACAGACCACATTTTTTTTTTTTTTTCAGGAAAAACTGTAAGAATTTTATGTGAAAATAAATTTTTACTTAAAAAACAGTCTTTGATATTTAAAAGTCAATCTGACAAGCATTTCCTGATGAAGACATGTCAGCTTCAAATTGCTAAAGAGACATATGTCAAAAGGCGATAGTCAGATATGATAATTTTCACAAGACCCATAATTCATATGAAAAGGCAATGTCACAGAAACATTTTAATTTTTTTCTTAAAATGCCCCATTCAGAAATTCCTGAATCTCTCATGGTCTCTCCCCATCTGACTTCTTTTCATATGGTCTCCTTTGCCTTTTCTCGGCCTCTTTTCTTTTAACCCCTTATCTCCTTTAGGATGTTAAGTCCAAAATATCATTTTGGGCTTATCCTCTTTTCCATGAAATCTGAGATTTCATCTAATTGTTAAGTCTGCTTAATTTTACAGAGTAACATAAAATGTTGGAAGTGGAGGGAGGAGGTGGAGAAGATGACATAGGCAAAGAGGCCAAATATCAGAAAAGAAAGAAAAAGAAATTGAAAAAACAGAAATTAAAAGCCTTAGAAAATACGGAACTGCTTTTTGTAGTAAAGAAACTTGGCAAGGGCCAGGCAGGAAGGTGAGAGCCAGATGGTCAAGGTGCCACTTACATAGAAAGCTCTGTTGCACCGTCCATACTTCCAGCAAGGGCTGATTCATTTAGTTATAGGCACAGCTACAAATTCATACATGGGGGCTGAGGCAGATACTTGGGGAGACGTTGGGAGGCAAGTTTCTTCTTTTGGCAAGAGAGCCTAAGAAGCAGCTCCGTGCCCCAGAGACCTGTGCCAGGGACCAAGCCCAGCTGCTCAGGCGACAGAGGAAACTGGTGCACGGTGAGTAAACTGCTACTGTGCATGTGATGGTGGCAAAGTTCCCAGGCTGGCAGCTCAGTAGACACATTAACTACAAATGTGTTCTATGGCACAAAAATAAACCACAGGAAGCAGAAGTCCTAGCTCTCAAACGGAATTTCCATACATAGATACCTACACTTTAATTGGGAAGGACAATAGAAATCATTGTAGGGGGAAATCTCTTGATAAGGAATGTAGAGACCTCCAATTCTGGCTCTGATCCTTCCCAGCCACGTGTGGGGTGAGATCCCCTTTCTCCTCTCTGACCTTAGTGTCCAGATAAATGGTCTAGTCTCCCTGATGTGACCACCTAATGTGGTGATGGATGTCAACGTGCTCTGATAAATTAAGTTATACAAGTGGAAAGTGTGATTGGTTTCTTGTTAATTAGCTGGATCCATTGATCTTTCTAACAGAACCTAAGGAGAGGGTTCTCTCTCCATAATATGAACTAGGTCAAATGATATAAACAAATAGAACAAAGACAGGAAGGAAACCCATCAAAATGTTATAAGTGGTTATTTTGGCGGAGTGGGGGAAGGGTGTAGTAGGGAAGGATTTTAGCTGCTTTTATGCTCTGAGTTTTCCAATTTTTTTACAATAAGCATTTATTTTAAAAATGAAAAGAAATAAAACTGATGTTTAAAAGTGAAGGCTAACTATACCTTGTCTTTCTAGTAATCAGAGACAGGGGAGCTACGAAAAAAAAATGTTCTGAAAATAGGCAACAATCTCCATAGTTCCTAGCACGTTCTTTGGCTGCCAGAAGGATTAAATTTGAGGAAAACTCTGATTCTTACTTTACCTGGGCCTGAACACACAGCTTAGAAATGGCTTACCTGCATGCATTGAACTTTCTGGGGCTCTTTCATTCCCCAGCACATGTGTACTGTATCCTTACATGTGGATTGGGCTGCATTAATATTTATGTTATATTGCAAAAATGTGCTATTCAAGGTGCCATAGGAAGCTGGTTCTTAACAATATAAATCGGGGGTATCAAGTCATGCCATTTGAGGCATTTTTGCACATTCATGAAAAGGATGCTGAATTTTATTCCATGGCTAACATCCTAAATTTTTGAGCAACTTCGTCATCTTCACGTTATCTAGGACAAGCAAGAGAAGGGTCAGAATCTAGTACTTGTCATGTTCTTGTTTCATCCTTGCTTCCAGTACTTTGAGCTTTTTAAAAATTTTATCTGTCATCAACCCTCCTCTCTGAACACATTAGCGAAGCCTACTCTGTATGACCTAAATCATTGATATTGAGGAAGAAAGAGCTGTGGCTAGGAAGAATGGCTCTCCAGGGTTATGTCACCCAGCAGTTTAACACTTGCTGAGTTCCACTGTTCAAGCAGTAGAAACCCACCAGATGACACTTTCGTCCTGCCTAGACCTCCATCATTTGTCTACAAGGGTACCTTTAGAAGGCATTGTCTTGGATGAAAACAAGATATGCCATCGTGGCATCATAAATAAAGGGTTCCATCAGTACCCACTCTGCACAGTATTTGTCTGTTTCTGGAGATACAAATTAGTAAAAGACATGAGCCCTGAAAGCAAGAAGTTTGCAATTGGCCAGGGAAGTCAGGAATTGTACCTTTGTTGTCACCTAGAATTAAAAGAGACCATAATGTATTTTCCAAGTATGTACTACTCTTCTTCTTCTTCTTTGTATTAGTATTTTCCTACACAGCCCTTCACTTTCAGCCTTCTTGTATTGTGTTGGCTTAGTTACATATAACCTGCCTGCCTGTACTGTACATCTATTCACTATGTAATATTTGATATGTGGCTTCTGCCTCACTCATTATCCCAATACTATTGTCTCCAATGTCCCAAGAAATCTCATGATAGTAAAACTCATGTTTTCTTCCCCTGAATGTTGATAAAAATTCTCTCCTTGATCAAAGTCTAGAATAGCTTCTAGCAGCTTAGGGCCATGTCCTTAGGATGTTGCCCCTCCCCCAACCACCTCTCCACCCCACCTTAAAATGCCTGCTTGAGAAAGCTCAAGGCTGCCAGGAGAATTTATTATTTGTTCCAGCCAAAACCTAGCTGTAGGCAGATGGGTCCCTGAACCCCCTCTTGGAATTGTTGCTTTAGAAACCTTTCTAAATCCTTTCTCTGCCTCCTTTGAGATGTAAGTCTTCCAACCACCCAGAACTGTCTTCTCAAGGACCAGAGAGTTGACTCTTTGAAAAGCAAATATTCAAGGAGAGAACTGTCATTCCCATTCTCTGTGGGAAGGTAAAGGCCTAACTTTAATGGACACCTTTCTCTAACTTGCACCCTGCCTCCTGTCATAAAGATTCAAGAAATTTGTTTCTCCTCTGCATACACGCCAATTAGCAAATCCTGGTGGCCTGGTCATGTGGACCAACCCCCTTAAAGCCCCTCAGTGCCTTTCCCTTAGCACAGCCAGCCTTTAAAAGGTCTCCTTGAAGTTGAGTTTCCATCATGCTGGACCCCCTTCTCTATTGCAATAGTCATTACTAAATAAAATATACTCTTTTTTAACTAGTGTCCCACTTTGGTTATCCTTGACAATGTTCTATCATTTCAAATTTGTGGTATCTGAAACCAAAATATTAAAAATCACTGTCTGCAAAATAAACTGAACACCACATTCAAAAGATTGTACCTGCTCTAGAAAACATGATGGTCGACTAATGCATCTCTAGGCCCCTTCCAGGTCCAATGTCCAAACACACCATCACTAGTTGCTCTTTACGTTATTTTCTCACTCTTTCCCCCTGGCCTTGAACCTCTCTTCCCTACCCCTCTCTACATCTAAGATCTAAGACCCCTGGAAGCCCTCCTAGAGAAGAGAATTTCCTCCCTGGAGCACAAGTGCGGTCCATGGCCTGGGGTTGGTGGCCGGCGCTCCCACTTGGCTTTGTTCCTATCTCATCCAGTTCTTCATCTCACCCTCTCTGACTCCATGAGGACAAAGGTGTCATCTTGTAGACCTCACTCTCAGACCACTGACAATCTTCTTACACATAGTTGGCTTCAAAAAATATTTTCTCAAAAGAATGATTTATCTGGTGAATATAAAACCAGCTAGAGGAACTTGGGATTACCAAATTAATTTTTCTACAATGCACCAGTATTACTTTTGTAATCAGCAAAATAATAATGACTTTATTTTTATAAATTCAAGAGCATGTATTTATAGCCCTGCTCTGGTCCAAATTACTTTATAGTGCAAAATTTGTGGAGTTAAAATTAATGAACATGTTCATAACACAATTTAAGATGGGCCAAAGAAATCAAGGCAAGACTCTCAGTCTTAAGTTTATCAGGGCTGGGAATAGAAACCTGTCTTTACTGGTGCTATTAAGAGTGTGAAATAAAACCAAATAAAACTGCTTCGATTTTTCTGTTTCGGGGATTATGAAAGAGATCAGTTTCTAAGGGAAATTAGTAGGAGGGTTTTTAAACTGTAAACAGCTCAGCTTAATTGTAAATTACTATTTAAAGTCATTATTTACAAAATAAGTCCTACATCAGATGGGAAGAATCAGAAATCACCTCTCCAGGGAAAGAAAACAGATAAAGATAAAAGCAGGTGACTATCCACGATGACTGGGGGAGTCAGACCGGAGGTCAGTCTGTCTCCAGGCAAAAAGGATGGCTGTCTCTTTCTTCTTGGGGCGGTTTCCTAATTATCTAGAGAAGCAGGACCAACTAGGAAAAGAAAAGCAGGAAGAGTCAGGATACAGGTATCAGAGGGAAGAAAATCAGAACTGAGCTTTGTGAGTTCATCCCATAACTCAGGGCCTTCTGGACATGTGAGTGCCACATTCATGCTTCTTATCATGTCTTTTACCTCATGTGTTATCATATACTTAATGTTTCCTTTCCTTGTTCCTAAACGGAATTGTTGAAAATAATTTAGCTTTGTCCTAAGGAATAATGTGAAAACCATGAAACCCATAAAAACCGTCTGATATGCATAATCTAAAAATGTAGCTATAAATAAACATATGGTGTATGCTTTTTAAATGCCCAGTTGTGTACTTGCTAAAATCATCTCATGTTCCTGCAGAGAAATGAGTACCACGCTGGGAAACATTGCTGTAACTGAGCCCAACGTCCCGCGTGGGGCAATTAAAGAAAACTTTCTTTACACCCGTGTTTTCTCAAAGTGGAGTTCTTGGGCTGTGGGTGGGTGTCGTGCGGGAGACCCTGCTCGCTGCGCCATTTGTTGTGCAGGGAGGCCTGCGGGGTCTCTGCTCCCGCTCCCCACACAAGAACGCAGGATATGGTGAGGCCAAAAAGGAACACCCACGGAGCCATAGGTAGGGGAGTCATACCACTATATTCTCGCTGGCGACTGGGTTGGAGAAACAGGAAACAGGAGCCACACAATTGTCAACCCTCATTGCTCTGCTTGTAGGCTCAGCCACCATCTTCTTGCTAGCCCCCATTTTTCTTCTCTTTCTGCTAGCGTAGCCACAGCAGTTATATTAGTGGCCAATGGCTCACTGGTTACAGCTGACGGCCAACTAGCCACAGCTGATGTCCATACAATCACAGTTGATGGCCATTTACTACCTGAGCCAGCACCTTTCTATGTGAAGCCAAGAGCCTGGAAACTGCTTTTTGGGGCTCTGTCCCCACAGTGGATTTTAAAATATGGGCGCTCCCCTGGAGAAGCAGGAGCAATTTTCCTTTTCATTGCATCTGGAAGGGCTCTTGACTGCTTCAACCAAGAGTGACACTATGTGACTTTTGAGGCTGGATCATAAAAGGCTTTGTGGCTTCTGCTGTTCCCTGGGTCCCAGAAGCTCATGTAAGGAGTTTTGAGTTCCCTGTGTGAGTGGCCATGCAAAGGTGTTCTGATTGGTAGAGCTGTGAGCCCAGCCTCCCAGCCGGCTTCGCCAAGGTGCCAGACATGCAGAGCCATTTGGAGCGTCAGCGCCTCCATCAGCACCACACTGGACAGAAGGATGACCAGCCAAGCTGCCTGAATTCCTGACCCACAGAATTGCAGATATAATAAAATCCTTGCCTTTTTTAAACCATTACATTTTGAGGTAGTTTGTTACACACTAACAGATAACTAGAACTGACTGACTGTCAGAATCACCAAGGGAGCGCGTCAAAATACATATTCCTCGGCCTTCGGAAAGATTTACTGAATCTGATTCTCTGGTAATAGGGCCCAGGTACCTGAATTTTAACCCAGCTTCCTGGGTGTCTTGGGTAGACACTAGAGTGTAAGAAACATTCCTTTAGCGCCATTGATTAATAAGTTCATTTATTCATTTTACCAGTAGTCTATTTATTGATCCTTACTGTGAATCTGGCCACGTGCTGGGCACCAGGCATGGTTATAACCCAGATCATAACCAGGCAGATTACAGCCCTGTCCATGCCCTCAGGGATGCCAGTGAGCAGGGGCAGGAGGAGCACATTTTGCTTCAGCGTGAGTTGAAGGAGAAAACCCTGCATCTTTTTCCCTGTGGGAAGCTGAGGGACAAATTCTAGTTCAGAACGGCCAAACCTAGTCCAAGACACTAAGTAGTCATGGCTAAGAAACCAGGTGCTCTTAAGGAATTGAATCCACTCGTATTTCAGGAACAGCCATCTCAGCAGCATCTTGGGGTCTTTGAAAGAGGTTTGGGGCAGCTGCCTGATGCTGTCGCTCACCTTTTATTATAAGGAGAAAGCCCAGGCCTCCAGTGGCAAGGCAGGAACTACCTCAGCCCCAGCCCCATGTTTGTTTGTCCTTGAAAATGACATTCATGTGTATTTTTTTCTCCTAAGTATAAAAGGGATGATAGAGATGGTTCACCACAGAAATTTACAGAAAAATACTGAAACAAACAAACCCTCACTCAGGGGTCTAACCACAGTCTAGCAGAACGTTAAGAGATTGCTTGAGTCATGCACACCTGGGTTTGAATCCTGGCTTCATGTAACCTCTACAAGCCTTGGTTTTCTTGTCTGAAATTATATTGCCCACCTCCTAAGACTCTTGTGAGGATTAAGTAAAAATGTACAGTGGGCTCTCCGTAACTGTGGGTTTCTCATCCACGGATTCAACCAACTTCAGATTGATAATAAGTTTTTAAATTCCAGAAAGCTGATGCCTGAACAGTAGGGTATAACAACTATTTGCATAGCATTTACATTGTATTAGGTATTGTAAGTGATCTAAATATGATTTAAAGTACATGGTAGGATGTGCGTAAGCTACATGCAGCTACCCCATTTTATATAAAGGGCTTAGCATCTGAGGATTTTGGTATGTGGGGGTTGTCCTGGAACCAATCCCCTGTGGAAACCGAGGGACAGCTGTGTGTGTGTGTGTGTGTGTGTGTGTGTGTGTGTGTGTGTAGCTATTATTTTTTCTACTAGTCTAGAGTATCTCTCTAGTCTTTTTCTTTTATATATATGCCTGTATGTTACATTATCTGTTCATTGTTCTATAGCATCCCTCCCCACACTTGCCCATGCTTCTGGGTGTCTCTGTTAGAGACAGGGCTGTGTCCAGAAATATCCTAGATAAAGAGATAGTGATGGTGGAGCAGGGGTGGTAAGTGTGGATGGCGAAGGGCCTGAATTTGGAAGACGAGCCCCAGGGCTCCTCCTTGGCGTACCCGTCTCCCTCCGAGGTTTAGGCAAAGCCCAGAGCTCAGAGAGTCTGCCAGCTTCCCTGTGGCTTCTCCATCTTGGTTTGTAACTATAGCAACTGTTCTTTCAGACTTTCTGGGACAGTTCTACACGTCTTACAGTCTTATTGTAGCCCACATGATATTGGATATAAAACACCAAAACATAAATTCTATGTGACAGCCGCAGGGATAGTGTGAATAATAGTGTGAATATATAGGAAGTATTACTGTATCTTTATTTCTGCTCTTTGGGGGCAATCAGGTTTTTTGGTTTTTTTAAATAATCATGATACCCATCCAGATGTTGTTTCTTCTGCATAAAAGAGCAGCTCTCTCTACAGCCATGGAATAAGCACCAAGTCACAGAGAGTAGCTTGGTTTAGTCCAGCATACAGGCTTTGGATTAAAATAGAACTAGGATCAAAGCCTCACTCCCCCAATTATTAGCTGGTGAATGTTTACATCTCCAAAGCTCTCTTTGTTTATGTTTAGATGGGGATGATAATACCTAGCTCATAGTGTTATTGATAATAAATGAGGTAATGCATGAAATGTGTCTGGTACATAGTAACATTCCAATATTATTAATATTTTCAATATTAGAGTACTCAGAGCACAGAGAAAAACCAGCAAACAGGTAAATAGCTGTTACAACACAGCAGTAAGAAATTGTCAGCAAAACACTAGAGGCAGTGACTTTCCTTCTCCCTCTGAGGTTTAAACAAGAGCCTAAGGACAGAAATATAAATGGAATATGTAGTTTTATCAATCCTTTCGTTGTCTTCTTAAAGTCTTCACATAAACAACCTTTCAAGAAGTTTATTATAAGTAACTTTTGGAATTGTGTGGACCCAGAATAGGGAAGCAGTGATCCATCTTCCCTCAACTCTTGTAAAATGTTGTTTTACAACGACTTATTTCTGCTGGGCCTCCAGCACATCCTGCCACATGGACAATCTCAGCTCTGATCCCCAGTTCTCTCCCAGCGTCGCCTCAGATCCCAACTGTCACCTGGATATTTTCATTGGGATCTCCTGCCATCTTTCAAATGCAACATGCATAAAAAAACTTCAATTCCACTCCCCCACCCCTTCTCCCAGAGAGATACAACTTACTAAATCCCTGTTTCTACCAAAAGTGCTAGTACTTTACTGTGATCCGTATGCTGGAATAATAGTTGACTCTATTCTCCACTTCCTTTTAGAAATGAACTAATGCCGGAGGTCTGTCATTTATCTCCTTTGCCTTTCTTCCTAGTGCTATAGGAACCAGACTGGGTTAAAATCATCTCATATTTGGTCCATTGTTTCATTCTTCTAAGTAGCTCCCCAACCCTCCCCACCCATCACTCTCTCCTCCAAATCATTGCATGTACCAGACTAGTCTTTAAAAATAACAGTAATGCTATCGATGTCCTGCTCAAAAAAACCTTCATTGGCTCCATTATCCCAGAAAATAAGATCTAACCTCCTCAACCAGGCTTCGAAGATCTTTTATAATGTGGTTGCCCCTGCTGACTCAGTCATGCCTACTACTTCTCATCATAAACTCTTCATCCAATCCAGGCAATTCTCCTGCCTTTCTTTCTGGCCTCTGAACCTTTTCTTCCAAGAGGGCCAATGTTCTGCCTTTCAGGTACTTTATTCCTCCGCATACATCAAAACTAGACACAAATCACACTTTTCCATAAAGCCATCCCACCTCTCCCAGCTCACCCTAAGTTTTTTCTTCTCAGCACACCTCATGCAGATCTTGTCCATGCCTCATGTCTTGTCATAACACATCATTAACCATCCGTTTCATGTAAAATAGTAATGTCCAGGAACTTCCCTTTTCTTCTTTAGTACCCAACACCTACCACCACCACCACGATTGCCACAAGGAACTCAGGGCTATGAATTTAACAGTGAACCAAAAAATTACCCAATGAATCCAAGAGTCAATCAAAAAAAGGAGGAGAAAAAGGAAGTCAGGGAAGAGAAGTAAGAAAAAGAAAAGAATTCTATTTTTCTCTTGGATGCCAAGATAATGCATCTTGCTATCTCCCAGATTCACAGACTATTTGAACTGAAAAGGCCATAAAAATCACTGGTTCCAGTGATATAATGCTGACTGTGAAAACTTGTTAAAAACTAGAAATAACACACTTGACCCAGAAAAGACAATAAAAAAAGGATAAATATCATTTACTAGCTGTGTGACCTTCAGGATGTCATTTTACTTCTCTGTTCTTCAGTTTCCTCATTTTTAAAGTGTGAATGACATAACACTTACTTGAGGAGCTATTTGAGTATTAAAGGATGTGTGTAAAGTTCTTAGACAGTGCTGAAACATAGTATGTGCTCAGTAGTTTTTAGGGAAAAGATCCCTGCCCATCTTACATCACACAGTTGTGCTTTGAAAAACGTGTAAAGCAGTCATTCTCAAAAGCTGGTCACCACCTATTAATGGGGTGTGCAATCAATTCAGTGGGAGGTTATAAGCATATCTACATCTATGTCAATTTTTATTTGGGGTCATGTATGAAATGTATTTCTATCTGTGGGTGACAAATAAAAATGAAATGGCATACCAGAGCCATATGTAGAGTGCTAGGTTCTACTTTAAGAACAATTCTATCTTCCATCTTCTCTGGACCTCGGTTTTTCCATTGACACCACAATCTTGCTAATGTTTTCTTAATTTTTCTTGTGTCTGACATGTAACATACACCACTCTTGCTACAATAATTAAAATAGAGAGAATTCCCTTGCACGGAGGTCTAAATTCTCCGTGCCCATGGTCAGGTCTAGTGTGCATCTTTCTCCATCAGGTGGAGTCCTCTGAACACCTTGAAGAAAGAGGACCGCATCTGATTTTTCAGCTGGTAACTGAGTCTTGCCTTCTGCAGTGATTCCGTCACCCACATTGTGGCAGAAAACAATTCTGGTTCCGATGTCCTGGAGTGGCTTCAGGTACAAAATATAAAAGCCAGCTCACAGCTGGAACTCCTCGATGTCTCCTGGCTGATAGAGTGTATTGGAGCAGGAAAACCGGTGGAGATGACAGGAAAACACCAGCTTGCCGTAAGTGCCACAGTTGTGATTTTCAATGTCCTTTGCTTGATGGTTAGGAACATGGGCGATTGGATCAACAGGTCTGGGTTCTCTGCCTCCTGCCTGTGTGACCTTGGGCGAGTTACTTAGCTTTGCGAGCTTCAGTTTCCTCTTCTATGATATGAGATAACAATAGTGTCTACCTCATAAGCTGGTGCTGAGGAGTAGAATAACATACATGTAAAGCACTTAACACAAAGCCTGACCTATAGTAAGTATTTAATAAATTGTAGCTATATTTATGAACAAGTCTATACACAAATATTTCAAAATATTAAATTTTCTGGTAGCCAGGAAAGTAAAGGGTTCCTTTTTTTTTTCCTTACTATGACCACTCATAAAGAAAAACAATTAAGAAAGGTAAGTTCTTAATTCAAAATTCTTCACCAATAGTGCTAGACTCCCAAGGAAGGAAGTTCAGACCGTAACTACATAAGTTTATGGAAAAGGAAAAGGGTATTTAAGTGATGGTCCTTTCTCATGTTTTTTTTCCTGATTGCAAAAGGAATACATATTAATTATAGCAAATTCAAATATTAGAGATTCAGATAACTTAAAATTTGACTCTCCTATAATTTTATCCTCTTCCCAGAAACAATTGCCATCCTACTGCCTCCATTTTTTTCGTACCTATCTATTATTATTACTATTGATTGTTACTAAAAATGGATGCTTACACATTTGTTTAGGCAAGAAGAGACTTTTCAGCCAGCTCCAACCCCGAGCCCCAGAAGACTCCACCACTTGCTGTACAAAAGATCTCTCCGTACGCGTGTCAGAGAAGAACCACTTTAAACAACTGTAACCACATATTCACGGTAATGGGGCTTTACAACATCCAGAGTAAATGAAGCACTTGCAGCTTCTTTCCATGGATCTCCAAATTAAATTATAAAATTTCCTGAAAATCTAGGAAAGTTTTCCCCACACTCACCCATCCACCTACCCAGGTCTGATCTCTGGTGCTTCTTTCTGTCAAGAATAGGTCTACTTCTGTCATGGACAGGGATAAATATAGTTGAATTATATTCTTAAAGATGGTAGATTACTATTTATTGAGAGCTGTCATTATTGGGCACAACAGTTGTCAAAGGCAACTATTCTGAAAAAATAAAAAACTATAATTAGTCCAAAACATAGTGAGAGCAAATTACGCAGAAACAGCAATAAACAGCTTTTACTGGGAAACCAGAAGATTAGGAGACAACAGACCTAGAGTCTTGCCTGCCTGATATTACCTATGTTGGGCAAGTCAGTTCCTCTCTCTGAGCCTCAGTTTCCTTATCCATTCAGTTAGAAATTAACTAGCTCATCTCTACAGCCACATCGAGCTCTGAAGTTTGGCAATCGTGTTCCAAATGACCCTCACAAGCCCACAGTTGCTTGTCCTCCAGCCTAGAGGCAGTCCTCAGGTGGATAAAACATGCAGTAGTATATCAAATACAAACTTCTCATTCCAGCCCCGCATGTGCGAGGAAGACCAGGAAATTGGCAGCTACTGGGCACCAGGAACACGATGCCGCACAGCTGCAACTACTTCCTCCTCTGCTAAAAGTGCAAACATGCCTTACCTTAAATAACCCCAGCCTCGGCTCTGTGCCATCTCCGATTACACCCGTTTCAACAAGTTTTTGTTAATAGCTGACTGTGTTTCATGTACTAGCTAAGAGACGGAGGATACCCAGTGATCAAGGCAGAATCCTGGCCACAGGCTGGTGGGAAAGTCAGCATGCAAAGTAGGAAGGATCATGCTGAGTAATGACTAGTAGGATGCTGAGATCATGTTTTGGTTCAGTCATTCCTGAATACCTCCCTAATGGCATCGAACTCAGTTTCTTTACAAAGCACTCCATGGCCTGTCTTTTCAATTCAACTCCACTCATCCAACGAGGGAGGGGGACGAGGGTACTGGACACCCGATCCTGACCTTCAAGGAAAAGGTCAGGAAGTGTTCCCATACTTAACGGAGAGCAAGAGATGTTTGCGAGGGACCACTGGCTCAGGGGCTAGGAAACAGACCGTGTTTTACTCACCTGGTTTTATTCTTCAGGACGCCTTTGAGGTACTGGCTGAAAATTATGAGTTTAGAGAAAATGAAGGCTGCTGTCTGGCATTTATGAGAGCAGCTTCTGTACTTAAATCTCTGCCATTCACAATCATCAGTATGAAGGACACAGAAGGAATTCCCTGCCTGGGGGACAAAGTGAAGTGTATCATAGAGGTAAGGGTGAAATGGGATTTGTCACACCTCCTAATAGGTAGGCAGGGAGGGAGGGAGGGTGAGGGAGAGAAGGAGAGAGAATAGATTTTTCTGTCAATTATGTAGATGTATTCATGACTTACAGTACTTTCTCTTAATAGGTCAGATTAGATAGATGATAGACAGACAGACAGACAGACAGACAGACAGACAGACAGATAGATAGATAGAATCCATACCCCAATGTTACCACATCTGGAGCTATGTGGAGCCAGCTAAATGGAAAAAGAATTCTCCTATATTGTTAGTAATCACAGTGCGAGATTCAAGTGATCTGAAACCTCAACAGCAGATGATGGTCTGATTTCAAACGCAGCTTGTGTGAAGGACCTCAGTTCCATCAGGGAATGTCACCCTCCAGAATGGTGGTGGATATACTAGATGAAAAGTCTTCTTGTTTCAGCAAGTTCATATCCATTGAAAAGAAAATGATCACGAGAGTGTCCGGATCCCAGGTTTCGTGAGGGCATTTAGGATTGTTAAATGCTGCAGGACGCGAGTTCTGTGAACCTTGGTGACAGTCCAGGCATGTACTGCAGACACTCAAAAGGACACTTCCACTCACCCAGTGTGCTCTTGGGGGGAGGATCTGTGGGCACGGGACCAAGCTCAGCCTTCGCCTTAGGAGCTTATGGACAGTATAAGGAGGATTTTAAAAAACTAATAACAGGAGAGTTGCAGTCAACATGGCACAGTAGGTAAATGCTGTTCTCACCTTCTCTCACAACCACATCGAAATTACAACTAACCTACAAAACAACCATTATTGATAATCACCTAAAATCTTGCTGACCCAAAGCCCTACAACTGAGGATGTGCAGAAGAAGCCTCCTAGAGACTGGTAGGAGGGACAGAGACGCAGACCAGGCTGGTCCCACACCCACGTGTGACCATTAAAAATCAGGAGGGATATCTTGGCTGTGCAGATCCTCATCAGAGGAGGGAGAGGTCCCAACGCCACCCCAGCCCAGGGTTCCAGTGCCAGGGAGAGGAGTCCCCGTAATTTCTGGTTGTGAAAACCAGCGGAGATTGTGACTGAGTGAAACAGACGGCAACTGCACCCCCAGCTTCTCCTCTTAAAGGAACCATGCAAGGACTTACCATCAGAATCACTGAGCTCCAGTGCTGGGGCAGCAGATGAAAAGGTGGCAGGGACATATGGTGGGGAACTGAGTTGTCTGGCTTAGGACAGGGGCTGGAGGGGCACCTTTCTCCTGGATGGAGAAGCTGGCAGAGGCCACTTCTTTTTTGTTGAGCCCTCCTTCTCCCCAGTGTGTATATGCAGTTGGCCACCATATCTGTGAGTCTCCATCAAGCTGACTAAAGCTGTTCATTTGCCACACCCTGGTGATTCGAGACACTGCCCAGCCCAACTTTAGGCTACACCCAAGCTACTTTCAGTGTCTTTTTCATATAAATCACCTGCCTTAGCTCATGCTGCAGATTTCCTAGGATTTCTCAAAGGTTTGTAGAGCCCAGATAAGCAACATCTGGCCTGAACATGTCCTCTACCTCTGACTGAGCAGCCCTAAGGCCAACACTAGTGGTAGCTGTCCTTGGTTTGCAGCTTAGCCTCTCAAGGTACGTCCACGTATGGTACAGGTGGAAGCCATCTGCAGATTTCTTTGTGGCTCCTGCTGGATGGACCTAGGTGGGGCACAGGCTGTGGCTGAACTTGACCAGCAGCGAATCCCCCCTAAGGTGGTCCTGGGGCTAGCGCCCCCAGTGGCCAGCTTTGAAATGAGCTAGAGCATCACCCAGCTGCCTCTAAGAATGACACACGCAAGGGGCAGATTGGGCAGGCACCAGTGCCCTGCTAAGGCAGATCCTACTCTGTAGAGTATGCCCCTGAAGCACAACTCCTCCACTGTAGTCTCAGCCAGTCTTCACAACCAATGAGCCCAAGGGTCAGTCCCTCTTATTGATGTGCAAATAGCAACCAAAGCTCAACTACAACAGGAGGGCACACACAACTCATACAAAGGACACACCTGGAGTACGTGGCTCAGATGACCAGAAAGACTGTGCCACTGATCCCCACAGCACACCTACTACAGAAAGCCACTCTACAAAGACCGGAAGACATGGCAGCCCTACCTAATACATAGAAACAAACACAGAGGGGCAGCCAAAATTGGGAGACAAAGAAACATGTCCCAAATAAAAGAAGAGAACAAAGCTCCAGAAAAAGAACTGAACAAAATGGAGACAAGCAATCTACCAGGCACAGAGTTCAAAACACTGGTTATAAGGATGTGCAGTGATCTCAGGGAGAACTTCAACAGAGAGGTAGGAAACATAAAAATGGAGATAGAAAACAAGAAAAAGAACCAGTCAGAAATAAAGAATATAATAATGGAAGTGAGGAATACATTACAGGGAATCAACAGTAGATTAGATGAAGCAGAGGATTGCACCAACAATGTAGAAGATACGGTAGCAGAAAACACAGCAAAAAGAAAAAAGAATCCAAAACATTGAGGACTGTTTAAGGGGCCTCTGGGACAACATCAAGTGTACAAATATTTGGATCATAAGGGTAACAGAAGGAGAAGAGAAAGAGCAAGGAATTGAAAATCTATTTGAAGGAATAATGACAGAAAACTTTCCTAAACTGATGAAGGAAATACATATACAAGCCCAGAAAGGCCAGAGAGTCCCAAACAAGATGAACCCAAAGAGGCCCACACCAAGACACATCACAATTAAAATGCCAAAGGTTAAAGACAAAGAGAGAGTCTTAAAAGCAGCAAGAGAAAAGCAGTTAGTTCCTACAAGGAAGGCCCCATAAAACTATCAGCTAATTTCTCAACAGAAACTTTGCATACCAGAAGGGATTGGCAAGAAATATTCAAAGAGATGAAAAACAATGACCTACAACCAAGATTACTCTGCCCAGCAAAACTACCATTTAGAATCCAAGGACAGATAAAGAGCTTCCCAGACAAGAAAAAGCTAATGGAGTTCATCACCACCAAACCAATATTACAAGGAATCTTAGAGGGCCTTCTTTAAGATGGGGGGGGGGGGGAATATATATATATATACATATATTTATTATATATGAATAATAAAATGGCAATAACTACATACCTATGAACAACTACTTTCAATGTAAAGGGATTAAATGCTCCAATTAAAAAATTGGGGGGCTGAGTGGATAAGGAAACAAGACCCTTACACATGCTGCCTACAAGAGACTCCCTTCAGATTGAAAGACATGAACAGACTAAAAGTAAAAGGATGGAAAAAGATATTTCATGAAAATGGAAACAAACAAACAAACAAACAAAAGGTGGAGTAGCAATATTTATACCAGACAAAATAGACTAAAACAAAAGCTATTACAAGAGACAAAGAAGTACCTAGTAATCCCACTTCTGGGTATTTGTCCAAAGAAGTCCAAAATGCTACTTCAAGGGGACATGCTCATCCGTATGTTCACTGCAGTATTGTTTACAATAGCCAAGATATGAAGGCAACATGGGTGTCCCTGAATGGATGAGTGGGTAAAGAAGAGGTGGTACATATATACAATGGAATATTACTCAGCCATAAAAAAGAAGGAAATATTGCCATCTGCAACAATATGAATGGACGTAGAGAGCACTGTGCTGAGTGTAATAAATCAGACAGCAAAAGACAAATGTCATATGATTTCACTTAAGTGGAATCTAAAGAACAAAATAAACAAAACAGAAACAAACTCATAGATACAGAGAACATTTTGATGGCTGTCAGGTGGGAGGAAGGTTGGGAATGGGTGAAAAGGAGAAGGGATTAAGAAGTACAAATTAGTTGTTACACAGTAGTCACGGGATGTACCGTGTTTCCCCGAAAATAAGACCTCACTGGACAATCAGCTCTAATGTGTCTCTTGGAGCAAAAATTAATATAAGACTGGTATTATATTATATTATATTATGTTATGTTATACCCAGTCTTATAGTAAAATAAGACCTGGTATTATTATATTATATTATATATTATATTATATCATATCATATCATATCATATCATATCATATCATATCATATCATATTATATTATGTAAGACCCGGTCTTATAGTATAGTAAAATGAGACTGGGTCTTATACTAATTTTTGCTCCAAAAGACATATTAGATCTGATTGTCCAGCTAGGTCTTATTTTCGGGGAAACACGGTAGGGTATAGCATAAGGAATATCATCAACAATATTGTAATAAATATGTATGGTGTCAGGTGAGTACTAAATCTATCGGGGTGATAGATGGGAGGGGGTTGGGGGCAGGGTGAAAAAGGTGACGGGGTTAAGAAGTACAAATTGGAAGTTACAAAATAGTCATAGGGATGTAAAGTATAGGGAATATAATCAATAATATGGTAATAACTATGTATAGTGCCAGGTGGGTACTAGTCAGGGGGTTACTTCCTAAATTACATAAATGTCTAACCACTATGCTATACACTTGAAACTAATATAAAATAATATTGAATGTCAATTCTAATTGAAAAATTTTTAAAGGAGGGGAAAGATCAATAATAATGTGTTAGCATGGTAGTGTCAGATGTTTGCTGGACTTATCATGGTGATCACTTCTTTAGCACAGGTAAATAATCAATAATGATAGTGCCAGGTGGGTACCGTTGAATAACTATGATGTGTACCTGAAAGTAATATAATATTGTATGTTAGTTATATTTTAATAAAAATCTTAACAAAAAAAGAAAATGATCATAAATATTTAGACACACTTTGGTCAGTGACTATTCTGGTTTGATGTTCTGTAGATTTGGACCCAAATCATTCTGAACCTTTATTACTGACGATTGTAAAACGATGCTTGGAAATATAATGACCTGGGATTTTCAATATTATAGAGAAATGTCTTATTTTCTCCAGATCAGCTAGGGAAACATCATCCACACAATGGGTGTGCATTTTATAAAAAAATCAAGCTACTAGAATCTATGAATTTGAAAGTCTTGGACTGTGATTGTCCAATATCACTAACTTAAAATATTTTTCAACTCTCCATACAGGAAATTATTGAAGATGGACAAAGTTCTGAAGTTAAAGCTGTGTTAAATGATGAACGATATCAGTCCTTCAAAGTAAGTGTGATTTTACTTATATTTATCAAAAACAGTTTTTCAGTGAATCCTCGTTCTTATTCTAGGTGATTATATTAGTCAGCTTGGGCTGCCCTAACAAAATGCCATGGACTGGGTGGCTCAAATAACAAATATTTCTTTCCTCACAGTTCTGGAAGCTGGAACTCTGAAATCAGGGTGCCAGCCTGGTTGGGTTTGGGTTAGGGCTCTCTTCCTGGCTTTCAGATGGCCTCCATTTCAATGTGCCTGCACATGAGAGTGTGCAAGCTCTCTGGTGTCTTTTTATAAGTGCACTAATCTCATCTTTAAGGCCCCACCCTCAGGACCTCATATAAACTTAGTCACTTCCCAAAGGCTCCATCTCCAAATACCATCACACTGGGGGTTAGGACTTCAGCATATTTATTTTTTGTGGGGAAGACAATTCAGCCCCTAGCAGTGGGCTAGGAAGCAGATGCCAACATACGTATGGGTGCTCAACCTTATTGCCATGCTATGGTAAGATACAAATTACCTTACCTTCCAGACGTCTGTCACTGATGGGGACAAACACCATGGGGACACTAGAACCACGGGACGAAACAACCTGCTCTTAAAGAGCAAACCTGCGTTGGAAAGATCCTTGCTGCATCCTTCTCCACTCTGAAGCAGGGTTCAGTACCTCCCAGTGTTTCCTCCCTTGCAGCTGCAGGAGGCAGGGACTTCTGCCAAGCCCTTCAGTTCAGAAGTGAAGCACAGGCCTGAAAGGTGGTTGTGGGCAGGAGCCCA
Source organism: Rhinolophus sinicus (assembly GCF_036562045.2). NCBI lineage: Eukaryota > Metazoa > Chordata > Mammalia > Chiroptera > Rhinolophidae > Rhinolophus > Rhinolophus sinicus. Next base: position 26,824,860 of record NC_133757.1, on the reverse strand, counting down.
GGCTTGGCGTGCACACAGACTGGGTGTGAGTCTGGGCTCTGCAGCTTACTCGCTGTGTGGCGGTGGAAAATTTTTACAACCTACATGCACATCCCTCTTTAAATTCAAGGATGAATATGCAGAGCATTCGTGTGTATAAGGGACGCTTGGCAAAGGGGAGGGCCCGATAGGGCTAGCTGTTGTCACACATCGACAGCACAGGCCATCCCACAGTCAGATTACACTGAAGCTTGTGCAGATGCCAGCGCCTGCCTCCTCATGTTTGTTTCATTTCTCAGAAAAGGATCCTTCTGAAACAAAAATGTCTCTAAAAAATCTCCATCACACCCGCACGCTTGTCATATCCAGGAGAAACTTGGTCCGACATTTACTTACACTTTTCTCAATCCCTTGACTTCGAAAGTATCATTTCATTGTCATAACGATTAATTTTAGAAACTAAAGGCAAGCCTTTCTCTGTTTCAGCTCTTTACGTCTGTATTTGGAGTGGGATTGAAGACATCTGAGAAATGGTTCAGGATGGGTTTCAGAACCCTGAGTAACATAAGGTCAGATAAAACCCTGAAATTCACACGAATGCAGAAAGCAGGTAAGTTGTTTCTCCTAAAAATCTCCCGTTGTTACCATGGGCTGGGCAGGATGCAGTAGAGCCGGAAGTCCGGTGAATGTCAACTCTAATCTTGGTGAGCTGGGTCACTTGTTTGGCCTCTTTTCATGCTCTGGTTGAAAGCACACGGCTTTTTGCCGTCAGACAGACCTGGATCCAAATCCTGGCTCTGGCACTCTGCAGCTCTGTGACCTTAGCAAGTCTGTTAAAATCTTTGGGCCTAAGTTTCCTCATCTGTAAAACGGCGATAACATTGGGACTTAAGCAGGATATAAATCAGGTAACACAGGCAAAGCCCCTCGCACTGTAACTGGCGCAGAGCAAATACGCTCTTCTTGTGGGCTGTTGTCATCCCTTTATCCAGTTGTCGAACCAGGTTGCCCTGTTGATCTGGTTCTGACTGAGCCGATCCTTCTGGACATCTGGGTCCCAGTGGGTAAGAGGCGTGGGTGAAGAGCAAAGGGCAGAAAGATGATATGGAGGACGGGGGAGTAAAGAATATTTGAACAAACTAGAGTTGTTGCCCGGCACAAGTATGGATCTGCTTCAGAAACTGTAAAACATCAGGACATAAAGAGAAACGGTGAACATCTAGATTAGATACAGGATCGCTCTACCCAACCAGACAAGAAACGACTATGTTGACACAAGTATCTGAAAGCGGGGGGGGGGGGCCAGAGGTTGAAGGTGGCTTGGTCACTTTTTATGGAGGGTCCTCATAAACTTTTTTTAAAATGAAGAAATGCTAATACAGGGTCAAAAAAATTGTACGTGTTTTAAACATTTACTTTTAACATGCAATAGAAATCCGATAAAATTGGGGTTTGAAAGGGAGTCACAACCACTCTAGTCCTGAGCACTACGGCTCTGAGTTGCAAAGAAAGACGAGTCGTCAACATTTTTAATGATGTTAAAGTAAGGGAATCTTCTACAAGAGGAAACCAGGAAGAGAGAGAAAAAAAAAAAGCTGTCTTCTGCTTAAGTTATGAAAAGAAACAAGCAACAGGAGAGGAAACAAATCAAATCTTGGTGGTTTGCACTAATGCTGCGATAGGAGACCCCTACTCATCTTTCATAACGTTGCTAACCTCTGAGAGATGGCGAAAAAGCTTTATAAGATACCACACGAGAAATAAAAGAATCTAAGAAAAAAAACAAAACAGTATTTATATTCTGGGTTCCTGAAAGTATACCAACCAGCTCTAGAGATGAAACTTATGTAACTTTACTAACAATTGTCACCCCAATAAACTTAAAATAAAATAAAAATGAAAAGAAATTTACATAAGTACTAAATATAAGTAGTAAGTGGCTTGGAATGATAGTAAGGACTTTCAACACAGAGAGAGAAATTTGGGGGAGGCAATGAGTGAGTGTTTGACTTAGATGAAAAACCCATATCAAATGACACCAAATGCTCTCAAGATCTAAGTAACTTCCAATTCCCCAGCTTTGTAAACTGGAATTTTCTCTTCCTCTTCAGCTCTTTGAGCCCACTGAGTGAAGCAGCTCGCTGAATCAATTAGTGATCACCATCAGACTGTTTAAAACTCTTGTATTATGCAGAATTCTAGGAATGCCTTCTTATCATAGCTTAAAACCTCTGGCTGTATGTATTCCGTTAGCTGCACTGCAATGAATGGCATTGTCAATGGGAATAGTTTAGATTACCGCCAAGGGTAAACTGATTGAACACATTGAAAATACGATCCATGGGTCAGATGGAAAACCTGATTCAGTTTTACCTAAAATTGCACTTGGTTTAGTTCCCTGAGAATTCACATATCACATTGGCCTTGAACAGTCAATGCCCGAAATATAATAGCACACATATAACATTACGCAGTGTAATAAGTTTCTGGTAATAAGTTAACCTCCCCAACCATACCAAAAGGAAGTTGCTTTCATGGGTGTCAACAAATTATTGTAGCCTCTCCAGGTCCCTACCTGATATCTGCACATTTTATTTAAAAAATTGTGAATCATGACTCTTGGGTTACATACATCCTGAGTAAGCAAAGGAATTGTATGGTTACCAGGTAAGTTGTACTTTGAATGTCAGTCATGATGAAAAATTTGGTATCAGTAAAAAGCTTAATGGAGCATTGCTGTTTATTTTTTTCCACACATTAATGAATTATGTATTTAATTTTATTAAATTGATATTTTTACTGTAGTAAGAACACTTAACATGAGATCTGCCTTCTTAGAAATTTCTTCCCCATTGGTACCATAACTAGTTATCCATTTCCTATTGATGGACATTTGAGTTATTTCCAGTTTTCAGTTATGAAAAAAGAAAAGGTGTTAGGAATATTGTTGTACCCGTGGATATATGTCCTCACCTCCCTCGTGCATATATATAGGAGTGAAATTGCTGAGTCAGAGGAAAATAGCTATTTATTTAGCACTAGTAGATACTATCTAACAGTTTTCCAAAGTGGTTGAACCGCTTTACACTCCCACTAGCACTGTGTGAGATTTTCAGTTGTTCCACATCCTCACTCATACTTGCTATTGACAATCTTTTCTGTTTTATCCATTCTGGTGTACGAATAGTGTTATCTTATTGTAGTTTTAGTTTGCATTTTTCTAGTGACCTTTTTAAGTGCTTCTTGGCTAATTCCTCATCCAAGAGGTGCCTGTTCAAGTCTTTTCCCTTTTTAAAAGTGTGTTATTTTGTCTTTCACTTACTGATTTGTAGGAGTTAGTTTATATTCTGGATGTAAATCCTTGGGCCGACAGATGAAATTCAAATATCTTCTCCCAGTCTGTAGATTGCTTCTTCACGTGCTTAATAATGTCCTGGGATGAGCCAAGTTCTCATATTTAATGAAATTCAAATTATCAATCTTTTTGTTATAGTGGTTTTCACTCTGTTTTAGAGATATTTGCTAACCCACAAAAGTATTAGGATATTTTCCTGTTTTTCCTTCAGAAGCCTGATTCTTTTAAACCTTTGCGTTTCGGCCTTTGACCCACATCACATTAATTAACACATTTTAAGTGTACAATAGAATGTCATTAATGACAGGCACGGTGATGGACAACAGATCTCTAGAAGGCAAACCTACCCTCTTCCTGTTCTTGACTTTAATTCTTTAATTCAATTATCGCTTCCAATCCTGACCCTTCCCATCCCTCTTTATGCACTGTCTTCTTTAAATAATGGGGCACAGCTTATTGATCGGGAGGGCTGGTACTTCAATAGGAAGTCAGATCTGAACAGCTTGGTTTCTACAGGGATATGAAATACTGCCTCTTAGTCAGGAAATTGTAAGGCTTTCCATCAGAAAGCAAAGAGCCATTGTTATCATGAGAAGTTCACAACCAAGAGAACAGAAATAACTGGTCTCTGTGCAAACTGTTTGGTGTTGATGCCCGTGGCCATGTTAGCTCCGTGTGGGGGCAGAATCCCACCCCGCTGAGGGCTGGTTGTTTCACACAAGACATGTCCCTCTCTCCACTGATGTGTCCAATGCCTCTCAGGATTCCTCTATTACGAAGACCTTGTCAGCTGTGTGACCAGGGCAGAAGCAGAAGCGGTCAGTGTGCTGGTTAAAGAGGCTATCTGGGCATTTCTGCCGGATGCCCTCGTCACCATGACAGGAGGATTCCGGAGGTAAGGGGGTCTGCTTCTGTCTCCCCTGCTCTAACACCTTCAGTGGCTCCCCATGTTCAGAGTTCAGTTCTGAACATGGCACAAAATGCCTAGGGTGGTCTGGCGCCAGCCTCTCTCTGAACCTCATGTTTCACTTCAGCAATCCTAAATGGCTGTCATTCTGCACACACGAAGCTATGTCTTGCCTCTATGACCTTGCTGTCAGACCTTTCTGTTTGTACTGTCTGTCTTCAGATCGTCACCTGGCTGACTTCTCCTTTGTCCTTTAAGACTCAATTCAGATGCCACCTCCTCCAGAAAGCCTTCTTTGACTCCGTCCTCCCCATGCTGGGCTAGGCACCCTCCTCAGTGCTTTCTGGACAGCTGCCCAGTAGTTTGTTTGTATGCGTGCTTTCCCCAAGTTTTTAGAGCTTAGTGCTCCATGAGGACCAGTGCAGGGTGCCTGGCACAAAGTAGGCACTCAAGAAATATTGGTTGAGTGAATGAATGAATGAATGAATGAATGAATAAACTCTTCACAGAGATATGTGCTGTTGTTGGATACTGAAGCCTCTGTTTCAGAAAGAGACTCCTTCCCTCTCACACCCTCCCTAATTCTCCCTGTGGCCATCTTACATGGTGGCTGTTGGCTGTTCTGGCAAGCGGGATTTGAGGTGAGGAAGAAAGTGGGAAGAGAAGATCAAATCTAAGAAAATGCCCTTAATCTATGTCATAATTCCAAGAGCCCTATCTTACGTTATATGAATATAGTTCTTGGTTTGCTTGTTGTCATACTTGTCTGTGTGTGGAGAGGGGGAAGGTGCATGGGTGAGGGTTATAGAGGAAATAATCTTTGTCATTTTTTACCCAGGTGATCAGATACATAATGCATGATTTTTTATTTTTTCTGTGTCATGTATTTATTTTGCAAGGAATAGAGTTGTGCAACCAAGGATATTTTGTTTTTAAAAAAAATGTCATGAGCATTTTGTGTTGCAAACCTTAAGGATATAAAGGCATATAAACAAAGGTGACTTTTAAAAGTTAAGAGCTAAAAATCCAATTTATTTCCATTTTATGCTGTGTTGTTGTTATTGTTTTTTTTATTCAGGGGTAAGAAGATTGGGCATGATGTAGATTTTTTAATTACCAGCCCAGAATCAACAGAGGAAGATGAACAACAACTTTTACCTAAAGTGATAAACTTATGGGAAAGGCAGGTAAGATGAAAAATCAAAAGTAGATGTTTGGACACTCAAGCATTATATTAATACTCTTGAATTTTACATTATTTGCCTCATAATTACATAATGAGCACCTAATTGATTCTCAATTATTTGCAACAGCTATCACAATGTCACCTGACACACAATGAGATGTACCCACTTTGGGTCCTAGCGTCCATGTTACGGATACGTACCTTGTTTAAACACCTTGTCCTATAACTGAAGGGGCCGAGTTAGTTTTGTCTCTGCCTTGGACATGCAGAGGTATTAAACCTCTAAACAAAATGAAAAGCATGTGCTGTGAAGACCTGGGAAGTGTGAGAAGAGGCAGAGCAAGTGTAAGGGTTAGGCAGGAGGGCTAAGACTGGGATAAAATCAGTCTAAGAGGTGGTGCTGGCACACTGAACTCTACGCTGGTCAGTGACCACTTTGACCTTGTGCTGAGATGGGAAGAAGGAAACTAAGGAGGGTAACTTGGGCCCAGCAGAGGTCATGGCTTAGGGCCTCCTATCCACTGAGGAGATCAGATTTGCCACAAGCCGCCTATCGCCCACTGGTGAAAGCAAAGGATCACCCTGCAGCCAGAGCCACCGGAAGGGACCTGACCCCTGCTGGACTCTAGTGAGAGCTCCACTTCCTAAAGAGACCAGAGGGCTCTACCCAGGGACCCGGAGGAGCCTGGGGCTGGGGTTTTTCTGGCACAGCCTTATCCTCCCTGACTGATGCAGCTTCTGCTGGGGGTAGACCAGGCTCCTTGATATGCCAGAAAGAGAAGCCCTCAGATAAAGTGAAAATAAGAGTTAGACACACACAACCCTGAAACAAGCAGCACCAGAAGTGAAGACCCAACTTTGGAACTAAATGCAAATTCACCTGTGAGGCCATCCAAAGCCCTCTCTGTCTCTCTCAGGAGAGGGAACCCAGGGGGGCCAGGGGCCCTGGGAGTGAATGTAATAGGCCAAGCCAGGGGAAGGCAGGACAGCTACACCTGGGTGTGCCCCACTACTCTGCTCAAACAGGAAAGATGAAAAAATTCTTATGGATAGACAGCACGACTCAGGGACCCAGCTAGCTGAGGCTTGGGTGGAGAAGGCGCTGCCTCTCTCCCCACCCCAGGGCTCCTGCGAGACCTTGGCTTGACCTTGGTTTACAGGCACCATCCTCTGAGACTGTGCAGCCCAAGACAGGGAAGGGGTGGGGACATGGTGACAGGAGTCTTCTTTTCACTGGTCTTACCTCAGTTTTGAGGCATACTGCTGGTCCCCGAGCAAAGAAATAGGCAGGCACCAATGGAGGCTGACATGAAACATGTGGGTTTTAGACTTGGAATTTTAAAAACACAACCCTGCCATTTATTGGCTGTATGACCCAGGATGCTTGCTTAATCTTTCCAAGCTTCTCTTTCCTCACCCGTAGAACAGGGATAACAAACCTTTCCCGTTCTGTTAACGGGGAGGATTAACTGACAGAATGCCTGACACATGCCTAACAAATGGGGGCTGATATCCTGATCTCTCATGCACACTTATTTCTTGAACTCTGCTGCCAGGTGAGGTGACCCAGGAGAGAGGAGGTGCAGGCCCTCGTCCTCTCTCGTGGACAAACAGGGCCTCAGGGAGGAGACGCCTTGGAGTAGTTAGTGTCCCAGCTCTGCTTGCACCCCTGCAGCCCCAGGCCTGGCCCCCAACACCTCAGTTGTGAAACCAGCACACGAGTTCTTCACGTTTGACTTCCACCTCGACTCACTCCTAACCCCTTCCCTGCTTGCCTAAAACTGCCCTTTCCGGATTGTCATTACATCCCGCACAGGCACACGTGTGGACCTACTCATACACATCCAATGTTTTAAAACACCTGCAGAGCAGAGTGAACAGCCCATAGGGATTGGTGTGGGCCGCCTAGCACATGACTCTATGTGATTCTAGTAGGAGACCTCATGGTCAGGGGTGGGAGAAAGAGGGAAAAGAGCTTAGAAATGATCTCGGGGTGAGGTCTCCATCCCAAAGACTCCATTAGCTTGAATCTCACTGGCCACCAGCATTTCAATCCAAACAGGGGAGGGCTGACTACGTGTGGTTTGGGTTCACACCACGTGAGTGGGACCTTGGTACAGGGCCCCTGACTCTTCCCTGTGGCCACATCCCCAGTTTATGGAACTGCTGAGTGATTGACAGTATTGACAATCATTAGAGAGCAAAGAATATTTTTGTGTTGAAAAATGGATTTGACTTTGAATGGGGAATGCAGAATCTTCTGAGAAAGTGTTGGAGGGAATTGAAACCATAGGGTGGGTGGATCGTATCAAATCAGCCTCGAGCTGCAGCCTTGCCGCCCTCCCTGCTCGGTTGGAGGGAGACTGGGACTAACTGCCAGGCAATGGAGCCTCCTTCTTTGTGAGAGGGGAAGCTAGGAGCCAAACACAGGTCTCCTGCCCCATGTCATCCATGCTGAGAGCTTGTCCCCTGGGGAGGGAGGAAGCAAGGAGCAGGGAAATGCCTCCCTCCTTGCCAGGAGTCCCTCAATTTCCAGTAGAAAAAGAAGACCACGCTGATGTAAAATCCAGTCCACTTGTGGGTATGATGAGGAAGCTAGAGCCCAAACCTTCAAGAGTTTTCAAAGAAGGAAGAAGTTTCCTAAAGAGAATGGGGGGCAACAAGGAAGGAAACTGTAGAAAACAGAGATGCCCTCAGACAGCCCAGGCCAGAGAGCGGAGGCGACCACAGGGGTTGAGTGTGTGTTTGACAACCGTGCGCTTCACAGACAGAACTGCCTGGATGTGCAGAGAGGAGCAGGCCATTCACGGGATGCACCGGGAATACCCTGCAAAACTCAGAGCAGTCCCCTAGCAAAGCTAGCCCCTTGCCTGTCCCAGCCAGAGCGTCACCACCATGTGGAGAGAGTGTAAACACTGTTAGAAAGCCAGCTTTGTGGAGTTTTCTGGGGGGGAGGCGAAGGCGGGTGCAGGGGGAGGTGTTTTTGCAAATCTGGCTCCAAAGTGAGACTTGTTAATATGTTAATAGCTCACTTTTCAAGTGTACATAATTCAAACTTACACCAAAGGCTGCTATCGTGTACTAATTTTAGTAAGTTTTATTAAAAAGTGGAATTGTGTTTTCCCGAGTGGGTTATTAGATTTAGCCACAGCAATATCTGTCACCGCCCCCAGAGGCTCTTCCTGACATCGTGCTCCTCCCCCCCTTCAAATGGTGTCTGTTCTTCCTGACACCTTTCCTGGGGGACGCACTGAAGGGTGAAGAGCTCCTTCTTTGAGATCAGCAAAAGGAACCGTGTCCCCTCCTCAAAGCGTTAGGTCGAATTGAATGTCTCATTGCAGAAAAAATGTAAAGCATTTCTAATAATAATAAACTGAACCAGTCATGTCCACAACGTGGTCCTTAGACCAGCGGCATCAGCATCACCTGGGAACGTGTTAGAAATGCACATTCTGCACCCTCCCTCCCCTCCATTGAATCACTCTGGGGACAGGGCCCTGCAAACTGTGCTGTAAACAAACTTTCCAAAATGCCTCTGATAGAATTTGAGAACCTGTGACCTAAAGAATAACAAATCTCACTCCCTAATAGCTATGATTGAATTGTCTTGAGGCTGTTGGCTCTTTTAGTTGCCACTCAGATTTAGCAGTTAATTGCATGTTTCTGCTTCTCCTTACTATACATCTGCCCTGTCTGTGCCGTGAGGAATCCCCCCTGAGCAGGTAAATTGGAGGATGGCAACTTACTGGACACATCTTGGAATCACTAGTTAACTTGGAGTCACCAGTTATAAAGTTAACTTTCTAACGAGGCAATGTTAAAGAGATGAGGCTAGTTGCGAGCACTGGCCTGCCATCAGAACTTGGAGGTAGATTCTCCCACAGCCTCTCTATCCATGGACCCTATCCAGCGGGGTCTCTTCCTGATGGCTTTCTGTTTCTTTTCAGGGATTGCTTTTATACTATGACCTTATGGAGTCCACATTTGAAAAGTTCAAGTTGCCTAGCAGGAAAGTGGATGCTTTAGATCATTTCCAAAAATGCTTTCTGATTTTAAAATTGCACCATCAGCGAGTGGACAGTGGCAAGTCCGGCCAGCAGGAAGGAAAGACCTGGAAGGCCATCCGTGTGGACCTGGTCATGTGCCCCTACGAGTGCCGCGCCTATGCTCTGCTGGGCTGGACTGGCTCCCGGGTAAGTGCTACCTGAATCAGTGGGACAGCGGCTTAGAGGCGTGACAATGGCCTGGAGGCGGGGTGACAGGGAGTGGATCCGTGCCCAGAAACCTCTAAATCCAGCATTCCACCTGCACATGGTCAAGTGTGACAAATTAGTTTAGAACAGTCAGTCTCAAAGTGTGGTCCCCTAACCAGCAGCATCAGCCTTACCTGGGAACAGGTTATACGTGTAAATTCTCCACCCCACCCAGACCTACTGAACCAGAAACTCTGGAGGTGGAGCCAGCAATTTGCATTTCAAAAAGCCCTCCAGGTGATTGGGATGCAGCTGAAATGAGAGAACCATTGAAGTAGAGAAAGCAGCAAGCTGGCTAAGAGCACAGGTTTGGCCATACCAGACCCAGTTACACGTCCCTGCATTGCCTCTTACCAGCTGGATGATCCAGGACCAGTTCCCTATGTCCTTTAAATTTTGTTTTCCCATCAGGAAAGTGAGGGTGGTGACCTCAGCTACCTCCCCAGGCTTCAGGGACTCAATGAGGTGAAGCCGGCCGGGCCCTCAGCACACACCAGGCACATACATGGTCAGTGCTGGCCAGGTGGCAGCTCCCAGCTCCAGTCATGTTACAGCCACAGAGATGGCGCCCCTGATTTGAATCTCAGCGTGTCCTCCATCCTCTGAACTAAACCCCCCCATACTATTTCACCAGTATCCCAAAGCAGCTGGCTGTTGCTGTAAAAGAAACGAGTCCTTGGAGGGTTTTATATGGATGAATGACATAACACAAAATAATTGTCCTCAACCTTGGGTTAAATGTCAGGTGTCTTTGCTTTGGGGCCAGAATTATTTCAGCACAGCATCTTAGCACCAGAATTTCTTGCCCTAATCAAAAATATTGGCTGGCATCTTTTATTCATAAAAATTAGAAAAGCCGATGAAGCAATATATCATAAATGCTGTTTGTTTGATAGACATAAATCTTTGGGAATGTAGAGTCTGTTGAGAAAAGGGAAAGTTCCAAAAAGAAGTCCAAGGTTATACAAGGTCATGCCAGTTAGGAATCACTGGAAGAAATGGTTGCCCTTTGTCCATTTTATTTTTAACACGGATGTATTTTCAGCCCATTTTAGTCTCTTCTCTGAGTTCTCTGAATTTACTGCCATTGGTTCTGTGGGCACTGACAGAACACTAAACTCTGCCACTATTTAGCTAAGTGACTTTAAACAAATTATTTAACCTCTTCAAGCCCAGTTTCTCCATCCGTATTGTGGATAACAGTGCTGCCCACATCCTAATGTTGCCATTGAATTAAGTGAGATGCTGCATGTGTTTAAGTGTGGGAAGGGCTCAGCAAATGGTAGCTACTTGTGTTATTATCTTTAGGCCCCCACTTACCTGACCACTGAATGTGGTGTGTTTTGTCCCCGGTGGATACATGTGGGTGGGTGACGGGGATTAGGTCTAGTCTAAAATGTTGTAGGTGAGAAATTCAATTTTACCTTTTTACCCAAAGATTTCAGGGCCTGGCAAATGTTCTCAAGACAAATTCAAGTCATCCATGAATCTCACCTCAGCTTGGGGTCATTCATTTACCAAGTTGTCTGAGTACTAAACTGACTAAGCTTCCTTGGGATCTTTGTAGCCTAAGGATTTCCTGAGCAGAATACATACGTCCATAGGGACACATTAAGCTGAGATTTTTCTAGAGCCGTTCAGGTATGGTGCAACTTCTGGACTGGGCAATCAATAGTTAAAAACCAAAGGAAATTTCTATTTTCCTCTCAATCATGTTTCTTCAAAATAGATCTGCTTAATTTGTCAACGTGACTTGATTTGCCGAGATTCCTTCAAGAGTATTGTCCATGTTTTGTGTCAGGTGCTGGGAGAAAACACGGCCTCTCCACTGGAAACACATAGATGACTCATTCGCCAGGAGTCTAGGCTAACCCAGACCCTTTACTAACCCAGATGGCAGCCCTTCACCAACTTTAAAGAGCATCTCTTCCTTAAGATACCTTTCTGTCATTTTCCAGAAAATTGTCATAATACACATGCATATCTGCAAAGACTACAAATGTGATTGGCACCCTCTAGAGTTTTCACAGTGTATGTCATGCAGGGTGTCATGCGGGGTCTCTGGTCCCACTCCCAACATAATGCAGGACATGGTGAGGCCAAAAAGGAACACCCATGGAGCCACAGACAGGGGAGTCATACCACTATATTCTCGCTGGCGGCTGGGTTGGAGACACAGGAAGCAGGAGCCACACTATCCGCAACCTGCCATCTGCTTCTCTGCCAACCAACCCCACTTGCTAACTGCAATCTGCAATCCACAATCCGCCTGGCTTGCTAGCGTAGCCACCACAGTTATATCAATGGCTAATGGCTAACTGGTAACAGCTGATGGCCGTCTACTCCCTGAGCCAGCACCTTTCCACATGTGGCTGAGAGCCTGGAAACTGCTCTCTGGGACTCTGTCCCCACAGTAGACGACTTGCACAACTGTATGTAGCAACCCTCTGAAATTTGTTGTGACTAATGATACAGCCAGACTGTAGTACCATCGCCCCTGCTTGATGTTCAGCTTTCTTCATCTGAAACAAGAGACAACATGCTTGCCATGCCTATCTCACAGGGTTGCTGGGAGAAACTAGAGGTTTTAGGGCAGAAGGCAGGACTGAGTCTGAGTCCTAGCTCTATCACCAGCTGTGTGGCCTCTGGTAAATTACTTAGGCTCTCTGGGTCTCCTTTCATCATCTGAAAAATGGGGCTGATAACAGTGCTAACTTCACAGGATTATAATGAGAATTATATGAGACAGTGCTTTCACCTGAGCACAATTTTGAGTTCAGTTATGTACTTAAAAGTGTTCTTCAAGAGGTGATGTTAAGCTCTTTTAGAAGCAGTTAAGTACTAGCCATAACAGAGCATATCAGAAAATTAATATGAAGTAAGAACTCTGTCCAGTGTTAGGCACAGAGTAAACTGCCCATAAATGTTAGCTAGGATAGCATTACCCGGAGGATGGCCACAACCTTCCCAACTGGTCTCCCTGCTTCTGCCCTGCCCTCAGCGAAGCGACCCTGTTACAACGTAAATCAGGTCAGGTCACTGCCCTGTTTGAAACCTTGCAGGGGCTCCCCATTTAATTGAGAGGAAATGCTGCAGGTCTTACAGTGGCTCACAAGGCCCTGCACGATCTCCGCACCCTTTTATTTCTCTGAACTCCTCTCCTACTGCTCTCTTCCTAAGGCCTCTGTTCCAGCGGTTCCCTCTGCCTGGGTGCTCTTCCCCCAGAATCCACTTGGCTAACTCCTTCACCTCCTTCATGTCTTTGCTCAAACCCCACCTTCTCAATGAGGCTTGTCCTGTGCCCAGCGCTTACCTGTTTTAACGTATCTTATAATTTATTTATCCTGTTGCTGTGTCCTATCTGTGTCCCCTGCTCACGTCCAAGCCCCATCAGGGCAGACGTCATTGTTTTGTTCACGGTTATGTTCCAAGCACCCAGAATATACCTGGCACATAGTAGATGCTCAATAAATATTTGTTGAGTAAATATTATTACTCTGCAAATGAATGACATTGTTATAAGTCCTAACAGTCTATGGGAAAATGCCCCTGAGGTTTTAGCAGAGGAGTCCAGGAATATACCTCTCCCCACACAGAACTGGGGAGCCTCTCACTGCCCCCCCCATTCCCTCTTTCTCCAGACTCCCCAACACACAGTGTGAGCAGCCATTATTCTGAGTTCTGTGGGGGGCACTGGAAGAAAGTGGCCCAGTACTGGGGAGACGGCCCTGTGCTAAGCACCACTCCACTACTTTCACAGACCAGCAACTACAGCAGCACCCAGAATCTACAGCACCCTCCTCAATTCTTTCACAACCCTGGCTTCCCTTCCGCCGCATTATAAAGGACTTCTGGTTGGAAAGTCTGTCTTCTCACACACTCAGGTGATGGTCTAGAAGGGCAGTTCCCAGCCTCAGCCCGCTTTCGTATAATACGAGGAAATGGTTCCTTGCCACTAGAGGGCGCAACTATTCCTTACTTTCTTCCCATTCCCACATGGAAAGGGCAGTATTTCTACATCTATGCTTCTCCCAGGAAAATTAACCTCAATGACAACTTCATTTGTTGCCCTCCTTTTCCAAGTACTTCCTGTCCTCTAGCTTAGGTTTCGGCTTTTGCTGCCTGCAGCCTCAGAGTCCTCGCCTGATCATAGGAGATGCTACTCTGGGGCAGGTGGTAGGGCAGGTGGTTCAGACCATCAGTTTTAAAGAATGTCATATGAGAAGATGTTAGAGCCAGAGGTGACTTTACTCAGGCACTTCATCCATTCGCCCATTTAAACAGCCAAGATTCAGAGAGGCTGGGTGACTTGCCGAGAGATGCACTGCCAGATAGGGACAAAATCCAGGCTGGAATCTGGGTCTCCTGACTCCTTAGCCTCTTTTACAATAATGATATTCCAAACTATTATTTATCCAGCATTTACTCTGGACCAGATGTTATTCTGGACATAATCCTCACACTATTTATTTATTCATTCAACAAACATTTGCCACCCATCTTACATGTGCCGGGCATATTGGAAGAGGAATATCGTTATGAACCAAACAAATCAGATTCCCGATTTCAGAGCTTACGTCTAGTGTGGGAGTGTGAGCACAGAGCTCTGTCATCGTAGAGCTTTGCCCTGAGGGAGAACATCGCTTTGAGAACATCTAGTGGAGTTTAATTCCATTTAGTGGAGTATTTAATGTTGAGATAGATGTTTCATTATAGGGATTTAGATATCTTTAAACACATAATACTGAAGACATTCTGGACTAGATAGTAACTTATTTTAATTATCTCTTGTCCAGCAGTTTGAGAGAGACCTCCGGCGCTATGCCACGCACGAGCGGAAGATGATACTGGATAACCATGCTTTATATGACAAGACCAAGGTAGAGTTGTCTCCCTGAGATGGGCTACTTTGACCCTCATCCCCAAGTCTGGCTCCCTGAGCACTTTTCCTTGTAGTGTCCAGGTTCAATTTCCTTTGCCCTGAGAGTCCTGTTCCCACAGAACACAGCTGAGAGAAGTTGGAAAGATTCTGACAGGAGCACAGCCCCCAGCTGGCCCAGAATGCACCTCAGGGGCATTGAGCTCAAAGATGATGAGCTCATGGGGCCCCCAGAACCAGTCCAGCACTGAACATTAATTGAGTTTGGTATATCTTTGATATTTGCAATGAGTAACTCCAAAGAAAACCAAAGATCCCCCCTAATCACAAATACCACTCAAGCACCACTCAAATGCAGTGGGTGGTAGCCTTTTGAGTGAATAGTATGTCATTAATGAGAGTCTGTTGCAAGAAGGAGAGCAACAGAGCTGCCCTGGGATGTAGCTGAGTGGTCAGCTAGTCTCACTCACCAGCCATGTGACTCATTGGGCGGGCTAGCCATGCAATGGTCATGATTCAAATTCATGCGCCAGCAAAATGATAAATTACTGTATGAATTATGAAGAGTTAAATATTCAACTGTTAAATCCACAAGTACCAAGGTCTACTGTTCTTACAGTGGTCAAGGACACTGAGATCTGAGGGGAAAGGAGACATAAAATAACTAAAATAGTTTCTGCCCTCCAGGAGCTTATAGTCTAAATAAGGTGTATTTAGTTAACACTGTCTCAGTTACAAGTGTCAGAAACCCAATCCAAAATGGCATAGGCAAAAAAGGGGGGATTTGGCTTATATACTGCAGCATCCAGGGTCATATTTACTTCAGGTGTGGCTGTATCCAAGTGCTCAGGCGGTTTGCCTCAGTGTTGGTTTCATTCTTAGGCAGGGTTTTCCCATGAGTCCCATCCTTTCAGCTTAGCTACCCCAACAGCGAAGAGCCCCTTTCCTAGTAGTTCCAGCAAGAGTCCTAGCTGATGCTCATTGGCCTGGCCTGGGCCATGTGCCCATCCATGAACCCATGACTGTGGCTCTGATTGGCCAGGCTTGGATTGTGTGCCCCTCCCTGGAGGTAAGACCAACCCCACCTGACCCTCATGGACTGGGATTAGGGAAGGAGGGTTTCCCAAAGAAAAATCAAGGTGCTGCTGTCAGAAGCGAGGGCTGTGGATGCTAGCAGGAATGCGTCAGATGTCGAGCGTATGAGTGGAGCATGTGAGTAGAGGCAGATTCACATAACCTTACTTAGGAATACTTACAGATTGACATAGAATAAATAGTTCAACATAAGCAAGTGTCTCCTGTGTGCCCAACACTGTGCTACAGACAAGAAGGGATGGAGGAGAAGTGGTGCTTGGTCTTAAAGAGATCACGTGGTGGGAGCCTGGTGGGGGTGAGGGCAGGTGTGGAAGGCCAGGAGGAAAACCAAACACCTACAAGTATCCTGTAATTGCCACTCCCCGTTACCTAGAGCAGCAGTATTTAATTCTGATTGCACATTGGAATTACCCAGAGCTTTTAAATAGATCGATGACAAGAACTCTCCTGAGATTCTGATTTCATTAGACTGGAGTATAGCTCAAGCTTCAATGTTTTTTAAAAAAACTTCTTCAAGTGGTTCTAATGAGCAAGTGTGGTTAAGAACTACAGCCCCATAGGAAAAACACCAAGTGCCTTTAGCTGAATATGTAAGGCTGTCATAATTTTACCTTAATTTATTAAGTGATATACTTTGGGGTGGGACAATATAAAAATTACAGAAGTCAGTTAAGAAGGGCTTTTATGCTCAGAAGAAGGAATTATGTTTTGGCAATAATTCATTCTGACAAGACAGGTTTACAAGTAAAACTTTCACTGTGTCAGCACTGAGATGGTTAACAAAAATACCTGAATGCACGTATTTTTTTGTTATGCTTTCAGAGGATATTTCTCAAAGCAGAAAGTGAAGAAGAAATTTTTGCACACCTGGGATTGGATTACATTGACCCATGGGAAAGGAATGCCTAGAGTTACCAACATTGTTTTCTGTTTGTTTTTTGTTTTGTTTTGTTTTTCAGGTTAAATAAATTAGGCTTCATAATATAGTGAAAAATGCCTTAGAAAGTTGCGGATTCTTTAAGTCTCACTGAAATGCAGATTGCTTCTAGAAATAGTTTTGGAAACATGACAAGGCACCACCTGGTAATGGGTTATGCTCTAATAGGCCATTTGTACAACTGTTGCTTAGACTTCACAATGCATGCTGCCTTAGAAACTGTGTTGTAATTGGTGGCTCCTCTCCAGGGAAGCTCATCAAAGCCCACTTTGCCCATCGTGTAGATGAGATACTATGTAGTTCCAATAAAAATAGGAGGACACAAGATGGTGGAGTCTTCATTTTTTCACTCAAATATTATAAAATACTCTTAAATAAAAATGTAACAAAATGGAAAAATACAGTTTAAGATTTATCTCAAGGGGAGAAACAGGTGTCATAAGATCAGCAATTCCAAGGCAGGAATCACGGAACGAGGTGGTCAGAGCTTGATGTCTGAAATCCACATCTCTCCATTATATTAGCCTCTTTCCAAGAGAGGACTGGAAAACAAGGGAACAAAAATGAACAACAAAATGACAATGCCAGAGATAAATGGCTGCTGGTTAGCCTAACAGGTAGCCTAACAGCGACCTGGTGGAGAAGATGGACAATACAGGCTTAGAAACTGTGGAGAGAGCCCTGTGGCTCGGGAGGCCAGGAACCCTACCAGAGGAGGAAGGATCCGAGCAGGTGTGAAAGGATGGGAAGATCTGGAGCACACCTCTCTTTGCTCCAGGCTGGAACTTTATCAATTAGGTTGGTGAGTAGTGCAACTCAGCCTTCCCCAGTGCCTCCTGCTTTGGGAGCAGAGCGCCCTCTGGTGGCGAACAGGAGAACCTTTGACGGCAAGTATTATACAACATGATTAAGGCATATCACGTAAGCCCAAGAATATTAAGCAGGACCTTGGAGACCTTCTAGTCCATCCCCCTCGTTCAACGGAAGACAAACCAAGGTCTAAAGAGAGGCACCGGCCTGCCCAACACCACACAGTTAATGTCAGAGCTTTTGCTGATTCAGCAGAGGATATGCATTTGGGCTGGGTTCCCCTAATTACCAGCTGTGTGGCCTTGGATAAGTTACCTAACCACTCTGAGCCTCGATTTCCTCTTTTGTGAAATCAGGATGATAATGAAGCCTCTCGTCGTGTCTGCTGGAAGATTGAGGTAATGCAATAAAATGCTTGATTTGGCATCTATTTGGATTGGGAAAGATTAAGGAACAAGTTCATAATTACCTTGGGTGAAGGGACATCTAAGAATATTGTCAGTAAAAGTACCAGCAGTAAGTACCAAGTCCCTGAAGATAAAACAGGAGGTGGTGAAGATTAAGGCCAATGTCCTGGCTCTTGGACTCCCAGACCCGAGGCTGCCTGGACCAGCTGAAACTCTCTAGACACCAGGCCGAGGGTGACAGGATGCAAAGGTCTGGTCCAGTGGAAGACAAGAGCTACTTTACGGGAACCTCCAGGTGCTCACTGCCCTTTATCTCCTAGGGAGCCATCGTGGAGGTCACTTTTATTTGTTTTGAATATACTTTTTATCAATCAATTCATATTACTGTAAGTATTTCAAACTCTTCCCGCCAGCATATATATCAAAGAACCCAATAACACTGTGTTTCCCCGAAAATAAGACCTAGCCAGACAATCAGCTCTAATGCATCTTTTGGAACAAAAATTAGTATAAGACCCCGTCTTATTTTGCTATAAGACCGGGTATAATATAATATAATATAATTAATATAATACAAGATAATATAATTAATACAATATAATACCGGGTTTTATATTAATTTTTGCTCCAAAAGACGCATTAGAGCTGATTGTCCGGCTAGGTCTTATTTTCGGGGAAACACGGCAATACAGAAATCCTCCCCAATTATCAGTTAAACTCATTATTCTTAACTCTTCATTTCCTGCAAACTTAAATCATTTCTCAAAGCAATTTGCTTTACAATTTCCAGGACCAATGAAACCTGTGTAGAGTCTCCATTTTCTCATCTGCAAAATGGGCATAGTAACACCTACACCCAAGAGAGAGCCTATTTGATGTCTTTGAGCCTAGAGGGAAAGCACCTCGATGAAAGCTTTCCTGATAGTATTTCCTCTATTTGGGTGGAGAGACATTTCCAGAAACCCCAGTTGCCTTTAGCTTTTTCATTACATCTCCAATATTATCATAGGACCTGGCAGATCATCTGACATATGAGGGAAACCATGCACATTTGTTAAATTAATTTATGCATTAATCAATAAATCTTATCAGAATGGTGGGAGTGCAAAGATAGTATGAATAGGCGATGCTTCCTACGTTAGTCATTCATTGATTTTTTGTCTTTAATTAGCATTACAGTGTTGCAGTAATAAATTCCAGAAGGAATGCTACACAAAACTGTTGTTTATTGGCAAAATACAAGAGAAATAAGTATCTCCACCTGCAAAACCAAGAGCTCAGGAAGACCTCAGAGGGTACAGAAAGCTGTGTTATGGGAGTGGTGAAACAGGGAGGTGGAAGGGCATACTTACTTCAAAGGATTTGGGAAAATAAAGGTAGAATGTTTGAACTGGGTAGATGTAAACTTAGAGACAAGCCAATCCAAACACCAGGTGATACATGAAGAAATGAGACCAAAACACATTGTATGACTGGACCCCGGTCATCTCTAAGCTAGCACCAACCCTGGGTTGGGGAACCAGAGCTTCTGACTTCCAGGCTCAGCGTTTTCCTCATAACACCGGCTGCCCTCTGTTGTGTCATTAGAATTAACCCCTGGTCATTCTCAAAAGGTGAAGAAATTCACAGACTCAGCCTGAAATGAGGAGAGCAGGGAGGTAAGTTTATTCAAGAAGAAAGATGCCGGCATAGAAATTGCAGGGGCAGACAACTGCCCCTTCTTTGGGTTAGTTTTTTCTTACATAGGAAAGGGTAGGTAAATTTCCTTATAGCAGGAGATGTGACGTATAGACTGAGGTCATTTGATTGACATATGTTGGTTATACAACTGGTTTCTTTCTGCACATGCTCTTACCCAGAATGCATACAGAAAAACCCACTGGGCGGGTGTGTGGGGGGGTGCAAACCTTAATGTTCATTTTATTTTAATTCTATGTATTATAGTGATGCTAGAGTTCAAGGACAGGTTTCAACAGTTTGCCCATATGTGAGGAACCAGTTAATACCAGTTGGGTCTTATCTCCTCTTTTTAGGAGTGTTTGGACACCCTTGATTTATTTCTAGGGGATGACCCTGGGTGGTTCTTGGCATGGGGATGCAGGCCTGGGCTCTCCCCCTTCAGGCTCACTTTTATTAACCCTTTTTTGCCTCATCACCCTCCATGAAGGACTGAACCTCTCCACATCAGCTTAGCAGAGACAGTGCCAGCACCAAACATATCCCTGGAATAACCTTAATTCCAACGCCAGGGCCAATGCCATGTAATATTGTCAAAGGAAAACCACAGACATGTTGCAGGTTCATAAGAACAACCATTTTACTTTTCACTTTATTCCAAAATAAGTTCTTGAGCATTGTAGCAAGAAAAATGACAGAAGTACCGAACCTTACTAGTGTAGTAGAAATAATTTTAAATAAAGACTTTAAGCAATGGATTGTAAGTGGAATTAAAATAAATCGTCTAAACTACAAGCCACACATTATAGACTCCAAGCCTTATTCACATGCATATGTCAGTCCAGCCTCAGAATTGCCCTGGGGGTCGGAGGATGAGAGCTGCTATCTCCATCTTGTAGGTACAGAGCTGAAGCTCCCAGTGGCCAACAATGTGCCCCAGGGCTGGCACCTATAAGCACTGAGGCCAAGGCCACAGTCACGTTCTCAGCAAATTCAAGGTATGTCCCAAAATGTCAGAGAAGTACAAGAACCTAGATCATTGGACACACCTGCTTAAAAATGGCCAAACCTGCTTTGTCCAGGTGACTGGACCCAGGGGACTTGGCACAAAACTAAATTTCACAAGAGACTTTGAAAAGCATGGGTTGGCATATGGCAGAGATTGGGTTTATAGAACCCATTCTTGGTTATTTAAAGAAAAGAGGGGAGGGGTGTTTCTGGACAATCTGAGAAAGCAGCATTTCCACAGCATGTCAAGGTGGTGCATGGAACTGGTAGATGGACTGTGAGGTGCCCTGGAGCCAACTTCTCCCACCAGGAGACCTGAACTACTCATAAACAGTGGTTCTGGGTGGGGCAAGCAGGATTCCTGGAAGCCTCCTCACAGAAGCGATAATGAAGGCCTGGCCCAAGCAGGCTGACACTGCCCATGGGCTTCCCACAGACGCCAGGCACACTGCGACTCAGCCTATCCCTCTGGTCCGGTGGTCACATGCTCAGCGTCCTCTGGGTCTCTCTTCCTGAGAATGAGATTTCCCACGTAATAGGCCAAGGACTTGGGCCTTTCTCCCCACTGCCACAGCTCTCATTTCTAATAATCATTTGAAACAACCTCTGCCTTCTCTCCACATTATTTACACTCAACACACACACACACACACACACACACGCACACCATTGCAGAATTGTCTTCCTTAAATACTGTCTGATCACAAACAAAAGTGGGAGTGATGAATGATCCCACCACGTGCCACCCCTGTGGTCAGGGCATGTGTGGCTCCACATGATTTCTATCCTGAGATATTCAGAAATAAGGAACTGCTTCCCCTCACACATCCCTCTTAAGCTTCATTTATACACCAACTTGTACCACGCTGGCCTTGGGCAACCCTCCCATGGGAGCCAGGTCTGATGGCTTTTTGAGAAATGGGATGTGAAAAAAGATCAGAAGGCAAGACTCTCAGAAATTAAGCCCTTTTCCCAAAATCACAAAGAAAAGCAAATTCTCACCGGGGTCAGGAACAGTACCCAAGGGCTCCTTCGGGATGCATAGTGACCTCACCTGGTGCTGCAGTGCTTTTTAAACCACAAGATCTGAGATTTGGAATGAACCTTATTGGCTCTGTCCCCTAAAGACACAAATCAACCCAATAGTTTTCCAGATCTGTCGACGACATTTGGATTGGGTAAGAAGCAGCTTGACATCTCTCCTCACGCCAAGCACAAAAGCCTGGTTTTTCAGCGCTGTTCCAGCTCCAGCTCTGCTCCCTGACTGAGCTGCATCATTCTAGGCTCAGTTTGGGCATGAGCCACCACAGTCCTCTCCTTCTCTCCATTTCTACAGGAGGAGGGTAAGTGTCGTGCACGGGCTCCTCGCTTCCTGCTACAGTCTTCACGTATATGTGACCTTCTTCTTCTCCCATCCTATTCGTCCCATGGGTAGGTACCCTCCTAGGATTCTTGAGAAAACAAAGAGGTTTTAAAAAAAGATATAGCAAAGACTTCTGCTTCTGGCCAAGTTGGAGTAACAGCAACCAGATTTACCCTCCCCCTAAAACAACCAAAAATCAGACAAAACCTCTAAGCAATAGTTTTGAAGACTGGCCATCAGGCAAGGAAGGACAGTGATCCTCAAGAGACAGAAAATAAATGAGGAGAGGTCCACAATTACCTGAGCTTGCTGCCTTGGGAGAATTTTTAGGCCATTCAACACTCTTGTTTAATGTTAGCATGATATCTGTTTTTCTATCCTTTTACTTTTAATCTATTAGTGTCTTTATTTTGAAAGTGACTTTCAGTAGGCAATATATAATTGGCTCTTGCTTTTATATCTAATCAAGACAGCTCTGCCTTTTAATTGAGGCATTTATACCATTTACATTTAATGGGATTATTGATATGGTTGGGTTTAAATCTACCATCTTGCTATTTGTTTTCTATACCATCTGCTCATTGTCACTTTTTTCTGCCTTCTCCCATATAGATTTTAGAAGCATCTTATTAAGTTCCATGAAAAAAAATCTGTTGAGGTTTATATTGGAATTACATTTATTATGTAGATCAATTTGAGATTGTTTGGCGTCTTTATGCTATCGAGTCTTCCTATCCAGGAGCATGGTATATAACTCCCATTATTTAGGTCTTATTTAATCTCTTTTACTAAAGTTTTATTTTTCTCCACAAAGGGATTATATGTTTTTGCTAGATTTATTCTTCAGCATTCTATATATTTTTATTGCCACTATAAAATGGTATCTTTAAAAGTTACTTTTTCTAATTGATTGTTATTGATTTTTAGAAATGCAAGTTACTTTTGCATACTGATTTTGTATCCAGTAAACCTGTTAGAGTCTCTTGCTAATTCTAATAATTTATCTGTGATAATCATATCATCTGAAAAAATTACAGTTTTGCTTCTTCTTTTTCAGTCTCATACTTTCTACTTCTTTTTCCTGTCCTACTGCATTGATTAGGACCTAAAGCACAATATTGAATAGAAGTGGTAATAGTGAGCATCCTTGTTTTGTTCCTGAACTTAAAGAAAATTCATTAACATTTTACCCTTAGGTATGATGTTTGCTATAATTTTTAAAAATATATACTGCCTTTCAATTTAAGAAAGTTCCTATTCTATTTTAGTTTGCTAAGAGTTCACATCACAAAAGACTTTATTTTTTTTAACTCTCTTTTGCTATTGAGATGGTCACATGGTTTTTCTCTTTTCATTTGTCAGTGAAATAAGTTATATTAAGTTGATTTTCTAATGTTAAATCAACCTGGAATTTCTTTCCAGCCAATAAAAGTACTGAGAACCGCCTTTGTGCTTGAGTTTCATTTGGTCATCTCTTTTCCACATGTGCTCATATTGCCCTGCTCCTGTATATAAAAAAGTCTTTAAAATCCTTGTTTTACTACGTCTGTTTCCTGTGTGATGATATATAGTGATTACAGCCACGAGTTCTTACCTCAGCTATCTTGGGATTGTCATCAATTTCTGTAATTTCACATGGACTCTCACTTTCCTAAGTTGGTATAAACACACACACAAACGAAAAAACAAAATGAAGGGTCACAACATTTGCGCAAGACCATGATTAAAATCAGTGGTTCTTAAACCTGGGTGCACATTACAATCACCAGAGAACTTTAAAAAGAAAACAAAATAAGCAAACAGATAAGAATTCTCCCCTTCCAAAACATACCCAAGAACTACAATTGTGAGTTACTTCAAAAATAATCCAGAGTTGACAGTGTGGAGAAGTGGGTGGGAGTAGAGATGAAATACAATTTGGCCATGAGTTGATAATTAAGTTCATTATACTAGTCTCTCTACTTTAGTATATGTTTAAAATTATCCATAATAAGTGTGTGTGTGTGTGTGTGTGTGTGTGTGTGTGTTTTCAGGAGGGCGCAGTTCACAGTGGCCCATGCGGGGACTGAACCAGCCACCTTGGTGTTATCAGCACCACACTAACCAACTGAGCTAACCGGCCACCCCAAATTTAGTGTTTGTTTTTTTTTAAAGACCAATGCCACTATTATCCAGTGATACTGATTTAATCGGTTTTGATGACTGGTATTTTTGTAGCCTCCTAGATGACTTTAAAGTGCACTGAAGGTTGAGAAAATTTTTACTTAAACAAATAACACCACCAGCAGCCGCAATACTGCTTAATGTGTTCAAAGTTTACAGTGGTCAACACATCTTTACACCCATGAGCTCATTTCCTCCTTGCAACTTTGCCTACCTCTTAAAATAGGGAGGGTAGTTTTTATGACTCTTATTAAGTTGAACTAATCAAGGCACAGAACAGGTTGTCACTGGGCCAGGATCACATAAATCATAGAGTGGCAGAGCCAGGGTTAGAGCCTTGGTTTTCTGTCTCCCTGGGAACACGTACCAGTGTGAGAATACCAGGAATGTTCATACACAGAGGATGGAATTAGAACCCAGAGTCCATACAACACAGTTGCATCACAACCGTGGAACCTTGTTTGATATCAGTCTGAGTGGCCTTTGAATTCTGAGTATGGTCCCCAGAGCCATCTGGGATTTGGAAGGGGTGGGGTTGGTAGACTCCCTTGTGACTGATAGGTGTTCAGATGTGGAAAAGGGCAAAGATAAATAAAGCCACATCCACTGGACATATGCCTACCGGGCACCTCAGGACCTGTTTGTCTCTTATCTTTCCTAAGATTATCTCCATTCTCTTTATGAAGCTTGTGCCCTTTGACATGCGTTTGCCATGGCAACAAACATTCCTCTTCCCTTTTTGCCACTCCAAATACCATCCTTATTGCCACGGATTTGCTCAGGTGAGCTGAGGTTGTATGACAAATCAGCTCTGCCTGGAGTGTAATGTCATGAGTCTGAGATAGAAATCAAGGTGCAGAAATGTCCACCATTTGTCCTTAGAAAACAGACACAAATACTGACAGTCTCTGCCCAAAAGCCAGTTCATGAAAATACCAATTTCTGCCAATACATCCAGACCCAAAGAAGCCACAAATCACCTCAGTGGACTCAGTGCTGCTTCTTCTTCGGTGAATCAGAATAAAGAGTAAAGCCACCAGTAGAGCTGTGGCCACCAGGGACGGGATGCCTGCGGCTAATCCCAGAGAGGGCCCACAGTCCTGGCACAGAGAAAAGCAGAGTCAGCTTCCACCAGAATAAAGGAAAAGTTCAACTGCTCAAAAATGAAACAAAAATCTTCAGCCACCCTTTACACAAAAACGAAAGGATAATGAAATACTGTGAAAAACGTTTGCAATGTACATGACAAATGTCTCATTTTCATAGGATTTAATTTACGTAATTTAAATCAATTGGAAAAGGGCGATAAACCAGTAGAAAAATGCGCAAAGGATACGAACAGTCCATTCCTAGGAACAGAAATACAAATGTCTCATCAACACTGGAAAAGCTAAGATACATTTTAATGTATCAGCAAAAAGTAAAATATTTTATTATATCCCACACCATTTTGATGTGAATTTTTTTTACTTATTTACACTAAATGCATTGATTAATTTTCAAATTCCCATTTCCCTTTGATCTGGGTGGAAATAGCCATGCTTGTATCCACATAAGTTTTCAGATTTGCAGGTTATCTGGAAATATCAACAATAATCTGCAACATCCCTATAAATGTGTAATTCTCATATAGAACACATACACCGAAAGCATATAAATCATAAACATACAGCTTGACGACCTCACAGGATGAACCCTTCCATGTAACGAGCACCCAGGTGAAGAAACAGAACGTTACCAGCACCCAAGAAGCCGCCTCATGCTCCCTTCTAGTCACCCCATGGGTAACCACTCTCCTGAAATCTATCACCGTACATCAGTTTTGTCTGATTTTCCATTGTCATCTAGATGCACAGAGCAAGTATGCACAGTAAGTCCTCACTTAACGGTGCCGATCACTTCTTGGAACTGCGGTGAAACAATGGATAATGAAACCAGTTTTACCATGGACTAATTAATATAAACAAGAGTTAAGCTCCCACAGCATCTCACCAACACTATAACAAAATGACGTTGAACAAAACAACGCTGTTTGAGGACCTGCCATACTCTTGCATCCAGCTTCTTTGGCTCAACACTTTGTGAACTCCACCTGTGATGCTGCAAACTCTCCCCCATTTTGAGCTGAGACGGTCATAAGAATAATACTTGAACCAGATTCTGTGCTTGGTGGCAGTTCACACATCAAATGCTTTAATCCTCAAAACAAATGCACAGGATGGGTAGAGCATTATTATCCCCATTTTATAAATGACCAAAACCAAGGCTCCAGAATTTAACTGACATACTTACAACTTCTTTCCCACCTGTAACAACTGGGGAGGCAGTCTGTGTGGAAAAAGCATATACATCTTAAGAAAGCAAAATCCATGGAATGCATATTATACAAGACAGTCTGTCAAA
Source organism: Rhinolophus sinicus (assembly GCF_036562045.2). Taxonomy (NCBI): domain Eukaryota; kingdom Metazoa; phylum Chordata; class Mammalia; order Chiroptera; family Rhinolophidae; genus Rhinolophus; species Rhinolophus sinicus. The sequence goes on along the minus strand of NC_133757.1, from coordinate 26,798,438 downwards.
GGTGAAGCTATAGGCCTAAAGTTGGCCCCTTTTTAACATTCTATTAAAAACAACACATGACAACAACTGCCAAACAGAATCTTACTTGATTGCTTCCCAGATAAGAAAGAATTAAATTTGGCTACAAGGAGAGAGGATTCAGAAATTTAGTTGAGGTCTCTGTTATTCAAGTGTTCTGGATTTGCCATAATACTTTTTGCACCTCAAAAAGGCTTCCCTCTGTCCCTAGCGCCGACTTTCTTCCCAGCACACTTTGGGCCGACCTGTTCCCATTGCTAGAGGGAAAAAAACATAAAGACTGGTGGAAACAAGGTCTTTAAGGATGCCTTATTGTTTTCAAACATGCAATGAAGCAAACGGCTTTGGGGGGATCTGAAGTCGTGAACTATCCATGTTCCTGAGGTGGTTCCACTTTGAATGAATACATTGCATGTTTCCGCTTCACATCTCCATTCAACGAGGGGTACTGGATCTCACCATTTATGAGCTATTTCAGGTGACAGTCTTACCTGGATCCATAAATTTCAGGTGAAAGATTTATCATACATTTATCATATATTAGCAACTAACCTGTGTAAATTATGCTAAGTAGTGTAGTGCGGGGTTGACTGCAGGTCCTGGGCTCACCGCCTGGAGTGGAACAGTGATGTCTCCACTCACAAGCTAAGGGGCCCCATTTCTTCATCTATAAAATAGGGATGTTAGAACCTATCCCCAGAGCTGTTGTGAGCACCAGAAGTATAAGCTTTTGTCGTTCCTTTAAATTTGGCAAAGCTCTGGTCAGACCTGTAATTTATTTAATATTCTCACCAACCTCAGTGAGTATCTTGGAGTCCCTGGGGCTTAGGCTTTTGACAATTATTGTCTCTATTTCACACAAAAAAGAAAGAGGAGGAGGAGGAGGAGGAGGAGGAGGAGGAGGAGGAGGAGGAGGAAAGGAACTAGATCTCAGAAGTTGTGGAATTTTGTACAAAGTTCCTCAGATAACCATAAATCTAACTTGAACTTGGGTGTTTGAATTCCAAGCCTAAACCTCTTTCCCAGAGAGTTCCCACCAAAGGAGTGTAATAACGGAGGCATTAACATTTGGTACTTAAATGGTTACAGTTCTATCTAAACACAACCTCACTCTCCCCACCCCCACCCCCCACCCCTGCCCCCGCCACCATATTACCTTAATGCTGCATTTGCCTAAAGTGTTTGGTTTCTCTGGGTTGTGGTAAGAGTCGAATATTGTTTCAGGTAAGATATTCTATCTTTAGGTTACACAAATTTACTTGGGCTGGTTTTAAGCCCTCCAAAAGCAGTTAACTATAAGGATTCAGGGGTGCTTCATAGAGCCCCAAAGCAGCAGGAATCTGGTTTCTCTAGGGACTGGGAACTGGTTGGGACCAAAGCAATTCCTCCTGGGATCTCTCCCTCTCCCCCGAGTACATGACCTTTCTCTTGTGCTGTTCTCTATTTGCTTCCTTCTTTCTCTCTCCAGATGAATTTCCCTGCCCTCGTGAACACCTGCTAATGCTTATGGAGTACTTACTATGTGCCAGGCTGTTCAAGTACTTTTCCTGTTTCGGCTCATTTATTCTTCACAATAGCCAGTGAAACATGACTATAATGATCCCCATTTTACAGATGAGAAGAATGAGGCACGGAGAAGTGAAATAACTTGTGAAGGTCACATAGCCCTAAGTAGCAGGTGCTGTGTGGGTGGCTCCAGGATCCAAGCTCTAACCACAGTGATACACTGCCTTCCATGACCAAATGCAGCACCCAACCCAGTGGTTATACTTGACAGTTTAGTATGGCCCAGCAGGGACTGATTTGCATATGTGGCCCTGTTCCCAACCCCTGCAGAGGTTCTGATTAGCCAGGTATCCACCTCTCTTCCATGGTGGCCCCACTGCACTGGCATTCAGCTGCACCAAAGGGAAGGCTTATGTGATAGACACATAACCACGAAGGGTGACCAATCTTCCTGGTTTTCCAAAGAGGTTGCCTAGGTTGCAGCATGTTCAATGCTAAAACCAGACAGTCCCAGGCAAGCTGGGTGGTTGGTCATAGGTTCAAAGGGAGGAGAGGACAGTTCTCAGAGAAATGGGCTGTTAACCAAGGAGGTACTCTAAAAGGTGACATCTAGCATCATAAGGACTTCTCTCTGCCCACTCACCTCTACCGCTCCAAGCAATGGCTTCTTGCTTCTCTAAGTACCATCACAGGGTAGGCCAAGTGAGGGCAAGACAGAACCTGGGGTCTCTACAGACCTGCTGAGTTTGAGCAGCCAGGGGAAACTTCCAGCAGTGACCATATTAAAAGGTTTGACAGTTAAGGAGAGAGAGCGGGGAATTTGTCTGCAGACAACAGGCAGAGGCTGAAGCAGAGAGCAGAGCAAATCAGGGGGGTTCAGACGGCAGGGCCCTACCAGAGGGTGGAGCAGGTACCAGGGGAGCCAGAGGACAGATGTCTAGGGCATCCAGCAGTTGACACCAGAGGGCCAGCAGTGAGTCCCAAGGTTCTACCCTCCTGCTGCTCTCCAAGACCATGCACCCATGTTACAGTAAACATGAGTCCTGGCTGAGGTGTCCTCTTACCAGGTAGATTCCACTTAGTCTCTCCGAATAATCATACGACTTATCAGAAACGTTTGACACAGCCAAATACACTAAAAAACCTGGGCCAGGACAATGCCAGGCTCAGTCACAGCAGCAGCACTGGTCAGAAAACAACCCTCGTGTCATCTCTCCACAACGTGAGAACAGAAGGTGGAAGATCAATTCTGGATTGAAACTGCGCTCCATCACCTATAGAAATCTCTCTTTTGACTTGCAGCTAAATGTCATCATCAAAAGCCATAAAATGTTTATTCTTGTTCCTCTTCTAAATTCCTCTTCTAGACTATATACTAAGGAAATCATTTTAAGTGCAAATAAAGGTTTATCTATACCTGTGTTTATGACCAAATTATTCCTAATTGTGATTAAGCAATTAAGAAAATCATTTACTTTAAGAAATATCATGTGGCCATCCTCAGTTATGGTTATAAAGGCTGATGGAAAACACTCATCCCGTAAAATTATATGTAGAGAAAGAACACGTGGTACAAAGACAACAGAAGTCAAAATCTACATAGAGGCAAACAGACTGGAAGGACTGATGCTTTCTGATGTTGGTGGGAATTTAGGTGGTTTTTTGTTTTCATTTTGCTGTTTTCCTTTTCAAAATGCATATTTATAACTTTCATAATTGAAAACATTTCTCTGCGCACCCCCAACTCTTCCTAAGTGCCTTTGAGGAACTGTGCACCCCATTACCCCCCACAGCTTCCGTGATGGCGTTCTGGAGGCCCAGCATAAGCGCTGCACCGGTGTTTGCTGACCTGCCTGGTGAGTGGGGGCTGCTGGACTTACCGTGTTGGCAGGCAACGTAAAGTTCAGTGAAAAACTCTGCCAAAGAGAAGAAAACATTAAAGCTCCCGGGAATGGTCAGCCAGGCACCTAACTGACCCCTCCACTAAATGGCAATGATTCTGGAAGATTCCAAGACAACTTACTGATCCCATAGGCTCAGTCAGCCTCAGTGTCTGCTCCCATCTTGGCCCCAAAAGAGGGCAGAGGAACAGAGGAACCTGAGGCCACTGGTTCTTCCCTCAGCGTCCCCTCCCCCCTCCCAGGTCCTCAACCAGGGCCAGGCAGCGGGGCGATTGCCTGAGGGATCTCCATCCAAAAGGGCAGCAAAAATATTACTAGAAATTCAGCAACGTACTGGAAAAAACTTTTTTTCTAGGACTTCTTTCAGGGACGGAACTGTGTGAATTTAGAAGTACTTGGTACTTTCTGTGTAGGATAGGAAATAAGAACCCCCAGGGGCACCCTCCAACCACACCGGCTCTAAGGAGATGGTCTAAACCCCTTCCCAGGAGAGGGAACTGGAGAAAGACAAGGCTTCCGTTTTTGCTGAGTTTGAGGAAGAGGGTCCGGGCTGGAACTGAGCTGGTCAGGACGACAGAAGAGAAGCTGACCCTTCCTTCCCCTCCCCTCACTCAGCACACACACAGCCTCACCTCTTCCCCAACTATGGAGTCAACAAAGATCGGGGGCTCAGTGGGGCACCGAATTGTTAGCCTGCCCAGGTGCCCATACATCTGGTCAGGCCCTGCCCAGGGTCTCTGCTGGCTCCTTCCTGCTCCCTGTCCCCATCTTCTGTCCCTGCATTTAGGGTTCATCGATGCCAGTCTTTCTGATGCTGCTTTTTACCAAGACCAAGATGGACATCCTTTAGGACAACATAAGAGTAAGTGGACCATCGTAGGTCAGGGTCTTCCTGCTCAAGGGACCGAACACTCCCCTTCATGCTAATACCCACCAAGCCCACAGATGCTGCAAGGACATTTGATGGAAACTGAATGCAGCTGCCCAGAGCCTTATCTCATCAGTGAAGAGTGGGTACTGATGTCAGCAGGCCCAAGACAAAGCTTCCTTTGGGGGACGACAGAAGGGAGGAGCAGCTACAAGCGGGCCGTTGCATGTGCTGTTTATCAGGATTTGGATGATGACGATTTTGGCCAAGTTCAGAAAGACATTCATGTTGTGTAGAAACACACTACTGTGCTCTCATGGAGAGAAAAACATCACGTAAATTTGGGTGGAGAAGCATCTGACGCACTATTCGTTAGAGAGGCAGCAGGGTGGGGTGAGGCAACCCTGGGTTTGGAGTCACCTCATCTGGATTCAAGTCCAGACTCAGCCTCTTACCAGCTGTGTGGCCTTGGAAAGGTGACCTGCGCTCTCTGCTCTCTGTTGCCTCACAACAAATCTGTTCTCCCACGCTCAGGTTTTCCATTTTCAAAATGGGAATATGGTTAACGTGCCCTGCACGTCTCACAGGATAAGCCCAAAAGAATTCACATCGGTGGCAGCTCTGTCCAAACTGTAAAACCCTGTAGGTGTATGAGGGTTTGTGTGGTGTCACATTCCTCATGACCTGGCCAGCACAGAGTGAGCACAGAGAAGACACTGGGAAATCCTTGGGTGGAATCACACGCATGGATCAGCAGTAGTGAAAGTATTGGAATTTGGTACAGAACACACTGCTAAAGTACACCTACTGTTAGTCTGAGAATAATATAGTATCTACCTAATGGTTCTGAAGACACTGTAGGGTCTGTGGCTGCACGTCACTTGTGGTAAGTTTGCTCTTTGGGAGGGGAAGTAGGAGAGATGGGGTCCTTACTCACTGTCGCTGGGGGGGTGCTGTGTGTCAGACACAGACTCAGAACCTCCCCACGAGGGGGGCTCTCTCATTCCTATATCATGGGTGACGGAACGGAGACCAAGACAGGTTTCGGAAGGTCACCCACTGATAAGTGGTAGAGGCTGGGTTAGATCAGAGATCTGTCTGATTCCAAAGCCTGAATTCCATTCCTTTACACAATCTCTTTCATGAAGAATCAGGGAAGCCTCTTCTGTTTTCCCTCCTAACTTAGCAAACTTCATTTGATTGAGTACCAACCCAATTTGTATCACTAGTCAATCCACACAAAACGGTGGGCGGTTTCTGATGCAGTTGATGAATATCTATGCTGCTGGTCAGGTAGCAGAAGGTGCACCAAACAGTAAGAACAAAGGCAGTGACCTGACCCATTGCGTCAACGGGGAAATGAATTCAGCTGAAACATCTACCTCGTACCCTGGCTGTATGTGGGCTGTCAAAAACAAAACCTTACTGTTAAAGTAAAAGGTAAGATCAGCAAATATTTGATGAGAATTTTTTTTAAATGATTAGTGTTTTGCATATAGGTACATAACTAAAAACGAAGCCCCTTGACTTCATTGTATCAAGGATAGATTTATATTAGAATTAGGATATGTGAGCTTTAAGAATTGTTTTTATAGAGAGAATGAGTTAGGCTGAGAAAAGATGCTAGTTCTCACTTACCATTCTGACAGTCTCCCAAGAACCTTCTCCAAACACTGCCCCCGGCGAGCTCCTTTCTCACTGGCGTTATTGACTTGTGTCTCACATTTGTAGGACTATCCAGCTGGGAGAGCAAGGGTGACAGGGCAAGAGGTGGCTCCAAGAGAGTCCTGGCAAAGCCATTTATGGTCAGGGGAGTAGCCAAGTTCTCGGCCCATCCCTCAGGAAAGATGGTCTCCTGCTTCATGGCCACTGTGTATGGCCCGGGTCATCCAACCCTTTGCCTTTATTTTTGGTCCTTCTTACTTTTCAGGCCCCTTCTTTAAACCTTCAATGCAGCAAAGAACCCACAGCTGGTCTGAGAGCTCGGAGGCTCCCACAGCTGAAAGCACTTTAGAAACAATGGGTTACACAGGCTGTGGCTGGCTGCTCCATTTCCAGCTGCCAGGCATCAGCGTTGAGCGCTCGCTGTCCCAGCAATGATGGAGTCAACACATTGCCGGCATCTTGGTAGAAGATCCCTGCAGAATGGGGGTTGGAACCTGCTCTGTTTGAGGCAGGGCTGTAGCGGCCACAGCGAACACACTCCCTGGTGGATGAGCAGACAGGCAATGAGTTTGGCCTTATCCCTTTCTGTTCTCACACTGAGTGGGGACCCTCCTAGAGCTGGAGGGGGCCATTGATGTGTGCTGCTTTCTGTTTCTTACAAGTTCTCTGTTAGGAGTTTGCTTCTTTAAAATGGTGAAGGAGTTGGAGTTCCATGCCAACAAAACAACAGAATTAAGACCAATAAATCTGACCATTTAAATTAGTATATTCCTTCATACATTCAACAAATCTTTTCGACACCTTTTATCTGCTGAGCAATATTCTGGGCACTGTTCTCAGCATTGGTGATGAAGACCAATGAAGCCCCAACTCTTAGGGAGTGTATGTTCCAGGAGGGCAGGCAGACAACAGATCAGAACAGGTGAAACCATTGTAGAAGAGAAAAGGGGTCAGGGGAAGAGTTAGCAGAATGACCAGGAGGCACTTGACTGTACGTGACATTTAAGCTGCATGTAGGGATAGTGAATGGGGGAGGGGATTGTCACTGTGTGAGGGATATAAATGATAAATGTCTAGTACATTGTTTTGTGCACCTGAAACTAATAAAAAAAAAGAAAAAAGATATACTACATACCCAACAAAAAGCTGAAATAAAAGGATAGAAAAATACCAAATCACGGTAAGAATGTGGAATTTTTTTATAATGCTGGAGGTTGGATAAATAGGTAAGAATTATATATAATTATGTATGTATATAACTATGTAATTACATATATAAATATGTATGTATATACATAAAAAAATTATTATGGGAAAATAAAAAAGCTGCGTGTGGAAGATGAGAAGAGTGTCACAGGCAAAGGAAACAGCAAACTCATAATCCTGGAGCTGAAGCAGGTGTGGTGCGCTCACAGAACTGGAAGGAGCAACGTAAACGAGGGAGTGACCCCGGAAGGGGTTAAGGACAGAGTGTGTTAGGGACCTAAGATGTGAGCATGGCAGGGTACAGTAAGATTTCCATTGTAGAGCAATGGGAAAACTTCCAAGGATTTTAAGTGAGATGGGAGCCTGATCTCACTGATTACTGAAGCCAAAATTCACCTGGCTTCTCTATGGATCCTGGTTTATAGAGGACAAGAGTGTCTACCCAGAGACTGTTTAGTAGAATCCAAGTGAGTGATGATGGTGGCTGACCTAGGATGGGGCAGCGAGAATGAAGAGCAGTGAGTGGGTGTGTGACTTATTGTGCAGGCAGCAGAGGCAGTGACACTTGATGATGGAAAACCTGTGGGGCAGGGGAGGGGAGAGAAGATGAGGGAAAGAGCAGAACGAAGCCGACTCCTGGGTTCGGGGCTTTACTATCAGGAAATAGAGGCACCATTTGTTTAGTCAGGTAACACTGGAAAACTGATTTGGGGTGTGGGGTCCAGGCACTGGGATACTGTCTGAACAAGACCAACGTGGTCTCTGCCTCACAGGGTTCCAGTTCCCAAGATTCCTCGGCGATGCCTAAACCGAATCTACTGGCATCCGTATGTCATGGAGACATAGTTCAGAGAGACCTGTGTTTAAAGTCTTAGTTGCCGTTCTGGAAGCTGTGTGATCTTAGGCAAGTGAAGTAACTCCTTCCAGCCTTGGTCCCAAACTATAAAGTGGGATAATACAATTGAAAAGGACCAGACTATTTAAATCAGCACCATCTGGTACAAATTATGCTTCCAACTTTGCTTGCTGGTGTAGAATCACCCCTGGACCAAATAACTAGACTAAGGAACTCCAGTGCATGGCCCCTGTCTCCTATGGCTATCTGCAGATGGGCAGGCCAGTGCGGTCCTTTTTGACACTTTTTGTTTGCTATGCATCCACTGGTCACCAACTCCCCTCTTCCTCTGATAGGCACGTTATTCCTTTAGAAGAATTGCTAAGATGGCTCGTCAGTGGTGCCCTGGCCTAAATGTCTGGGTCAGTCATGGTTCCCTGGTCACAAGCCTCAGAATGGACTCTGATTGATTTAAGAAGAAGGGGATTTATAGGTTGGATGTAGCGGAGCTCACAGAAGGAATAGAGGACCCAGGAACCAGGCTCTGGGGAGGCAGAGCTAGGCTGCTCCTGAGGCCCCACAGGGACTCCTGGACACTCCTCTCAGAAAATCCTCCCAGGGAAAATGAGCTCCCAAATCTCTCAGCCCTTTTGTCCCACGAGCAAGACTCCAGTTCCAGGAAAAGGATCTAATTGGTGTGGCTTGTGTCATGTGCCCAAGGAGGACCTGCCATCTGGCTGATGGTCTGCCCAGTGCGGGTCCCTCCAACATGAGAAAAGGAGGTTCTGCAAAAAGAAACTTGGCACAAAAAAGAGGGAATGGGTGAAGTGATGGGCTCTCCTCCTCCAGAAGTATTAGGCCTGAGAATTATCTCTTTAGAAGTTGCAGAAGGAATACCCATAGTGGGTGAGAGGTCAGGGACACCAACTCTAAGATTCTCTGATCATATGTATTTTGCCACCATTTAAATTTGTACAAGCCTAGTCACACTGATGGCTTACCAGGCAACAACCGGTCAGTTTACAAAGCAGGTCCATTCTAAATGATAGGTGGCCTTCTCCTGATTTTTGAAAATATTTTATCTAAAATGTCAGTAAGGAAGTAGTGATGAAGTAAAATGTTAACACTAACAGAAGGATTCTGGTCATTTCCCAATCGACGAATGTCACATGAGAGACTCGTCAGTGGGGTCCACCGGATGTTTCTAGCTCACCTCGTTCTTCACCTGAAGAGTAGCCATATGAGCAGATTTGGCCAATGACGTGGGAATAGAAGTGATATGTCACTCGATGGCATTGTAAGAGGCAGTGTGTGATTTGTCATACTCTCTTTTCCTCTGCCATAGGAATCAGCAGTACTGTGTAGATACTAGTAGCTGCTCCACCAGCCCAGCCCAGCCCAGTCCTGACTGAGGAAGACGGGACAGAGCTTCCAGATACCAGAAATGAACATGTAATATGAACAAGAGATAAGTCTTCTTATGTAAAGCCCCTGACATTCGGGGGTTGTTTCTGTTGCAGCACAAGCTACCTTATCCTGACTGTACATCAAGCAGTCATATCCCTGTACCATTGGGGCTCATCCTTTAGGTATTGGTGACTGCAAAAGGCAGAAAGTCATAAAACCTTGACAGTCTATAGCACAAAACATTTCCATGGGTTAGCTAGTGTTGTATTAAGACGCAGTGTTTTTAAAACCATGGTTCCCTATGATCCTTCCTTGATATGACCCATAAAACTCCAAACATACCCAATAGTCTCTTCATCTGATCAACCTAAAAAGACTATCCTCGATGAGAGGGAGTCTCTGTCTTGTGTTAGAAATGACCCCGTATCAGTCAGGTTCCCGATGGGAAATGAGTGATATACTCAATTTGCTGTATTTAAAGAGGGCTTATCAAAAAGACTGTAAAGGTCCCTTCGGGGGATAATGCAGTACCCCAGGGTTAGGCCAGCAGAGTGTCATTACCACCCCTAGGCCCGAAGGGACGAATGGAAGGAGTAGCTGCAAGAGCCCAGAGAGAGAGAGAGAGAGGGCAACCTTATAGGAACCATGACCTTCAGTTTTCTGTGTCAGATGTGGTCCTCAGGCACAAAACCAGGTGAAAACAAGTGGAGAGAGGGGCCAGCAGAAGATGTCTACCACATCTAGCAAAACTGCCGGAGCAAATATCTCAACAACACTTACGTTGTCAGATTTCCAGCCTGTTCAGGTCCAAGAAAGGAGGCAACTCTGAAGCTACCTTTAGCTTTTGCTCATGACCTTCTAGGTCCAATTGGGAACTGTGTTCTGGAACAAGCACCAGGTACTCACCAGAGAGCAGGGGGCCATAGAGAAGGTCCCCCTTTTTCTGTCTTCCCCAAGTTCTTGTGGTATTGGGCAAAAATCATCATCAAGAGGAACCATCTTATCTGAACTGGTAATACAAACCCAGGACACATCAATCAATTCACATTCTTTAATGAAACAATTCTTTCTAGACAGAGACATATGTTAGCTCCTCTCCACTTTCTCTTTGAAACGGACAACACTTCATGAGATGTAAAATTACAGAAAATTGAAAATACAGTATATTTCTAGATAACACTCTGAACAGTTTTTCTTTCTTTCTTTTTTTTTTTTTTTAAGAAATCTTTAGGCATCTGGGGTTATTTTTCAGAAGTTCAGTCTACAAATGAAACTTAAAAACCATCTGCTGGAGCCAAGGGAGGATTTGTTCACAAACTGAACAGTGACAATACCATGAGCTACTTGGGACTTATCAGAGGGACCAGATCAATGGCAAATCCCAGTGTGAATTTGATAGTTAACAAGATGTTACATGTGATTTAAACAGGCTGAGACTTAACTTTAGAAGAAAATACAGTGAACCAAGGCATAGCCTCATTTTCTCTGTTTGGAGAATTTCCACAGTCTAAAGTTAATTCCAGACTTACCGTGTTTCCCCCAAAATAAAGACCAGGTCTTATGTTAATTTTTGCTCCAAAAGACACATTAGGACTTTTATGTTCAGGGGATGTCACCCTGAAAAATCATGCTAGGGATTCTTTTCCAGTTAGGTCTTATTTTCGGGGAAACACGGTATACCCTGCCCTGGGGTCCAGGTTCTAGCTTCTACTAGACCAGGTTACACTAGAAGTGGAGCAGGCTGAAGACCCAACCCCAAATATTTCATGAGATCCTCAAGCTAATTCTCTGAACTGAAGGTAGTCTTGGAGCTCTGTGACACCCCTAAGGCCCAGCACTCCATTAGAGGACAAAGCAGCATGGAGCAGTGTCCCCTGGTGCCTTCATCTGCATCCAGAGACGTGTGCAGGAAGGTCACTGAGCTTTGGAAAAGCCAAGGCAGAGGGCCTGGGTCTCTCTGCTGAACAGACTTTACTTTCGTGAAGCCAACCAGGTGGTCCCTTGCAGAACCTGCTTCGTGCATAAATCACGTATCGTAAATGTGAACTTCCAGGGCAGCCGTCTGGCCAGTCCCAGTTGAATCGGAGCTTGTCTTTTCTGCGACTACGTCATTCCCAGAAGGCCTAAATAAAGGTTTTCATAAGAGTCCCATTGTTTCAAATTGGCCATAGGTTGATAATTGAAGTTGTGTGTTTCTGAAAATACTCATACTAAAGAGATAAAAATAAGTACCATTGTTTCACAAGGGTGGCATATACTGAAGCAAAGCTAACTGTTTCTGAGTCCCTCCCACTTATCCAGGGAATTCGTCAATCTTACTTAGACTTCTACAGGTTGAAACTACAGAGCTTTCACGTCTTTGGGGAAAGACCCTTAACAGCTTATCGGTGAGCAAAGTCACCGATGCATTCTTTACCCTAATCGGTATCCTGATTTCAGTTTCAACTCGGACAACTAAGATGCAACAAAATCAAACCCCAGAAAATACAAAAAATCAGAAAAATGGAATCCACCCTAACAGGCAGGTGAGGCCTGAACCACCAGACAAGCTGCTCCATATGCTGAATCAAAGATTCCCTGGGGCATATGTCATGATATGAAAATGTAGGCTGAACCTCCACACAGGGTCAAGAGAGAGCTTGGTGAAAGGGGACACAGGAAACGCAGGGCCGGCTCAGGAGGGCCTGCTCAGTAAAGCTATGGTTAGTGGGTCGGCATTTATCACACTGCGTTGATTAAGGCCCTGCCAGCCAATTCTTTACATACATACATATATACAGACATATATTATTAATAATAATACTTTGATTTTTTTGTTTTAAGGAAAAAAATATTTCCATGCATTTTTTTCTACCTTTCTTTGTATTCTTTTTTTTTTTTATTTTACTCCCAGCATTCATTTTAATCAGACATAGTCCTCTGGGGGGGACATATTCAGATCTTTAAAAAATATAAACTTTAACCTTTTGCAAATACTTTGTTTAAAATAATGCTGATTCATCCCAAAGGAATTCTGATGCTTGGGAGCTATCTAGGCGCTCACTGAAAATACTCGTGCTCTATCCTGTGTTCAGTACCAACCAAACAGGACTTACGGTTATGTAAACATTATTTAAAATTATTCCAACATAAATACTCTTTTAAAGCTACATACCACAGCTTTTAGCTCATAATGCCCATAGATGCCTTAATGAAATGCCATTCAAAACTACCTCACTGTTTAACATTTACCTGGAGGTTCTACAGTTATGTAAACACATCCGCCACACTTCTCTAAAACAAGTGCCAGGTGGTGAATTCTGATTGCAAGTTGGTGATTGGATAGTAGTTAGTCTGAGCAAAGTCACCGATACACTCTTTAACCTAATCGGTGACAGGAAGTCAGTCACAGGTAGACTTGTTCCACAGGGTGTTGATTCTTACATAACTTATAATTAACCAGTTTTTCAACAGTGTTCACCCCACGAGTGACCTGAGCTGGTCCCTCATAGGAGGTTTTTGCACATTTTGTAAATGCAGTTTGAGTTGTTTGTCAAGGAGTTGAGGTCAACCACAGCAAGTGACTCCACAGCTGGAGGGAGGAAGAAAGGTTCTTCTAAGCCCATGGAATCCCAAGCACAGGTGGAGTCTTCTCAAAGTCATCGAGTGATGGAACATCAGGAGGAGCCAGGAGGTGTTCTTCTCGGCAAACTGGGGACCCTCGCCAGCAAATGTTCTGCTGAAATTCACAGCAGACGCCTTAGCCTCCTGATGTAATTAGGGACAAGGGGACAAGATAACGGGAGCGAGAGCTGATGACACAGAGAAAAGGCTGGAGGACTCCTGGCTCCATGACGATGATTCTCATACTCAAGCAACCTGTGTGCACCGCTTACTGTGATGCCTTTGTTAGTCCCGAGGTCCATATTCTCAGCTTTCCTTACTGACATGTCTCTGACAGAGAGAAGCAAAAGTCTCCAGCCAAAGCTGTAACAAATCAGCCACGGCCAAGCTTTAATCCTCGTTGCCCAGTGTAGACACAAGACAGCCTGCGTCTCCAGGACACGGTCATGCTGCTGGCACCTACGGAAGCACGCTCACAAATAGAAGAATGACTATCCCAGGCCTGGTCTTTTGCCCCATAGGAGCAAGGAAGAAGGAGAATGGGTCGGAACAGGCATAACTTGAATGATCAGTGACGTCAAACCTTAATCTTTAAAAGTCCACAGTTGATAATGTTGCAGCCAGAATCCAAGGAACATCTTCTGTCTAACTCATTGGCTAAATTTCATCAAATACATACCTCCAAGATTAGATTTTGAGTTTTTGTTTGAGAAAAATACTGTACACTGTTTTAGGGCAGATTCACAAGGTGCTATTTTTATTGAAAAAAACAAACAAACAAACAAACAAACAAACAAACAAACAAAAAGAAAAGCCGTCCCCGTTCCTCTCTTTCAAAAACGTTGACATTATTTCTTCATGTGCAGGGCGTCCTGGAATTTGGTGCTGGTGTACCGGGCCTGAAAGCCTTTCTTGTTGATGGTGTCATCCGTGTGGAACCGAATCATCAGAGAATCCCCTGCAGAGTAGATTTCTTCCAATGGCTGAGGGAAGGAGAAAGAAAAAGCAGGGGACTTGAAGCCAGTTGGCTGTGGTTGGAGTTTAAAATAAGGAGGGTAAGACAGAAACGTACACAAAAACATAAGATGTCTGATGCTGCCATGAGGTGCCCTGGCACCAGAGACTCTGAAGGGCTTAGAAACAAGCTCCTTTCTGAAGGAAAGCATCACAAATTCTGCTCCAGAGAGCTCCCCTGGACCTGCTTTTCCAAAGATAATCCCAGACACATTGTCATATAGAATCTATTATTTATTAAATGCATAGATTGATCAAGTGTACTGCTCTAAACTCTTTCAGATCTTACTGCATGTAAATTTTACAGAACTTCACAAGGCAGGTACTATCTCCATTTTATGCTTGAGGAAACAGACTCAAGTGGACACAGCTAGGCAGGACCCTAGTTCAGGTCTTTCTGACAGTATAGTGTGTACCATGAATCACCCAGCTCTAGGGTCACCATTGTGATGTGTCTCCCAGGAGACCTAAAACATGAATGGGAGCCCGGTTCCAAGGCGACTGTCCGCCTGATTTGAGTGGAACCAAACTGGGCTTCCTGCACATTTCACTCAGGAAGCTCCAAGGTTTTCCTCTGCATGTGGACCTACAGTATGAAAGATGTTAATCTATCGAAGGCTCTGCATTGCTTATCATAACTTTCATCCTTTCTTTCTTGGGAGGGTGTGGGGAGATGAAGGGAAATCATTCAGACACTTATGTAAATGCCAGTTTGAGGTTCTGATTAGCACAAGGAGCACTAGTGCCTCCAAAATGATTGGCTGTATGTCCAGCCAATAGCAAAGAAGCTTGAGTGATGAGCCCTGGAGCTGGGGAAAAGGAGAGGCCTGGTGTGGGCAGTGCCCGGCAAGGTGCAGCCAGAGTGGGATCCACACACATTCACTGAGCACCAACTGTATGCCAGGCTGTATGACAGTTGCTGGGGAAACAGTGAACAAAACAAGCCTGCCCTCTCTCGGTGAGGTAGCCCAGGAAAGAGGTGACAAGGAGAGCAACGATAAAGATCTTGAGCATAACTATGGTGTTTATATAAGTTGGTGATTTGTGATTTTCATAGGCATTTGGTTTTGCTTGGCGAAGAGAACTGTAACTACGTGGAATATGCAAAAGTATAATTTAAAAAGTCTGAAGGCCAAATGAAAAATGGGGATGGGGGGAGGGGAGGGAACTCTTCGCAAAAATAGGAAGAAAGTCTTAATGGGAAAAGTTCTTCCACAGCTGACCTCAGTCAGAGGCCTTCATGAACGGGACTCTGGTTCTCCCAACCACCTGACTATTCCCCCCAGTTTCCCACTTTGCTCTAGCAAAACAGGCCCCCTGCTTCGTGCTAATAAGTGGCTAGAACTCAAAACCAGGTGTGTCTGACTCCACAATTCCTACTCTGAATCACCATGCTCTGTCCTGGGCCCAGGGTCCCTGGGACTCACCCCCGAGCCACAGAAGCGGCCGAGCCTGGGCGCCGTGCTGTCGTAGCCATCGTAAGCTTCCATGTAGTCGTAGCCACAGTCGGCCTCCTCCTCGACCTCAAAGGTCCGGAATATCAACTCCACGCCGTAGCCGTCCTCCGCCACAATCACCCAGTCACAGCGGGCCTGACTTGGGTAGTTGTTGTCCCCAAACTGGGCATGGGAATAGAGCTCTTTGGTCTGCACTTCAGCCTTCAGTCTGCCTCCGCACTCTGGAGGGGAGAGAGAACCATGCTGCTCTCCAGGCACGGAGAACCCATGAGCCGCCCCCTACCCCCTACGTCCCAGTCTAGGACTTCTCTCTTCACACCCTCCATGCAAGCCAGCTTTCTCTACAAAACCTGCGTGTGCTCTGTGGGAGAGGCCAGGCAAGTCTCATCATCCCATTTTACAGAGGAGTACACAGAGGCCCATCCATGCCTCTGAGTTTCAGGGCTCACAGGGGAGGGATCCAAATTGGCCCTTCACAGCCAACGTCCTATTTTCCTATGTTGGGCCATGTAAGGCCTCTGGGAATACCTCAGCATACTCCTGGAAAAAGAATTGGCTGTCTAGATCTGTACTACCTCTTAATTCCCTGGAAGTGCTAGGAGCATCTGAGAAGGGTTCGCACCAGCCTGACAGACTTACTGTAATTTTCAATTTTTGCCAACGGAGGGCACCAAAAGCACATCAGAACTGCGAGTAAACTCTGAAACCTAGAAATCTCCTGAGACGACTTGCTAAGGCATTTCAGAGTGCTGACTGCAAGCTGCCTTGAGACCCCTGTGTCACAGGTGAGTTGTGCCTTACACTTTGTATTCCGTAGTCTTGACTTCTGGGTGTTTTTACTAGGACCGTAACTCTGATTGTCCTGGGTCCCACACTATCTTGTGTCTAGGCCACTAGAGACCACAGCATATAAATGGATAAATGAGAGTGCTCAGAGATTAGAAAGCACCAGAAATTTTGGAGGCAAATTCCTCCACTGTCTGTCCTCAATGTGCTCCATGACCCTGAGAAGCCCAGAGCTCGCCGTGTGTGGCTTCTGCACTGTCCTGTAACACTCAGGCCCAGTTGGCCCCAGGCCTGTCCGACTGCCAGTCTTAGCCCCACGTGTTCTCCGGCTTGGAATTCCTTCCAGGTCTGAGTGGTCTTTAGGAAATGTCAAATGCCTCATGTGCAGATAGCAATGAAATGGGCACAGAGCCTGGCTGGATGGGTTCTATCCATCCTGCCAGATCCCCTCTCTGTTCTTCCCCACTGCTCTGTGCCCTACGAGGCTGACCTCCAGGTCGACATGGCTGGGCCTGCTTGCCCTCTGCCTTCCGGTTGGAGTCAGCCATGGGGAGCATCAGCAGATCAGAGGAGGGAGGAGAGAGAAGTCAGGGTATTTGGTCCTAGGCTTCTTCCCTGCCTGGTTGCCAAGACTGTGTCCTTCAGCTGAAGGTCACAGCTCCTGTCTGGGAGCCCTTGGCTTGCCCCCCTTCTGTCTCCAGGCTCCAGGAATGGCTCCCTCATCCAGGCCTGGGGGTCGTAACAGCCCTGCAGTCCTAGTTCTGGTGGCTAGCGACACTGCCTCTTGTGGTGTCCTCATACCCTGCCCACCCCTTTGTAAACAGTCCCTTACTAAATTCTCCTCAAATAACGACTCTATCTGAGCATACCCCCATTTCCTGCTGGGACCCTGAGCCACCTCAAGCACCTACGCACCGTCTGTAGGGACAAGAGAGTGAAGTCACTAGTCAGTGGCTTTTAAACTTCTCTCTGGGAAGCTAGAACGCCCTAACGAGCTGAGAGGGTTCGGTAGACAATGAAGTGTTTTCTGCTAGGCAAGGACCACTAAACCTCCTAAGGGTGCTGGCTGTCACTTTGTTTTACCTGATTCCCATTTTCTGGCTCTGAAAAACAAATGGGTAAAGAGGCTGTTAAAGGGATCAGAAAACCTCACAGGGCCCCCTTGTGGGGACAGAGCCAGGAGTCCAGTTTCCAGGCTCTCGGACTCATGTGGAAAGGTGCTGGCTCAGGTAGTAAATGACCATCAACTGTGATTGGATGGCCATCAGCTGTGGCTAGTTGGCCGTCAGCTGTAACCAGTGAGCCACTGGCCACTAATATAACTGCCGTGGCTACGCTAGCAGCAAATGGGGGCTAGCAAGAAGATGGTGGCTGGCCAGCGCGGACTGCAGTTAGCATAGAGGAGTGCAAGTTGTGGATTGCAGAGTAGTGGACGGTAGGCTGTGGATCGTGTGGCTCCTGCTTCCTGTGTCTCCAACCCAGCCACGAGTGAGACTACAGTGGTATGACTCCCCCATCTATGGCTCCGTGGGTGTTCCTTTTTGGCCTCACCATGTCCTGCGTTCTTATGTGGGGAGCGGGAGCAGAGACCTCGCGTGACTCCCTGCATGACACCCCTCATCACGATCTCAGACTCTGAGTGGGCCGTGGAGAAGCCACTGCTTTGCCAAAGGGCCACCATCTAATGCAAGAATCAAAGAGTGGGTTCTAGTCCCAGGTGGTAATATTTTAGTAGCTTAAGGAACAGACAGTTTTCTTACTGACATTCTTCTATTTAACAAAGCAGATATATCAGTTATATGTATATACATTTTCCTCCAAAGGACCAAATAAACTATTTACATTTTAAGTGGAGGAAAAATAATGAGGAACAAAAACATTTTTCATATTCCAGAACTGGGCCTTAGAAAGGGCTGCTCTCCACCACTCAGTTCCCAGAGTTTTGGATTTCACAGATGAGTAAAATTATAGATAAATTTTTTAAAAGGGAGGATAGGCGCAAGGAAGGAATGGAGGGAAAAAATGTGTCACCAACACATAAGCGTTGCCCACTTTAACTGTTGTAAATTAAGGACATTACAAGAAAACACCCCTTCCCCCTACTGCTTTAGGAGGCATATGTTGTCACATACCTCCCTCCACCCCAGTCAGAATAACAGGCAGTCCTTTTGCGGACTTTATCACCTACCGATCTCCAGTCAACAAGGCCGGGCATCCAGCCCACGTACCTGTGCTGTGCGCCACCTGGAAGCCTTTCCTCTGCACCGAGGCATCAGAGTAAAACCTGAGAAACAGGCTGCTGCCTGAAGCCACCACGGGGTCAGGTTTCTTGCTGCCACAGAAACGGCCAAGGATGGGGGCCAGGCTGTCGGGCCCATCATACACTTCCAGGTGGTCGTAGGCACATTCCTGGTGCTGTTCGATCTCAAACTCATTAAACGTCTGGGGATGGAAGAGCAGACAGTGAGGCGAGGGCCCGGAATTCGGCTGGGGTGGGGGCCACCTCCCCAGGGTGGGAGGGGCTGGGTGAGACGGGACAGGCGTCTGCCCAGACAGCTATACAAGGGGTGTGGACTCCACGGTGACATCTGTAGAGAGGGCCTGGACTTGGGCCCGCTTTTAGTCCCCAAAACAACCCTAGGAGTTAATTACATGAGCTACTGTTACTGGGACCACTTTCAGATGAGACGGTCGGTTCAGCTTGTTACAACGCTTGCTGATGTCTGTGTTCCTGCCATTCTATCACGCAGCTTCCCCCTCACTTAATAATGAGAGTGCTCCTATACACAATAGCCAAGACATGGAAACAACTGAAATGCCCATCGATAGACGACTGGATTAAGAAACTGGGGTACATTTATACAATGGAGTATTACACAGCCATAAAGAAGAAAGAAATCTTACCATTTGCAACAACATGGATGGACGTAGCGAACATTATGTTAAGTGAAATAAGTCAGACAGAGAAATACAAATACCACATGATCTCACTTATATGCGAAATCTAAAGAAAAGAATAAGTGTATGAACTAATCAGAAACAGTTTTGGAGACATAGAGGAAAAACTGAGGGTTGCTAGAGGGGCAGGGGGGGATAAGGGGAAGGTGAGGGGATTAGAAAATAGTCAGTAACCACAAGATGACCACGGGGTTTTGAAAATTAATTTGGGGAACGTAATCAATAATGTAAAGATGTTGTAGGGTATCCGATGGACATGTGTCCCATTTGGGAGACCACCTCAGGGATGTGTAGATGCCTGATCTCTGCACAGTGCACCTGAAGCTGAACAATACTGAATGACAACTATAATTTTATATAAATATATATATGTATGTATATTTATATATTTGTATGTATATTGTTACAGGAAGCCGAGTACAGCATTAGGAATAGAGACTGTGGAAATGTAATAGCTGTGCGAGGTCAGAGGGATAGTGGATAGGGGGAGGGGGGTTCACACAATGTGAGGGATATAAATGATAAACGTCTAAGTTTTGCTTTGTCTTGTGCACCTGAAACTAATTAAATAAATAAATAAATAAATAAATAAATAAATAAATAAATAAATATAATGAGAGTGCTCAGTCCGGGCCAGGAGCTGTTTTAAGTCCTTCACAAGTATTGATCCTCACGGCCTTGTGATGTGTCTACCATTGTAATCCCCACTTTACAGATGAGTACACTGAGACCCAGAGTTGCCAGATGACTTGCCCAAGGTTACCGTCAGAGCTGGGCCATGACCAGAACGTCTGGTTCCAGAGCCCGTGCCCTTAACCTCTGGACTAATGTGCAATCCTTCAGTACAAATGATGTGAAAGAGGCCTTATGACATGTACATTGCTCTGTGTCGTCACCCTCATAATGGCTGACGTTAGTTGAAAGTTTTTTTCCATGCAGAGCCCTGCATTTTCTCACTGACTTCTGATGATGCTGTGAGCCAAGGAAGAGCTATTATTATCCGCAATGTGCAGAAGGGGAAACTGAGTCTTAGAGAAGTTAAGTGGCTTTCCCAAGCTTACACAGCTAGAGGAGCATGGAGCTGGACCTGACCTGCAGCCAGCCTGACTCCAGCCCACACTCCTAACCATCACCAGGCTATACTGCCTCCCTCCTCCCTGGACCCCCTAAAGATTGTCCCCTGAAGCTGGCCAGGGGAGCCCCACAGTTCCAGGCCATACACCAGGCTTTGCAGCCCCAAATGTCGGGCTTCTCAGGCGCTGGGAAGATGATTGATAGCCTGCTCACGGCCATGAGGGAGATGGGACAAGGGAAGAGAGGACAGTGTTTAAAAAAGATTTAGAGCAAATGACAGAATAGGAGAGAGGACATTAGTTGGGGAGGGGGGATTTCAATTCACAAGAAGGGGACAGGGCAGGGATGGAGATACAGAGAGGCCATTAGCAGTGGGGCTTTCATAGGAATGACAAGCACACTTGAAATGAGCAAAGCTCTGCACACCTTACAGAAAGGGAGTTGGGGGTCAGGGAGTAGGGGAAGGACAGTGGGTGGGAGCAGGAAGGGGAGACCAGTGGCACCAGGGTGGGTGATGTACTGGGAGACAGTGAATCGGGGGGGCAGGGAGCTCCGCAAAGGTCCATGGGACACCTTGTTGCTGTCCCCATAGAGTGTAACGCCAACTTTTTGGAAGTACTCAACTCACCCTGTACGGTAGCAAAAGAATAAGAGCATGATCGATATATCCACCATTGACTTCCCAGGGAAGTTTTTTTAAAATCTAGCACATATATGTATGAACCTCAGATAAATTTGAGGTCTGGCATAATTGTGGCCACTGTAATCGGTTGCTTTAGTTCCTTAATACTGTAAAGAACAGGAAAAGACGTTAGAGACAACTAGTACTAAAATCTTGTTTGTGGCTCTTGGACAAGAAGCGCCGCTTCCTGCTGTGTAGGTTGCGAATTCAGAACACCAGGGGGCGCCATTGCCCCGCCGTCATCAGAGATTTATGTTGCCATTGCGAACATTTTCCAGTAGACGGCAGTCTTGGGGAAGGAGTGCCTGTCTCTTAAAGGGCTCTCTTTACCCTCATCCAGATTCAAGGCTGTTCGGACCGACCCAGGAGAGCAGCACTCGAAAGCATTTCCCACATGGAAATGAGGTGCCCACTGGGGGCATCCTGTGATCAGGGGCCCTGTCGTCTCCACCCCTCGATGCCCCAGGCCTGGCACAGAGAGACACCAGCCCCCACGCTCTAGCTTCTATTCACCTACCTGTCCTCACTGCTGTTGCTAATCAACACCCTCGCAAGCCTCAGGGCCACCTCTATTTATCATCATGTTCTTCTTTGTTCCCTTCCATTCTCCATTATTGTTCATCATTCAGAGGGACATCCGTTTGCCTTCTGAAGCGCTTACTCATCTCCAGAGTCTGAGCAACCCATTTAAAAACTGTTTGTCTGTCTCGAGTACAACAACTTGTCCAGCTGGCAAGAGGGTTTGTTTTACACTCCAGACTTGGGAGTCCCTGGAGGCTGAGAAAGAGACTTGTAGGAAAGACTCATTTCTCTTTGAAATAACCCAGCGTGGTGTGCAGACCACAATCGTATGCACGGATGGAACTTTCAAAAAACTCTTGGAAGATATATATTTTTTAAGTCAAGAGAGAATTAACATACAAAACTTAATTTGCTATTGTTAATTGAGAAAACATGTAAGTCATATGAATAATAAGGGCCCATTGAGAAGTTTGGGCAAGAAAAAGTATATATCTTTTTCCTGTGAATGCACATACATGACTGTATATGCAGGAAATTTCTGGAAGGATTCACAAGAAAATGTTCAGAGAAAACACTTTTAGTGGTGGCGGATGGCTCAGTTGGTTAGAGCGTGAGCTCTCAATAACAAGTTTGCTGGTTCAATTCCCCCATGGGATGGTGGGCTGAGTCCCCTGCAACTAAAGATTGAAAACGGCAACCGAACTTGGAACTGAGCTGCACCCTCCACAACTAGATTGAAGGACAACTTGGAGCTGATGGGCCCTGGAGAAACCACTGCTCCCCAATATTCCCCAATAACATTTAAAGAAAAGAAAAATAAAAAGAAACCACTTTAGAGTGGCAGAGGGATCTGGAAATGTTTTATTTCCACTTTCTAACCCTCTGTACGAATTACATTTTTTAACTTTGAGAATGTATTGTTTTGTAAAAAATTAAAACAGGAAACAAGTAAATCTCCAACAGCACGGCGGAACAGGTGTGTTGGGTGCCACCTCAAACTGGTACCACTGTGAACAGGTGCTGCTTATAGAGCTTTTCTCACCCACCACCCTCAGCTGAGGGCTTAATGTGTGTCCTCCCTTTAAATCTGGACAACAGCCCCATGAGGTAGGTTTCACTAGCATCCCCATTTCCCAGATCATGAAACTGAGTCCTGGAAATGCTGAATAACTTCCCCAAGTTTTAGAGCTGGGAAAAGGCAGAGCAGAGACTCAAACTCATGTCTGTCTGACACCAAGGTCCCTGCTGTCCATTAAGAAAATGACTCACAAGTTTCACCCTGTGGCCCTCGGTTGAAGAGATGTTCCAGGTGCACTCCCTCCGGCTGGGGTATTTGTCAGGCCAGTTGGGGCTCACCAGGGTCCCCTCTGCACTGCTGATCTTATGCGCACAGCCAGCTGGGGGTGATGGGGACACGCAGAGAGAGACATAATTCACTTATGGGCATTATAGGAGGTGTTCTAAGACAGTCTCCTCCCCTTGCTCTTATTTGTCACATGGTCATTAGCAAATGTGGGGGCAGGGGGCAGCCTGAATCAAGTGTTGCCTGGCTCAGAGATTTGCTGGTTTATTTGGCGTTGCTGCCTTCCGGGTGGGGTCTGAGGAGCCAGGTCACCTTTCTTACTGTGACTATTCACATCCTGGTTATGACTGGAAATATGGTAGAGTGAGTGGTTTAACAGCACAGGCCCTGAGGTCAGTCAGAGGGACCTCGGTTCAAGTCTTGGTACCGCCACCTTCAAGCTGTGAGACTTTGGGTACTTACGTAAGTCTTGATGTCCTCATTTGTGAAAAGGGAATTATGTGGATTAAATGAGATAATGCATGTAAAAGGCCCAGCAAGGGCTAACAAATATCTTCATCACTATGCCTTCGTCCATATACTTCTTTTAGTTTTTCAAAGCAGTTTCATTTGGAGGCTAGGGATGTTGCCTTGGTTACGATGCTATTAGCAAAGAGTGGCCCCTTGTCTTGCTCAATGAGTAGGATTTTGGCCAATAGCTAGGATCTGTCTCCCTCTGTGTTGGGCACTGTGCTAAGCATTTTCAATGCATCCTCTCATTTCATCCTTCTCACTTTCCAGATGAAAATAAGTTTAGAGCAAGTAAGTGACTTGTTGGTAAGGGGTAGAGTCAGGACTCGAACCTGGGTCTACCTTTGCCTTTTCTGACTAGGAAATAGAGGGAGCTGAGGAGGTGGGCCGTGGACCACTGTGGTTTCAGGCTGAGGTCACTGGAGGGGGCAATTGAGGGCAGGTCAGAGGAAGGGGGAGGGTGAAGTGTCAGCAAGGACTTTCCTACTGCTCATTGCTGGCTCTGTTCCTCAGCCACACAGAGAATAGGTACCACAGGGGCAGGGACTCAGCTCCTGGGAGATTGGTTCCCACACCCCCTGCCTCACCCTGGGGGAACCCCTAGGAAGGGAGCCATGTTGAGCTGGTGGGACCTCAGTGGAGTTTCCATCCCTCATAGTGTCCCCCACACCACAGGAGGCAAGCCTTGTTCTGGCTCAGGCCCATCTCACAGGAGTTTGACAACAACTTTTTAAGTTCCAGAATGACAGTACTTTCCAAGTTTTTCCGGCCTGACTCTCAACCCAACTTGTGACCACCCTTTTCTGTGTCATAGGACCGAGCTTGGGGCGGCAGGGGGGCTGTACCCTGCTTCTAAAGATGTCTTAGCTCATCTTATAACATCCCAGGAAGGCCCTGACCAGACTCCGTAAACCCCAGCCAAATCTCCTAACTGAAATGTGTACCCCTCACCCCTGAGATCCTTTGCAGGGCTCTGTGGCTGGGACCAAGACCCAGAGGCCTGTGTGTTTATCAGAGATGTTCAAACTCCCTTTACAGGGTGGGGTAAGAACAAAGGAAGGCCTTTCCCAGAATGACTGGACATTCAAAGCCATCTGGCCCTGAAGAACTCCCAGTAGTAAATGGAGCAGGGAGCAAAGTGTTCCCAACTCTATTTTACTATTAGACCTGCACACGATAAATATTACGACATAGATGGCTGACATTTATTAACATCTCAAGTGCTTAGTATGTGCCAGACTGTCTGAAATACTTTCTAGGCATTCTCTCATTTAATCCTCAGAAAAAAATTAAGAAAGGGTACATTTAGCCCCTTTTAACAGAAGAGAAAACTGAGGCTCAGAGAGGTTAAGTAACTAGTCCAATGTCACACAGCTAATAAGTAGCAGAACCAGGATTTAAACCTAGGTAGCCTGATCCTGGAGCCTGGGAGTTTAATCACTTGGCAATCAATAACTGCAGGAGAACACCTGAGGGCCCCTACATGCCTCCTGAAGGAGTGAGCTGCCTTGGAGAAAATCACTCTTCGACAAGAGTGCAGGAGAAGGGAAGGCAGATGCAGTTTCAGGGGGACTCAGGGCTTGGCAGACAGGGAGGAGGGGCTCCTCACTCTCCCTCTTACACACCAGCACACTCCTGGCAGCCAAGGTTAGCTCCCCCCACCCCTTGCCCCTGAGCAGAAGTCCAGCCTCACCCTCTTTACAGTCGTGCTCATTCTCATGGAGCCGGTAGCCATTCCTGCACCGGCACAGGTAGCTCCCGAACGTGTTGACACACTCGTGCTGGCACCCGCCGTTGTCCTTAGCACACTCGTCCTTGTCTGGGGAGATCAACGGACTCTCCTAAGGGGAACCACCAACTTGGGATGGTCCCTCTCAGCTCAGAACCCTGCTGAAAAGTAGCCTGCAGGAGGGAGCCTCCCTATTGCCCAGACTCTAATTATCCCCTTGCTGAGGGTGGGGGATGTGGGGGTGGGGAGGCAGCATTTGTTGGGTAATACATGGCCCTGGTATATATTGAATTCTCTATGGTCCTAAAGCACTTTAATGTATATTTATATGTTCTCCCCCCCTGATCCCCGGCAAAAATAAGGAGCTCCTTAAAGGATAGGCTAATATTAATAATAATAGTAACAATAATAAAAATAACTACCATGTATTGAGTATTTATTATGCAATGGGCACTGCCCCAATCACTTTCTATACATTATCTAAGTCAATTCTCACACACCCTTAGGAGGTAGGTGCCTATGCCCCCATTTTACAGTTAAGGAAACTGAGGCTAAGAATGCTCATGTGCCCAAGGTTACTCAGTGAGAAAGTGGCCTGTGAGACCCAGAGGCCTGGGCTTATCTGCCATGACCCCACACCACCTCCTGCCTGTGGAGTAGGTAAGCGTGCGGGCCTCGGGCCAGACAACCGAGTGCTAGTCTAGCCCTGCTCCACCACTTAGAACTGCTGTGACCTTGGGCAGTCCTTGACTTCAGTGCCTCAGGTGCCTCACCTATAAACTGGAGTCAATAAGGGTAGGATTGTTGAAAGGAGGAAATGAATTAGAACAGGTAAAGTCTTTAGAACAGAACAGTGTCCAGCCCGGAGTAAGTGTTAGCTTTTATTCATTATTACGTATGAATTCAAGTGTGAGCTGGTGTTATTGTTATGGTTCTTACAGCTCACACCAGAGCAGTGTGCAGCCCTCTCCTAAGGCAAGTGCTTCCTGTAATAACCGAGGGCCAGCTTCCCTCCCCGGTCCCCCGGCGGGTAACTTCAGGGGTCAAGGCGTACTGTCTTCTCGGTACCCTCTGCCCACTGTGGGTAATGTGCCACTGAATACTTTGTATTTTAGTGTCACCCTCTTATTTCACAAGGACAACTAAGAATCCTTGGAGAACACAAAAAATAAAGAGATGGAGCCTACCCAATACTTAAAGCACTGAACCACAAGCTAAGAAAAGGCACAGAAGGGTCCTCCCCTGGAGCCTTTAGAGGACGCGGCCCTGCCCACACCTTGACTTCTGGTCCCCAGAACTGGGAGAGAATCCATTTCTGTTGTTTGAAGCCATGCAGGTAATTTGTTATGGAAAGACGATGAAGGCAGGGCCACTGGCAGACAGGGGTGGGCAGGTGCCTCAGAGGCTGGGAGCCAGCAAAGCCCTGTAGCCCTCCGCGCCGCGGCCTGGCCCTCCAAACCTGCACACCTGAGAAGAAGTGGGCCCGGAAGCCGCGTTTGGAGACCGTGTTGTCTGACTTGAACTCCACACGCATATTGTTGCTCTGTGAGGTGATGACCTCGGGCGTCTCGGAGCCACAGAACCTGCCGTGCAGCCTGGCGTCGGGGGACAGACCGCTGCGCACCTCCAGGAAGTCGTACTTACAGACCTGCAATCGAGCGCCGTGGGGAGCTGCCCGGTGCCCCTACACCCCCATCCCGACCCCCGTGCCCTGCAGGACCCCTTCCTGAGAGCTGCACCCTGCCAGGTGGTCAGAAGAGCTCAGCTAGGTCCAGAGGGAGGATCCTTTTGACTCCTACTGGGGCCCCTCCAGCCCCAGGGGCAGACACGGGGCACGCCTGACTACACTGGCTGTAGGGTTCTGCCGGGGCCTCGGCTACTTGGTCGTCCCATGACACCTACTCAAAGAAGGGAACAGGCTGTATATACCTGGTCCCTAGCAGCACCTCACTCCCTCCATTCCCCTCAGCTGGACACTAACCCCCCCAGGGTCCTCCCCCACGGGTCATGCTTGTGTGAACCACCTCCCACCCCCAAGACCTGCTTCCTTCCTTCTTGTCCTGATTCTCCTTGAATTTATCAGTGACAAGAGGACCCACACACTCTGTCTGCAGAGCATGTGCAGCTAAAAACTGCTGCAGCAAATACTCCCCAGATGCTGCCCAGCTAAGATGCCATGACCCTAGGAAGCCACCTCCCTGCCTGTTGGCCCCTCCCTGGTTCCCAGCCTGGAGCCACAAAGCTGCCAACACAATCCCCAATCAATTAGAGCGCAGAAACATACATCGTTGCCTTCCAGTTCAAATACTTCAAACTGAAGGGAGATCCGGTACTGAGTGGGGGCCACCACCTGCCAGACACAGTTTTTGTTGATGGGGTAATCCTTCGGCCACCCCGGGCTGGTGATGGTTCCGTTCAGCTTGGTAATGAAACCGCCACAGGCCACTGCACGGGGAAACAGAAGCAAGATTCATTTGGTGTTAGTTCCAAGTGAGTGCGATTCCCCTAAGCAATAAGCCCTGCTGTTCTTCAGAGAAAAAGTTAGCAATCTGCACTGATTAATTCAGTGTCCTTTCTTCAACTGAGGATTTGGAGGGATAAAGTTGAGGACAGGTCTTTACTACTTTTAAAAATGACAACAATGCATTTCTGCTGACGTGTCACCCAGTGGCATAGTTGGGAACTCCACATGACTTGGACCAAAGGAGAATTAGAAATGTTTGCACCAAGTCATGCAATGTACCTGGCTTATATAAACAAGCCGAGTCATGCAGGTAGGTAAGGTAGATAGAACACCAGCCAGGTAGAAATGGAGTGAATAAAATGGCTATTAGTTGAGTCGCATCAAAGTGCTCAGGGTTTGTTTTGTTTTTATGTTTTTTTACTTTTTTTTTTTTTTGCTTTTATGTTCTACCTTAATAATCATGTGAATTTTACATGGTCACAGAAGGAAATAAACCACGGCTCCAGTTTCAGTTTCTAGCGTGGAGTCTGTGTGATTTGGGCAGTCCTTTCACATTTGTGAATTTATCGAGTTGTTTCTCCCTCCAATCATCCACCACAGCTGTCTGTTGTTACTTCGCAGCCAGCCGGCGCCCCATCTCTGCTCCACGTCCCTTATGACTTGTAGCCCCCTCCACTCTCACTCCAGCTTGGCAGGTCCAACACCAACCTTCACATGTCTTCTTGTCAGCGGCCAGCTCATAGCCAGGATCACAGGCGCACTTGTAGCTGCCCAGCGTGTTCATGCAGCGTTGCTCGCACCCTCCACGATCTGGCCAGGAACACTCATCCACTTCTGCTGGGGGAAAGGTGACCTCGGTCAAATCGTCACAAGGCTGCCTGGTCTGTTCCCCATCACAGTCCACATCCCAGAGTCCCTAGCAAGTGTCCTCCAAGAACAAGAATGGCTCCTGGGGACCACCTCCCAAAGCGTCTCATGTCCACATCTCAGAACCAGCAGCAGCTAGAGTAAAGGGTAGGACCCTGAGAACACAACAGGAGGAACGTGTTAGCCAGAAGCAGGGCTCTGCTCAGGAGAGATCAGGCCTGGATAATTTCCCTCTTTGAAGGACTCAGTCAGCTGTACTCATTTGCGATTTTTAAAAATCTCAAAGATTCCATACCAAAGACTTAACTAATTTCAATGCCATGGAATTACCCCCACCCGAACCCAAATACAGAACTTCTCAGGGACATTAAATAAAGGGCAAGGACAAAAGGACATGTTTGTAGATGAAGATGTTTAAGTATTCTCCAGAGACAGAACAAGAACATGTGATTTAGCATTTTTATAAATAATCTGAAGAGGTGTGCATAGGAAGATCTTCAAGGTTACAGAAAACACTGGGCTCTTGGGTTAGCCAATGCTCAGGAGAAATCGTTGGCAGAGGCTGCAGGGAGACTGAGTCAGCAGGGCAATCAGATGGGATTCAGCACCAACAGTGTCTAGCGATGTATTTGGGGGCAATTAAATAACAGCAAGTAGGACGCCAGGAATGCTATCCAAAAGGAAAACAAGGGAGTCATTGGAGAATCTCCCCAGACACGTCAGCTCAGGAACCACTGAAGAAAAGCAAAATCCAGGCACTGAGCATCTCCAAGAAGAGTATCAGAAATAAAAGGAAAAATCATTTTCTGTTGCCAAGCTGTGATACATCTGTCCCTGAAAGAGAGCATATCGGTTTGGGCCTAACCGAGACGGAGAGCCTAGTGAAGAGACATCTGAACACTGAGACATTAAAAAAAAAAAGTCCAATCTAGGAAGAAGAAAGGTTGGAGTGGGGGAGGAAAGTATTGGTGGTTCAGAACACCATGGAAAGTAGGAAAGGAGCAAGCACAGAGATGTCCACAAAATCTCAAAAGACCATATAGTACAAACAAATCAGGATGGCTTTGAGTTAGTCAGTAAAGACCAGAAAAGATCCCAGTCCTGCCACCTCCGCAAGGATCCTTTTAATAACACTTCTGATAGATGGCTTATCAGACCCGGCTTGAAAACACCCAGAAATAGGGCTCTTGCTGCTTTTCTTGTCCTGTGCAGTTGGAATTGTCAAAATTCTGACTCCTTGCGACTTTCCAACCCCTTGGTTCTCCAGAAAATGCAAACCCTTTCACCATAATGTCTCCTTCCACTCTCCTTTTCCAGCTCAAATAAACCCATTTCCTTCCAATCTTCCTTGTTTACGATGCACAAAATACTCATCAATCAGGTTGCTGTTCGCTGGGTAAGGGAGTTTGTAAATATCCTGTCACTCGTTCTAAGAGAGCTGTGTTCTTGGGCTCAACAAAGGCTTACATGGGTCGGTCGGGGAGACTGGGATGGGAGGACGTGCTGTAGGCAGGGGATTCAAGTTGTCCACGGACTCATATAAATGTGTTAAACCAGATAAAATAGTAACAATCCTGCAATTATTTCTCACTTTACAATGTGCAAAGCTCTTTCTTCGATGTTTGTTTGAAAGCATAGAAGGAGGAGAATAAACGATAAGGAGACATGGAGGGTGTCCAGGCTACAGAGGGAGCCAGACAGACCTGGGTTGGATCTTCCCCTAATAAGTTGTGTGATTCGACCTCTCTGAGCCTTCCTCTTGCTTTAAACGGAGAAGAATAGCTGCTGGTAGGGCTGTGGTGAATGAAACGATGCCCGTGCTGATGCCAGCACATAGACACGGGGCAGAGTGGCTATCACCATAGACCACAGTGGCGCTGCTTTTGAAATTCCCGCGGGTGGAGAGACACAGTGATGGGGGGAGTGAAAAGGATAAGGTTACCTGCGCATACCTGAATCAGGGGAGAGTGGAGTGGTACCGGGGAAGGAGACAAGGCAGGAACAGAAAGCAGGAAAATGCACCAAGGATGGGCCCATGAAGACCAGATAGAGAGGAGGGCAGCACAGCAGAATCAACTAGCTGGCTGGTGAGCACAGGGAGAGGGAGAAAGGAACTGTGGGAAAAGCCCATTACAATAGACTCAGATGAACAAAGGACCAAGGCAGTGGTGGGGTGGGGGGTGCTGTGGTGCCAGAAGATGCTATGGCTATGGGCAGGACACACATATGTCATAGGCAAGAAAGGGAGGACCACAGATGAATAAGTCTTCTGGTGCCATCACAGCCACATGGAAGAAAGATGGCTGGTGGGATCCGTATGAGCCGAAAGCAAAGGGAATATACCTCCTCCAGAGCCTAGAAGAGTAGGGTGTTTGGCCCAGGAAGGTAAGTGAAAGGTATACATGTACACCCAAGCTCTCTCCACAAAAGCAGTGGGTATTTTGGCCATTTGCAGCCCTGCTCCAGCTTGGGTGGGTGGCATGGAAGTATGCAAGGGGCCCTGCTTTCAGTGAGAGCCTCGGTGTCCTCTGTGTCACCTCCACACTGTGATGACGTAGTGTCGGCTCCAAGCCTGTAGGTTCATGCTCGCTCTGGGCTACAGTGGCTGAGGCCAAGCCTGTCAGGAAAACCGGGGAAAGTGTGGGTGTGGGAGACACTGAACCCAGATTATATGGCTTCTTTGCCTTCTCCAAGTGATATTAGTGGAAAAAGGAATCATTCCATGATTAGATAATGAAATGACTCAGGTAGGATCCCAAAACTTGTTTCAAAAAGGGTTAAGGAAGGAGAAGGCAGGGCACATCCCGAAGGTTTTGAAGAAGTACCTTGAAAGATGCCGGCCCCCCTAATCAAACACCCATGGTGGTCCATCAGCAGTGGGACAGTGGACGGTGGGAACCCTCAGATACTTCTGTGGAAAGTGTGTGACCAAAATGGCCCTGCCAACCCTCGAATGCTCCTGCCATCTCCTGACGTAACCAGAGACGCGAGGCGCTCTGCCGGCTGCCCAGCCAGCAGGCGGAGAGAGGCTGCCATCTGGCACCAGGAGAGGGATGCAGAGGCCAACTGGCACCCTGGTCAGTGCCATATGCCAGCTGGGCCCTGAGCAGAACCTCTTGCCAACTGGCACCAAGGCGAGAGCTTCCTTGACTTGGCCCAATTCTTCTCCATGGCCTTGGTAGTTACTCTTCTAGTAGCTTTCACTGGACGAGTCCTGACACTTGCACTGGGCACTGTGTGTCCACAGGACTTCCTACTTATCGCCTCTTGGAAAAAGACAGGGCAAAGACACCAACTGTGCAGTCTCTGGACCAGCGCTGTCCCATATGGTAGCTACCAGCCCTGTGTGGGTATCAAACACTTAAAATGCAGCCAGTCTACACTGGGATATGCTAGG